>NW_027263534.1:1780704-2137028 GCF_042370955.1 Sodiomyces alcalophilus JCM 7366 | reverse complement strand
GGCGAGAAGGGCAGCAACCGCCGGCGGGAGAACCAAGAAGAGGAGCCAAAAGAAGAACAAGTCGACCTGTATGGCCCGTCATCTTCACGGCGGGTGGGTTCGCAGGCGACGCGCACGGTCAGTTGGCGCGATACCGTCCGGACCTGGCAGGCTTGCCGTCGACAAACGAGGCGCGGCCCGGTCCGCACGGGCTGTTGGCGGACACCAGCAGCAGCAGCAGCAGCATGGCCGGGGTAGGAGCGGAATTAATCGACATGGACAGCGTGCAAGTCCACCCGACGGGGTTCGTGGACCCAAGCGACGCGAATTCGCCCTACAAGATCCTCGCGGCCGAGATGCTGCGCGGGGAAGGCGGCATCCTGCTGTCGCCGCAGGGCCGGAGGTTCGTCAACGAGCTGGAGAGGCGGGACGTCATCAGCGAGGCCATCATGGGCTTGCCGCAGCCCGCGACCGAACAAGGGATCAAGCAGTGGGACGTGACGCTGCTGCTTGACCCCGGCGCCATTGACGCGACGGCCGGGCATCTCGGCTTTTACACATTCAAGGGCCTGGTGGAGAAGAAGAAGGTGAAGGACCTCGACCCTGCCGTCATCGAGACCGTGGACAGGTACGCTGAGTTGGTCGCTTCCGGGCGAGACGACGACGAGTTTGGTCGGCGGACGTTTGGCCATTGGCGGTTGGTGCCGGGGGAGGCGAACCGCGAGGAGGAGGTCTGTGTCGGGAGAGTGACGCCCGTGGTGCATTTCACCATGGGCGGCGTCGCGTTTGATAACAAGGCCCGGGTCTTGCGGAGGGCCTCAGACGGTGGTGCTCTGGTACCGGTTTCCGGGCTCTGGGCAGCGGGGGAGGTCACGGGCGGGCTTCACGGCGATAACAGGCTCGGTGGCTCGTCGCTTCTCGAGTGTGTCGTCTTTGGGCGGGTGGCGGGTCGTGAAGCTGCCGAGGCTGCAAAGTAAACAGCGCGGTGCGTGTGCTAGGTCTTTTCGTTAGACACGATAGTATACGGCGTCTGGGAAAGCCATGCTTCTCAACTCAGACACGCAAGCGGCTGGTATTGATGCACCGTCGAGGGCCAACATGGTAACTTCTCGTCTATTCAGCGGACAACGGCCTTGTAACCTCACTGTCATGCTTTGTCCCAATCCGTGTGGTCGTATCAGACTGCGCACCATGGTCTTCTGGTGGCATGTGTGCCCTTGCTCGTGGACCTCTTGGTCCGCCCGCAGAATTAGAGCCTCCTCGCTGGCGCGGGTTCATCCCCATCCTCTCACACCCCTCGTCGGTCTACCCATTCATCCATCCTCAAACTCATTTGATTCCCAAATCGTCGCTCATGCATGGTAAGTCGAGAAAAGAAAATAAGTAAAATATAGTGAAAAGATGACCAAGAGCTCAGCCGGAACGCCGGGCGTGCACAATGAAGCGAGCGCCTCTCCTTGTATGGAGTCGTCGCCATGGACGCGCCATTTCCCAAATCCCCTCTGTAAATGTGTGGCATATGCCCGGCAAAACCTTGCCTCCCATTGTGCGCCAACATTCAGCCTCCCTCGATGCACACGCACACATGGCCGCCTGGTCCGCCCGAGAGCGGAAAACCAAGCCGCGTTTCCTATCCGACAAAGGAGAAATCGACAAGATGTGTCGTAAATGTACTGGGTATCCAAAGTAACCATCCTAATAGGCGTATCCGAGGACGGTGGGTGAACCGGTGGCTCTCGGTGGCAGTGCCATTATAGTGAGTGGTCATGTACTGTTGTGCCGTTGGTTTGTTGGCAGTTCCCTCAGCACCGATGAAACTAGGTGGCCATGAAGCTTTTATGTGATGACGAGGCGACGAAGACTTGCCGTTGCCTGTCCTGGGGTCGGTTGAACCAAGGGCCCGTGTGTCTGACATGGTGTCCAACACGCACTAATATGTCGTTAAATGATAACAATGGTGATAACATTGCATTGCATCCTCGCGTCCAACTCACGGCCGATCCCGCCGATGGTTAGGATCGGGCGGTGGAAACTGCCGTGACCTCGCGGCGAGGTACTCGGCCGAACCGGTCTGTCGGCCCGGTTGCTCTGCGGGTAATTTTGTGTCGTCGCTGGGTTCCCTACGATGCTGGCTGCGCTCGGGATTTCGGTGCGAGCCGGGAGGGGCAGGAGTGCCGGGCACCAGCTGGGTCACGGCATGGGCGATGGACCGAATGACGTAGTTTCGCAGCTCGACGTCTTCCCGCGCATCTTCTTTCTGTAGCCGAAACCGCTCCTCCTTGGACATGTTGGCCCTGCGGATGTTTCTGATCTCCTGGACGATGTACAGAAGCACCTCCTCTGGGCATCGGCTGCGCTCGAGGGCCGACTCGCTCTTGCGCACGTACCGCCTAGTGACGTCGGTGGCCCCGTCGATGGAGAAGGCGATGCAGTACGACATCTTCTTCCCCCAACCTTCGGCGTACAGCCGTGGATTATCCCACGCCTCCTCGCAGGCGTCCACGTGCACCCACCGTTTCTGGTGATCGGAATACACTTCGGTCCAGACATGGTCCTCCATGTTCCACACCCAGCGAACGCGGCCGCCGACGGCACGGCAGAGCATGCTGAAACAGTTGGCCCACTCACCGACGCGGCCTCGCCGAGTATGCAGCAAGCGCCAGACGTCTCCATAGCGGGGGAACCGTTCAAAGGCGCCGCAGGACGATGCGGAGCACCGGTAAAGCTCGACCCGCAAGGCACCGCAAGCACTCTCATCGGGAGTCGGAGCAGTCATCCCCTGGGCAATGGTGGGCGAAAGACAAACTGGGCACGGGGGGTTGTTGACCCAGGTGAAGAATTGCCGCTTGAACCACCTACACAGGCTTGGTTAGAACACGTCCTTCCCAATGACAGGCGAGAGGGCCATGGCAGCATCGCCCTCGCCGACTTACCTTAAAAGCGCACGAATGACACAGTCTTGGTAGCCCCAGGTGGCCTTCCGACCATCTCCCATGCTCTCTGCTTCGGCCTGCATGACCTGGCTTTCCTCCTCCGCCTCGCTATATATTCTGTCCAGGGGGATGCACTGTAGGGCCTCGTCTAGCAGGCCGGGATTTTCGTACTTGGTCGGAGTGAGTGATAGGCTGATGAGGAGGTTCCTGAACTTTTGCGACTCGCGGTCATGTGGTGCCGGCGGCGTAGGCATCATAGGCAGGTTACGGATGGACGAGTAGGAGGGAGGTGTGGGACGTTGTTTCGAGGCGGAAGGACGCGGCGCCGGGCTGGAGGCCGTGCTAGGGAAACTTGAACTGCTGGCACGCTCGAGGGGTTGCGGAGTGGTCTGGCGCCGAGCGGTTCGCAGGTCGTTCATGCGCTTATCGCGGAGGAGGGACTCGAATTGAATCCTTAGATCGCGAGCCCAGTCCTCGCCGAACTCTTGCGCCGGCGCAGTGCCCTGATCGGATGGGATATGTCGGCCAGCCATGGTGAGCGTGTTTCGGGGAGGGTTCAAGGTGAACGTTGGCTAAAAAGAGGTAGGCGAAAAGGGTCGGATCCCAAGACTTTCAAACCGATGTAGGCATGAAAGTACGCAAGACAGCCGCGCAATTATTGGGCGGGTAGTGGGGTCGCTGGGAGGGGGCTCGATGGTTAAGACGAAGATCGACGGGGAGTCGCCGTTGGAACTGACGCAGGCTACGTTGAGATGATGGCACGCCCGCGAGACACAAACTTTTATGCCGCGACAGACGGCCAGGTAGAGTATTTGGAGCGACGTAACTCCGAGACGAATAGAGCTGGTGAGGCAGCAATATAGATGTTGCGCATTGAGGAGAAGGATTGCTTTCGATAAATCGCCGTGTCGCGCTTCTGGGAATCGTAATGATCGTAATGGTAATCAGTCGTCCTCGCCGTCGTCGTCGTCGCATCCAGGGGGGTTGCGTAAAAGATGCCGTGCGCAGAACGGCTGGTGGTCCTCTTGTTGGGACAGGGAAGAGGAGTGCCGAAGAAGAACAATTGGATGCAAGAGGCCGGACGAAATTGCGAGGATTCGTCTAGTATATCTCCTTGTCGGCAGACGTTAAGGAGACACGAGAATTGACACGGGGAGGAGATATCGGGAGGTCAACTCTGTCGTCGTGTCGTCGTCGTCGTCGTCGTGTCTTCGTCGTAATCGCTGTCGTTGTCGTCGTGGTGGAGTGTTGCGTGTGCGAGCGTGAGGGAATGTGTGTGCGTGTGTGTGTAACTCGCAGAGTCGGGGGGATGGAAGGCCGATTGGCAGGATTCGTCAGGGACGGAGGGAATAAAATGATATTAGTTAACCAAGGATTCCCCTAGTACAAGAGAAAAAAGAGAAGACGGCGAGCGAGAGAGAGAGAGAAAGCGAGAGACACACGAGTCGCAGGCAGGCAGAAGAGCCGTGGGAGGTCGAATGGCATGGGAGCATTGGGAGGGGCGAGTTGCGTGTCCACCACCCACCACCCCAGGTTGCCAAAGTTGCCCCAGTCGCTGCTGCCCCTTCTCGTCGACCCCTTCCGCATGTGCTTGTTTTACGCGTCAGCTGTGTGACGAAGCACCAATGAGAGTCGACCAGCGACCTTTAAGAGTGGGTCGGTTTACTGTGAGTACGTACCATTCTGTACCTACGATTCGTACTAGGTACTCCACAGTTGGATTCTAAAAAGTACGACATACCAACGTACAGTACCGCATACGGGGGCATACGACGACATCCCCGGCCGGACAAAGGTCTCGGCAAAAAACAAGTCTTTCCACGTAATCCATTCCAAGCATCGTATTGATGAGGGCCTGAGTTTAAGAGGCGCTACTTTTCGGTCTTCGCCGTCCACTTTAGCAACTCTTGACCAGCCTGAGACGGAGACTGAGGCTATGGTGTGGCTGGTGCTCCCCTTGTTAGTGGTTCGGTTCTCCAAGTTTTTCTTCTTTCCTGCGACAGTCGGAAAATATCCCGTAATACAGGACTAACCAGGTTAGCGTCTCAGTATAGCCACATGCCCCTGTGGCTGGTGTGGCACACACAGTCTATTGAGTGGATGAATAGTCGGTCCGCTCGTGCCTTGGCTCAACGACAAGTCGGCGTACGTCTTCCATGAACGACGACCATCTCGCGCTTACTGGCTTCAACACCTCACGAATCGTAAGGGCCAATGCTAACTGCCAGTCGTCACCCTGCAATTAACTAAAGACAAAGTTCCTTGCAAGTGTATTCGTATCTCTACTGAGGAACCTCTTCCCTCCATTGTATCCGACCCCTCGCATGTAAAACCCCTTCACTAAGAAGGGAATCACACCAATTCGCTCCACGCACGCATGCATAGCTTCATCCACCTGCACATGAAAATGCCAAGTTTGCAACATGCAACGAATGTACATACGGACGTACTCCCCTAGGACGAAAGAGAGAGACGCGTAACCTCACCGCAACCCTCTACCACCCAACTTCGTCCCCGCCATCATCTCTCATCATTGGTGCCGTACCGCTCCGGCAAGTCCACGTCCCAGATGGGCCTCTCGACGAGAACCGCTTCCACTGGTAGAAGATCGCCGCCGGCATTGGCCTTCGAGTCCTCGCTTGTAGCACCAGGGGTACCAAGAGGCACGACGCCAAGGATGGGCCGGTACTTGTACGTGTACCACCATCTCTTGCGTCCGGAACCGCTCCTGCCGTCCATCCGCGTGTCACGGTTCCGCATGGCCGCGAGCTCTCCGCCGGCGCTCCGACCGCCCTGTGTCCCCTCGACATTACTCTCCTCACCAGACTCGCCATCATCATCATCGTCATCGTCGTCGTCGTCATCCCTGTCTACCATGTCCGTATCGCTACCTTCCGAGGATGGCGGCGCCGCATTCTCAATATCCAGCTGCCATTCTTTCTTATCGCTCGTGAAGCGGTCCACTTGTTGCGGCGCGATGGCGCCAATAGTCATGCGGTTGCCAGCACCGCTCTCGGCGCCGCGCCGCTTGCGCTTTCGCCCGGCCTGAACCACCGCAGAGGAAGATGCCCCTCCCGCGTTCGGCTCGCTTAGGTCCTGCGACAGGTCCAGCATGAACAGGAAGGAAACGCCGTGAACCCAGACGCGAGGGCCCTGCCAAATGACACCCTTGGCGAGGTCTCGGGTATCGCGGATCGTGGTGGGCAAGCGGGCAACGGGATTGCGGCGCGACCACGGAGTGAGGGCGCCCTCGAGCGGGTGGAATGCAAGGATATGCCACGACGTGGTGATGGCAAGGAGGGTGTAGTCCGACGAGTCCCCAGACGGGATGTCATTGGAGAAGGAGAGCACGACCGGAGGCGCGGGAAGCTTGGGCAAAAGGGTGGATGCCGGCGTGTGGTGCCACTTTTCACGTGCCTCATCAGCGCCGTCGTCATCATCGTCGTCGTCGTCGCTGTCAGATGACGACTCCTCGGAGGCTGCGGATGACGCGTCGTCGCGATCCCCTTCCCCTTCGCTCTCGGCGCCGCGTAGGACCCACGTGTCGATGTAGCCCGCCAGGTCGGCGACAGCCAGCATGCGGCTATCGGGGGCGAAGCTGACGTGGACGATGGTCCTGTCGTACGTCCCCAGACCGCCTACGATCAGATTCTTGGGCGTCTTTCGCTTCATGCGCGTGATTGGCTGCGGTCGGGAGAGGGTGCGGGCGCCGGAATCGTCGCGGCCGAGTCGGACGAGGGAAATCTTATTTCCCGCCTGAACGACGACGAGCCAAGCGCCGTCGGGCGAGATTTGCACGAGGCGTGCACCGACGGCGGCGAGCGACGGAGGGACCTGAATGGGTGCGACTTTGATGTCCGACGGCTTGGACGGGTTGTTGTGCTCCAGGTAGAAGGCTTTCACGTCGGTCGATGTCGCCACGGCGAGTACGTCGCCGTCGGGGGAGATGGAGGCCGACGCAATGTTGGACTCGCCCTTGATCAAGATGGTCTTGAGCAGCTTCCGGTTCTTGTCGAGGTCCTCGCTGGTCACGTTCCCGTTGGTATTGTTGTAGAGGCCATCGAACGGCTGGCGCAGCTTCCAGATGTGGACTTCTTGGTTCCACCAGCCCATAATCAGGCGAGCCTTGGCCGCGCTCTGGAGCGGCGGCTGTTGCGGGAGGTTGGGCAGGGTGCGGTGGTTTTCGCGGCCGAGTTCCTTCAGAGGAAGGACAATGGGCGAAGCATCGGGACCTGGTGGGTGGGCCGAGAAAGCAGTTAGCAACTGGGGTCTGGGCTGTAATATAATGGCAACAGAAAGGTAGAGCGAGCGCATTACCTCCTGACACAACAACACTCATCTTGCTGCTCTCAAAAGACGCCATGGTCTTGACGTCGTGATCGTGGTATTTCCTGCTCCACACCTTCCCCCACCTCCCCACAGGACCCGGCATCCTCTTGTGCAGGACAGTCCTCCGATCCATCCCGCCGCTCAGGATGGCAGAGCCGTCGGCGCTGGCTGACAGACTCAGGACGTCCTGGCGATGGCTCTGTATCCTCTGCATCTGGGTGTATGTCTTGCCGTCCCAGATGGTCACGTGGCCCGTCGAGTCACCGGAGACGATGTCGCCGTTCGGGAGACACTTGACAGACCAGACAATGATTTCCTTGGAGCCCCCGGCCAGATCCGAGCCGAGGCTCATCTTGCGCAGCAGGTTTCCGTTGCGCATGTCGTAGGCACGCAGGGTGGAGTCGCTGCAGCCGACGACGACAACGTCACGAGACTGAAAGGCGATGCTGACCATCTGGGTCTTGCGGGCGGGCGACTTGATGAGCAAGCGCTGAAAGCGGAGTTCCGAGTCGGCGATGGTATAGATGGCAAGGGCACCGTCGATGGTGCCAGCCACCAGGCGCGTGACAGCATCGGCAGGGCCCTGCTGGAGCTGTTGCTGTTGGGCGGAGGCAGCCGCACCGGCTTTATTTCCTTTGCCGCCGGCCGCGGCCGAGGCGGGGGGCTGAGCAGCTAGACACCAAATGTCGCCATGTTGACCGCTGGCGGTTCGAAGGGGTCGACCCTTTTCCAGATCCCACTCGGTCACGGCAGAGGTGTAACCAATGCTAAAGAGACGAGAGCGGCCCGGGATGACGGATTTCTCATGGCCGGAATCGGGATTGGCTGTAGGCATCTCCTCGTCGGGCTCTACGACCCAGACAAGGCCATCGATGGAACGATCCTGGCCGCCACGCATGACGGACTCCTGGTGCCAGGCGCCATTGAGCGGGTTCCATATCTCGATGTCTCCATTGGCGCGGCCAACGGCTAGACGGCAAAGGTTCGATTGTAGGTTCGTCCTAGTATGTGGGTGAGAGAAGGCGAGGGCGTTGATGGGAGAGGGAGGGAAGGGCACGAAGCGGCAGCGGTGAATGTCCATGGTGATGGACGCTGCGCGATGGCGAGGATCGGGTTGGTATTGGAACTCGAACGATCAATGGGTGTTGAAATAGAAGTACAATTGATATACCACGACCAATCAACGGTCAGTCTGGGCAAACACCGGAGCAGAGGGTGAGGACAAGCCGGTGGAGGTGGTTGAAGAGGCGGTCCGTGATGGTAGCTCGAGGTTTTTTTTTAGGACGCCCTTTCGAAAAATTGACAAAAAAGACCTGCCCAATTTTTTTTGTCGGCGTTCGGCGATTGAAGAGGCCGGGGGAGGAGATGAATAAGGTATGGTCCGTGCATAGCTGCAACTGCCCCGCCATCCCACCTTCCTCCGCGCATGGGGTGATGATGCGACGCCGGCCAAAGCAAGCACGACCGACCCTTCTCGTCAAATCCACGTCAGCGCACCTCCATCCACTTCCCCTCCCTCTTTCAAGGTGCGTCACGTCTCGGGTGTCTACAAGTCCCTGCATGAGGTAACCCCAAGGTAAGACACATAGTGAATGTACTCCAACCGTCTTTCTCCTCTCGTCACTCGGCAGAAAAAAACCTCGTCACTACTTTCCCCTCCACTGCACCCTCGCCTTCTACCCTACACCACTTACCAGTTCACCGCCTCTGAGAACCATCTGCTTATCCAATACTAATAACAAATCAGCTTCAGCTCAGTTGCTTATCTAACCAGTCTTCGCATTGGCTAACGCTACACCACGAGTCTTCTCGACACGAAAAACGCACAGCCATCAGACGGCCTGCGCGTAAAAGACGTCTGCTTACACGCGCTGGTTTCTACCTACCTCGACTCACCTCTCACAGTGTCACGCAGCCATAGCTGGTTGCCAATGGCCGCCATGGATTTCAATAGCTCCTCGCCCTACCCGGAGGGCGTCATCTCCTTCCTCGACACCGACTTGTACAAGCTGACGATGCAATGCGCCGTCATGAAGTACTTCAAGGATGTCCCTGTTACCTACGCCTTCACCAACCGCACGCCCGAGAAGAAGCTGTCAAGAACCGCATTCCGTTGGCTGGAGGAGCAGATCCAAAGTGAGAAATGGCCTCAATCTCCGTTCCCAGGCCCAATCTCCCGTGCTATCGGCCACTGACTGGTTACCCCTCTGAACAGAGCTCGGCAACATCTCCCTGACGGACGAGGAATACAACTATCTCCGCACCCACTGCCCGTACCTGACCTCCGACTACCTCGACTTTCTCAAGGAATTCCGCCTGCACCCCCGCGAACAAGTCGTCTTCACTTTCACGCCGTCCGGTCCCGACACGGGTAGCGGCTCGGACGAGGGCGACATCCACATCGAGGTCAAGGGGACGTGGTCGCAGACCATCCTCTACGAGATTCCCATGCTCGCCTTGGCCTCGGAGGCCTACTTCCGCTTCATGGACACGGATTGGAACTACGACGGCCAGGAGGAGCGCGCCTTCGAAAAGGGCCTCACCCTGCTCGAGGCCGGCTGCACCCTGTCCGAGTTTGGCACCCGACGCCGCCGCGATTACCACACGCAGGCCCTCGTCTTCCGCGGCCTCACCAAGGCCAGCCAAGAAGCCAAGGCCCGGGGGCTGCCGGGCAAGCTCACGGGGACGAGCAACGTCCACCTGGCCATGCGGTTCGGCATCCCGCCCGTGGGCACGGTGGCGCACGAGTGGTTCATGGGCATCGCCGCCATCACCAACGACTACAAGCACGCGTCGGAAGCGGCGCTCCGCTACTGGGTCGGCGCGTTCGGCGGCCAGCTGGGCATCGCCTTGACCGACACCTTCGGCACGGAGGAGTTCCTCCACGCGTTCAGCCAGCCCGTCAGCCCCATCGACGGCGACGCCGCCAAGTACGAGACAGCCGACGGGAGAACCAAGACGTATGCCGAGCTCTTTGTCGGCGTTCGGCAGGACTCGGGCGACCCGGCCGAGTACGTGCAGAGGTTGCGCCGCTACTACGACGAGCAGGGCATCAAGGAGAAGAAGACCATGGTGTTCTCCGACTCGCTCAACATTGAGCGGTGCCTGGAGTACAAGAAGATTTCGGAAGACGCCGGGTTCGCGCCCACGTTTGGCGTGGGCACGTTTTTGACCAACGACTTTACCCGGTTGAAGGACGGCAGCAAGTCGGTGCCTCTCAATATCGTGATCAAGCTGAATTCGGCGGCCGGTAGGCCCGCCGTCAAGATCAGGTAAGCCTTTTACGACGTAATTCCATCATGGCCATCGCCCCTGGTGTACTGACCCTTGGTTCCTTTGTGTAGCGACAACGTCGGTAAGAACACGGGCGATAAGGAGACGGTCCAGAAGGTCAAGGAGGAACTCGGCTACGTGGAACGAGAGTGGAAGGGTGGCGATGAGACGGCGCGGTGGGGCAAGGACGAATCCAAGTAGTGGTGCCAGAGGTCACTAGTCACATTTATAGAAACATCACAAGAGGCCGCTGCACTTGCACGGCGGCAGGGTAGATGGATAGAGGTCTAGATCTGAGCTAGCCATGGTAAGGACATGTCATGTAGTCGGCAGTCGGTTGTGGTGAGCTCTGCTGGAAAGACGGGACCAAAGGCCCGCGCCGTGTGCAATCTGCGACGGCGAGCTACACGAGGGCCAGTTTGACAGTCTCCGCCATCGACACCTTCTTGGACATGATATATATCAATGAGTCTACCTCGTTTCCATGTGAGCTCGAGCTCCTTCGCAACAGTCTCCTGCTTTGCGACATCCAGAACGTTCATGCCGACACCTTCCACGTATTCGGTGATGAGGTAGGCGGCACCATGGTCCTCGTCGCGCGCGTAGAGCTGTGGTAATGGGATGTCCGTGTTTTCGGCGAGGAAACGGAGACACGCGCCCTCGTTCAGGACACGTTCGACATTGAACAATGGTATGGCCATATAGTCATTGTGCTTTTGCCATTCACTTGGTAGCAGACGCCTGATCCAGGTCTGTCCGACCTGTAGTGGTTCCTTGTGACTCGTGAGTAACCGCAATGCAATGCTCATCACGCTTGGCGTTCAATTCCTCGTTGGTAGGATGTGGCATCTTGGTGGCATGTATAAGTAGATATAATGAATGGTGGTTCGAGGCCGTACAACGTACGTTGTATATTACGTCTCGTCTCGTCTCTCTTCACTTGTCTGTCTTCGTCCCTCGGTCACGCACTGACATGCGCACGAGACAAAAAGGAGACAGTTTCGGTTTCGGTTTGGAGGACGTCTCAGGGCCCCCTGGACGAGGCTAGAGATTTGTGGGTCCCTGAAAGCAGGTCGCTAAACGAGGCTCAGGTTGGCCAATAGACAGTAGCAAAGGCCTATGGGTGGATCTGCTGGCCTACTAGCGCCCGGAATACTCGGTATCCGAGCGGGATTTGAGGTAGAATATGCAGCAAGAGAGGTGGGGGTCCGATGTCAATTCCTGACCGCTTTCCTAAACGGCAGAATGGTGAACATATTCGTACTAAGTACGTACTCGTCCAACTTGCTACTCCATCGTCCACTCCACAACCCGGAAGCCACTCGCCAGGAATTCGGATGAACCAACCTCAACCTGTCAATGCCATTTGCTCATCCAGGAGAAAGATGAAAGAAGGCCGTTAATCGATTCCACCGTACATGACAGCCTTGCGCTCCGTGGCCTGGCGTCTGGGGACCGGGAGCCCCTACACCTCACGCTCGACCCCTTGGCCCCTTGACTCGATCCAAAACAGACCCGGCATCTGTCTGGCCCTGGTTCTTGGCCCCTTCTCCACGCCTTAGAACTGTCGCAGGGGACAACACTGAGAAGCATGGATGATGTACAACGTACAACGTATTCCTGGGAATCACTGACGCCTCAGATGCCACTGCACCAACGATCCGCCTCCTGGTCAGGGGGGGGGTAGATCGCCAGGGACAGGCATCGCTACCATCCTCGAGCCCGCCGTTTATCAGACTACTCTCCTTAGTCCCATCCAATGTGAATGCATGTTGACTCCAGTCCTGGCGAGGTCATCCGGCGATGACACCTTACTGGTCGAACACCGCCGCCATCTCGTTTCGCCTCGGCACGTTCGAGGAAGCAGTTCTTCAAGAGCTCTCGTGTCCGAACCCCCTCTCTCGGATCCTGCCGATCAAGGGGAGATTCTGCCATTGTTCCAGACCCTTTGAGCCAGGCGTCCATCCATCTCGGCCAGCACCTGAGACGAGTATAGATGGGATGACAGACAAGGCCTCCCTGGACGTGGCCTGTCGTTGTTTCAACGCTCATGCCGCGGCATGCTAGTCGTGTTTGATATCATCGTCAGCCAGGGAAAGGGACTGGTCTGTGATGCCAATCGCCCGGCCCGAACTCCCACCGTTCCCACGCCCCCCTTCGTCCCATCTTCTATTTAACGTGCCGCCGCCCATGCTTCGAGATGTGTTTCTCTTTTCCATCCTCAACCCGTCCAAGCAGCCTCACCAAGCCCTCGCCGTCTTTCTCTTTCTCTCTCTTTACTTTCAATCTTTCAGTTCTGTGAACTCTTTAACTTTTACTTCTTACACTCTCTCAGTTGCCAGCCAACTATCCAACTACAACCGCGAGCCGGTCTCTTTTACCACAATCTTTATAAACCATCTTCGATTCTTGTCTTCAACGGAAAAAGAAAACAAAAACTAAAAACAAACAACCAACCGTCAAAATGTCTGTCACCTACAAGCTCGTTCTCATCACTGCCATCGTGGCCTACGTCGAGGCCCGCTTCGGCCAGGAACAAATCCCCGTCGCCGCCATCCAGGCTCTTGACGGCCAGTTCGGCCAGTCGGGCCAGGCTGCCACCCTCGCCGGCCAAGCCCCCGGCACTCTCCTCGGCGCCACCGACCCTTGCGACAAGCTCCGTCTCGCCGACGACATCGTTGCCACCCTCGGCGACGACCCCGCCGTCCTCCAGGCCGCCGCGGGCCTCGTCGCCGCCGAGCAAAACTTCAACCCCTTCGCCACCGACATCCCCAACATCTGCGGCGACCCCAGCCTCCCCGCCACCCAGGCCCTCCGCGGCATCACCCCGGCCGTCGACCCGGACGTCGCCAATTCCGACCTGGCCAACCAGCTTTCCGCCCAGTCACTGCAGAACCCCTTCAACGCGAACGGCCTCTCCGTTGCTGATGTTATGATTAACAACGGCTTTGTCAACTTGGCCATTGACGGACAGCCTGCCAATGCTGGTGCTGGCGGCAATGCTGGTAACGGCAATGGTAACGGCAACGGCAACGGAAACGGTAACGGCAACGGCAATGGAAACAACAACGATTTCGATGACGACTTCGATGATGATTTCGATGACGAGGATGACGAGGATGACGATGATCTCCTCTGCGGCAATCCCGGCAATGGCAACGGCAATGGCAACGGCAATGGCAACGGCAATGGTCAGGGCAATGGGAATGGGAATGGCCAGGGTAACGGCAACGGCAATGGCAATGGTCAGGGTAACGGTAACGGTCAAGGCAACGGCAATGGCCAGGGCAACGGCAATGGTAACGGCAACGGAAACGGAAACGGTGCCGGCGGCGCCGACTTTGGTCGCTGCGACCCGCGCATGGACATCCAGTTCGGCCGTGGCAACCGCGTGGCCGACGAGGGCACCTTCCTCCCCATCGACCCCCTGGTCGCCGAGGGCCAACAAGACGCTCTCAACCCCAACATCATCACCAACCGCATCTGCGACCAGCTCATCAACGTCTGCGAGGCCAACGACGCCGCCATCTCCATCTGCGAGGAGGCCCAGGCCCAGGTTGAGGCTTCAGGCGACAGGAGCCCGGCCGCTGCCGACCTTTTCAACAGCCTCCTGGGCTTCTGAGGTGGTGGCTCAGGTTGGAGTAGGTAGGAGGTCATTGCTTTGGTTTGGGGCGGAAAAGAACCCTGACATGGGCTTCATTGGACATGTTGTGACTATGCATACGGTAGAGACTTCAATGGGATATTCTGCAGGACTGGTACAGGCTCTCGTTTCAACGACAATATGGGGAAACGAATGCGGTAGTTTGGCGCATTTTCTTCACGCCTGTCATGGCTATTAGGCTGGAGTTTGAATAACAGCGGTTCATTTTCATGAATTATAAGACCTTCCCTATTCTCATGACTTGAAATGTAAACTGAGGGACATGACCATGGATTTTGTCTCTTGAGAATCATTCTGCCACCTCTACCCTGAACTCACACGACATCCTGGCAAGTTGGTTCTTCTCACCTTTACCTCATGCACAAGGTCCCCCTTTGTCGTATCCAACTCTGGTGGGTCAGGGGCATCTTGGACGCAACAGCATGATCCTAGCGCACGGTCACGTAACACGTGAAATGAAGTGAAACTGATGTTCCATGCCTTGGGCACCAGGAGTCTCGAGTGAGGATTTTCCATGTCGGGCCCTGTCGTCACCTACAGCCTTACGAGGGCCATCCCATGCCATTACATTTACGTATGCTGGAGTGGAGCATGCTTACTGCCCATAATCGACCATGACAACTTGAGAGGCTTACCTCCAAGCTGCTTGTTGGTATCCACTCAAGAAGCATGTCCGTTTGCCAGTTGCATTTCGCATGTTGCCAGACCTCTGGTAACTACTCCCCAAGGATGTGCAGGATAGTACCTGGACACCAGAATGAGGCGTGACACGGCCCTACATTTTCCCTTGATATGACCGCGACGCATCATGTAACGTCGTCATAAAAGTTAGTCCCGGCCAGATTCCATGCAGACAAATGACCACGAATGAAATTGATCCGGTGTGTGTATTCAGATCCGAGCTAGTCCATAAGCCGTAATTCTCATGCCCTGGCCAACCCTTGACGATGCAGTCAAAATACGCGCAAAAGAGGAACGCCACTCCGTTGGTGTAACAAACCCCGTCCCCTTTTCCCACGTGCCATTCCCATCTCTACTGCTCTCCCTCCCTTCAGTACTTCTTGCCTGCCCTGAGGGTGTCGGCGTACTCGTCCAACGGGCTCCGGATGAGCTTGGTCTCCTTCCAGAGGTTGGGGGTGAGGAAGGCGTAGGTGTTGGCGACGGCCGCGAAGGTGGCCTTGAGGGTGTTCTCGAGGGTCTTGGTCGAGCCGGCCGAGGAGGTGTAGGCGTCCTCGACACCAGCGAGCTGGAGGAGACGCTTGACGGCGGGAGAGGCGACGAGGCCAGTACCGCGGGGAGCAGGAATGAGCTGAGCAAACATTTCGTTAGCCGATCTCTCTGATCTCTCCTCAACATATGCTCCGACATGTCTTCTGACACATCTTCCGCCCGCCCATCCCGGGAGAGCATTTTATACGTACACGAACGGTGACGGAACCGCACTTGCCCGACTGCTTGCAGGGGAGAGAGTGGGGTTGACCAAGGTTGGTACCCCAGAAACCACGACGGACGGGGATGACGCTCAGCTTAGCGATGATGATGGCGGCGCGAATGGCAGTGGCGACTTCCTTGGAAGTCTTGACGCCCAGGCCGACGTGGCCAGCGCTGTCACCAATAATGACAATGGCCTTGAACCGGGTACGCTGACCGGCACGGGTCTGCTTCTGGACGGGCTTGATCTGTTTTGGGGGTGGAGACGCGTCAGAAATCATGCTCCCAGTATCTCGCCTCGAGTTACCCTCCCATTCGGGGGTTTGGGCATCCTCACCTTCATGACCTCATCCTTGAGGGTAGGAAGCTAGAAAAATCCCCCCAAAAACAAAAAGTCAGCCGTCTTCCATCCTCTCTCTCTCGATGCACGAATAATGGGCCTCCTTCTTCGATCGGTTACGCACGAATTTGTCGACAATCTGGTACTCCTTGATGGGTAGGGAGTGCAGGTAGATCTCCTCCATGCTGCTGATCTTGTCGGCCTTGACGAGACGACCGAGCTTGGTGACGGGCTGCCACTCCTTCTCCTCGGGCCTGCCGCGGCCACGGCCACGACCACGACCACGGCCACGACCCCGATCACCGCCACGACCGCGATCGCCGCCTCGGGCACCGAATCCACCTCCACCGCGAGGGGCAGCGCTGCCTCGATCAGCCATTGTTGTGAATGTGTCGACTTGTGTGAGAACGTGTGTCGTCGGGAGGGAGGTGTGGTGTCGAGAGCGGTTCCGTTCAATTGTCGGCACAAGCGAGTTGTCGAGGTGGGTGGAATTTCGGTCAACCTTTTTTTTTTGCGGGGGTTCCTGACCTCACTCTAGCTCCAAACGAAAATTGGTGTGGTCGCGGGTTACAGTTGCGAGCCCTAATTCCGTGTGGCCTAAGAATTGAGGCACTCTTTTTCGTGCCAATGAGATGGTGGAGTGGGACCCACTTGTTCTTCGGTGAGTGTTTCTCACCGAGCGCTGAGAGACTTCAATTGGGGTACCTCGGGACGACAACGGGCCAGGTTTTTGGAAACACTTCACATCGTAATCGTCACGGGCTCGTACAAGTTTCACGTAATATAGATCAACGAAATCCTCTTTTTGACTTATAGGAGTCTAGGCAGATTTAAGCACAGCGAGGCGATTTAAGCACAGCGAGGCCCTGGATTCTGTTACACGCCCAGCTTCATTAGTCGTGCTAACCCCGAACTGTTCCAAGGCGCTGTTGTGAATGCGATTCTCTGCCAGCCTATGAACGGCAGACAGGTGGACGAGTACAAATGATTTCCCCATCTCTTCGTATAGACCCATCCAAGGAGTAAAGCAGCTCAACCCGGCCGATGTGACTTTCAAAAGGAAGAAATAGTCGAGTAGGTATGTGACCCGAGATGCCGTGATGTCAGGAGAGGAGATGATCCTGCATTAGATGTGACGGCATGACGACCTCACTTTGTTGGTTCTCCACAACTCCGGATTCACTCCGTCTTCCTGATCAATGAATCAGAAGCAGACACTCGCTGAGCCCATTCCCTGCGACATGTATCAGTATCAGAATGCAAGGGAAGTGACGTCCAACGGAAAAGGGCACTTACGTCCAGCTGCCGTCGTACACCTGGCGATTCTCCGCAGGCCCATACTCCGCCACCTCGAGAGCAGCATCGATGACGCAGGAGGTGACGCCGGTTCCACAGCTCGAGATGACGGGTTTCTCGGGGTCGACACCCTTCTCCTTGAAGATGCTCCGGAGCTTTTCCGGCGGGTAAAACCCCTTGGTCTCGGGGTCGAGAACGGCGTTGAAGGGGATGTTGATCGAACCGGGCATGTGGCCCGACGAAAGGCCGGGACGGGGCTCGGGGTCCTTCCCGGTAAACCGTCCAGGCGGCCGGGCATCGAGAACCTGGACGCCCTCGGCACCCTCCTTGTTATGATCTAGGACGACCTCACGCACTCGCTCAAAGTCGGCCACCTTGGTCGAATCCAGCTCGGGTATCGGGTACGTGCAGCATTCGACGTCGTAAATCTCTCCGGTTTCCGTCGGGAGGCCCTGCTCAACCCAGAGTTTGAAGTTATCCAGGACGTGAACGTTGGAGTGCCCGAAGAGTCTGAGGGTCCACGCGACGCGGGGTGCACTGAAGATGCCCAGCTCCTTCGTATCGTAGACCACCACGGTGTCATCTTTTCGGATTCCCAGTTCGGACATGGTGGCGGCGAAGTCTTTGCCCAGGGGGAGCATGTGGGGGTACGGGCTCCTCAGATCGGCGACCTTGTCGAGGTCGAAGAATTTGGCCTTGGGGATTCTCTGCTCGATGAAGACGTCGAAGCCCTTCCGCCCGTCGTTGGGCAGGAACCAGGCGGCGCAGAGCGGGACGACGCGCGAATCGGTGCTGATCTTGGTGGGCGGGTTCTTCTGGAGAGCTTCGTGGAGCTCCTTGGGGGAGACGAGGTAGGAGGAGAAGGAGCGTCGCGAGCCGATCATGGTGGACTGGAGGACTCTGGCGCCTAATTGAGGCATGCCAGCTCGAGCCGAGCGGTGGAGGAAGTTTACCATGTTGGGCGGGATGTGGTGACGAGGATTAGGTGGAGAGGTGGACAGGTCGGAGGAGGGGATTCGTGTTGAAGGAGGAGTCAAGGCCGACGCCGACAGGCAAAGTCAGACGCCAGAGAATTCAGCCACCCGCAATGCAAGGTTTAATCTGAATGTGGTCGCTACTAGGGAATTCGGAGACGATTCATCGCGCCCGCGGAAGTATTGGAGACGCAGACAAATACGGCTAGTCGAAGAGGTATGCGACAGCTAAAGTGATGGGTTAACTAGAAAGTGGGAGAGGTTGTCGACGGTGATGATAAGGAGCGGGACAGTCGGGGATTCATTGGAGGCCGGGGTGGGGGTGTTCTCGGTATAACGAAGGAGTGAAACGCCAGGAGCAGGAGCTAGGACCACCACCAGTTGGGTGGGTCGCATTGGGTGATTAGGTGATCGTCCTCGTATCAGCTTCCTACCTGTACGAATACCTTCAGTCAACGGCCAACTCTGAGGACACTACCTACGAATGAAAGGACACGAACTTGCATAAAGAATACCGACAGTCGAAAAGCTCGCATTCCAAGTTAGTAGCCAAGGAAGCTCTCTCGATGAAGGTCACGATTACCCGATGGGATACCGTCGCTACTTGGCGATGGGACATTCCCGAGGACGACGTCTGTGGCATCTGTCAGGTTCATTTCGACGGCACATGTCCAACTTGCAAATATCCAGGCGATGATTGCAGCCTCTGTAAGTTTCTGCTGAACGGGGCAGGAGGACCCAAGGAACCGTTCAGCTAATCGCAGGAATCAAGTGTCTGGCAAATGCGGTCACAATTTCCACATGGTATGAACGCTCATTGCGGAGAACGTCTTGTTACATCTAACAATATAATAATACTTGACTGCCAAACAGCACTGCATCATGACATGGATCAAGCAAGACGCCGCAAAGGGACAATGTCCCATGTGCCGACAACGTATGAGCCGTCCCTCCAGGTCGAGTGTCGGCCATTTTTGGCACCATACTGACACGAGTACCAGATTTCGAATGGGCCGACCAGTCAGTTGAACCGACTGACCAAACCGAAGCGGAGGAGTGAAGTCTTGCGGTTGACAGGTCTGCTCGGTTATGTGGCCTACCTCGGAGAGGTCTGGTTGTCTTTTGGTGTTGGGAGGACTCGATGATACCCATTAGCTTTTGTTTTGACTCGATCGTGGCCTGGTATTATAGCATTTTAGGAATCGATGAGAACCAGAGTCTGCGTGTATCTCTTATCTGGCTTGAGATGCCATGGTTCCCGACGTGACGATCCTGGGATTCACGACACGACCGCGATATCACGTGCCGATAATGATTTCCAGGACCGGCATCGCCCGACACCGCTGGCGATAAGGATATCGATAAGCCGAACCACCGACCGCCTACCTACGTACCTACAGCCCGCTGTACACACAGCTTCAACAGCACTACCTTCGTTCTTCCATCGCTTTTCTCATGTTGAGTCTCTTGAACATCGCCTATATTACGGCACAGTAATGATGAACACATCCTACGAGTACAGAACCATTGCCGAACAGAAATCTGCCTAGTGACCAGGCCCCATCCAACATCTCCGGTCCACATCCCAACATCCACAGGCAACCCATCATGGCGGATCTTGGACCGTTAAGAACAAGCCCCGACCCCTGCACTCGAAACGACGATGATAATCCAACGACGCATGGAGATTCGACATCCTTGCCCCACCAAGAAGCGCCGCACCGATCCCCTCGCGTCCCAGAGGAACAATCACAGCCACCAGAGCCAACACCCGCGCCGCATCCCGTTCCCAAGTTCGAGGCCCCCGGTTTCTTCACCTTGGTCACAAACACAAGGTTCGGCGCCGCACTCGCCGGTGCGCGGCAATCGACCCGCCATCCCCGCGTCCACTACATCTTCGCCGACGACGACCCCGCCACCCTCACCGCTGCGCTCGCCGACGCCCACGACAGCGATGCCAACCAGCAAGCCCACCCCCCTTCGCCGTCGGCGTCGACGTCTGCACCGGAGGGCGAACCGAGAAGACCCAGGAACCACGCCATCCTGGTCGATGTCGTCCCCAACACGGTCGAAGGCGAGGACAAGGCCGCCGCCGCCTCCGCTACTGCCGGTGGTGATGGTGGCGGCGTCCTCACCGCCGGTAGCCAATGGCGTGTCGCTTCAGCGTTGAGCCTGAGTCCCGATTTTGCCGTCACGGAAGCGCGGATCACGCGGATGGAAGAGTCGTCGTCTGCGGGGAGTAAAACCGGCGGCCCGAGTGGCGGGGCGAACCCCGGCAGACAAAAAGAAGAAGAAGGAGAGGAGGGAGTATCGAACGGAGGGGCGCTGATGCTGAAAATCGAGGGCGTGGAGCTGGCGGAGGACGAGGCGGTTGCTGCGGGTCCAAGGGATCCGGGGGCATCGCTTCCGGGGTCCGCATCCTTGGGGAAGGATGGCCCCGACGCGAAGGAGGACTACGCTTCGCTCATGGACGAGTTTGACAAGCAAATGTCCATCTTGAGGAAGGTCAAGGCGGCTGGGGAGCAGTGGGTCAGGGCGGCGGAGGAGAATCCGTCTGGCGGGGGATGGGAAGTGCAACTACGGCTGACCTCTGATAATGATGAAGAAGACCAGGCAGAGAGAAAGGATCCATGAGGGACGATATGAGCCTTTTGGGGAAAGCATGTCGGTGTATTGCATTTGTATTTTGTGCTACACTGCCGGTGTTCCGTTTTGGTGTTGTCTCACTAGAGCCGGCGTTGGGGGATTCATAAGACCGCTGTCCAAGAGTATGGTTGGGCCTAATTTCGACGAACAAGCTACGAACTCGATACACATAATGCTGGGCGTAGTGTCGGGAATGAAGGATGGAGGTTTCGCGACACAATGGTGGAATTTATGTTAACCCGTCAAGAGGAGAAACAGGGCGATGAATGTCTAAACTTTTATATTCATGTTAATCCGTCTCGGTTTCGCAACCTGGCCTTCTACGAATGGTGTGCGGTGCAGCCCCATGACCACCTAGCCGAGCAAAGATTCCACAGCCGCGTCCACCTCTTCCCTATTCCCGCAGATGAGTCCGCCCCTCTCGTCGCAATCGGCCACAGGCGTCTCGAGGATGCCGTTCCCGGTGGACGGGTCGACGGCCTTGCCGCCGACACACTCCATGACCAGGGCGACGGGACACAGCTCGTACAGACGGCGCAGCTTGGCCCTGGTGGAGCCGGTGACGGGCGAGACGTACAGGCCGTTCCCCTGAACGAGGGTGTGCACCAGGTCCGGGACCAGGCCGCCGCAGTAGCGGAGGGTGTACTTTTCGACGATGAAGCGCTGGATGAGACGCATGTAGCGGTCGTCGTCGGCGGCGGAGCGCAGGTTCGCGGGGGCGAAGTAGCGGGTCTTGAAGGGCGGGTCGGTGAGGCGGATGTCGGAGCGGATGATCTGGTGGGCGGGGCTGCTGTCGGAGGGGTCGATGCCGACCTCGAAGCAGGCGGGCGGGAGGTGGGGGATGCGGAGGGCGACGATGGCGGTGGTTCGGGGCCCGTAGACGCCGAGTACGGCGGCGACTTGCTTGGTGGCCGGGGGCTGGTTGAGGGCGGTGGTGCCGTCCCAGATGCTTACGATGGTGCCGACGGACCAGTTGGGGGCGATGATGGAACTTCCGTCCAGGGGATCGAAGGCCACGGTGTATTGTTCGGAAGAGGGGGAGGGCGTCGCCGGCGTCCCATGGGCCGCGTTAGGGCGCTCGACCGGGTCTTCCTCGCTGCTGGCAACGGCTACGGCGGGACACCGAGCGAGGGCATCTCGAATGACGTTCTCGGCCGCGACATCAATGTTCAACTGATCGTCGCCAAAGGCATTGGCAGTACCTACAAGAGCGACATGATGGGCGGCTTGTAGGGTCTTGGAGACGGCGGCGATGGCATCGATTAGGGTAGGGAGCACGGAAGTGGTAAGAGATGAACGGCTGTCTTGAGGAAGCACTGACTTGAGATGGTGCTCAAGGGCAGTGGTAGAGGATCCGTTGGGGGTCATGGCGGTAGGTGGGGGGAGGGCTGCCTATGCGGCTTTCGTTAGGGTTCACACTCGCACACTTGTGTCCAGACCCTCAAGTTGACGTTGTGATGGTTGACCTTTTTTTCCGCTACTCCAAGTATGGCTTGTCGAGCTGCTACTCCCACGGTTGGGAATATGAGAACCACCGACATGATTTCATATTCGTATTACTTTGCCGCGTCGAGCACACATTCGAACCAAGAGTTTGAGGGATTTGCGGACCCGGAGCCAAGAGGCGGAGGGGTGGATCATCAATAAGTCCAGCAAGATGAGAGCCATCGGAATGGGTGGGATTGGTGGAGTCTTGTGGCAGACCTTTGGCGGCGGTGCTATATGCTATGATTATTTTGTGTTATCTTCACTGTTGTTGGTTGTGATTGGCCTCTGCACAATGAGCTTGATAGTCATTCTAACTCGAGGTCTAAGAGTTAGTAGACCTCAAGCAACGCCGAGGATAGATGAGTGATTTCGAACCAAGCCAAGGCTGGTTAGTTGGTAGAAGGAGGGTGAGGCTGTTCTGTTGGCAAGTCATTATTTTCATGCTGAGTAATGCATATTAGAGTGAATTATGTAATTCAGCCAGAAATAGATCACGGAAGGTCTTACTGTGTTAATACAAGTCTATACTGTATCGACTCGGTAGTCCCTTCCTGGAAACCCCTGAAAGTAAAACAGGGGTCGCAATTCGGAAGAAATGATTCGTGGCCCTGGCGTCTGTAACACTTGTTTGTCTGGACTCGGGGTTCATGGCCCAGTGTCGCAGGGCGCTAAGACGCCAACTCCTTTTTTTTTTCCCCGGCACCTGCGACGTCGAGTGTTCGCGACCGACCAACTCCTTCTCAAGCTCGCGATACCTCCGACTTGTCCCTGTTTCCTGTTCCGTGTTTCTTGATTTCCCAATTCTTTCATTCGTTTGACATATCTGGGACTGAATACTTCTTTTTTTTTGTTCCTCTCTCCCATTGCAAGTTGTGCAATTTCCATCCGACTTGAATCTTCATGAATTGACCCCTTTCGTCCATTCCTTTTCTCGTCCTACTAGCGATTCGAAATCAGCCTTGGTTCGAACATTCCAATTCCGACTACGACGTCCGGCCGACAATCCTCTCGATAAACCGTCTCGTCTTGTCTTGACTCTGCACCGACCATCAGGGCTGCCTCCCCTGTTTCCAGCTCCTTGGCTCACACGTTAACCCGTAACTTGACTTCGACCCGACTTGTCCTCGATTCCAACCTCGCCGCTCATTGCTTCCCCCATACCGACCCAACCGCCACACTGCTGCCGTTATTCCGACTTGACGCTTTCAAGGCGCGTACTCTGCTGCTTACATCACGACATAGGGGCTTCCCCACCACAGTCCTTGACAGCGCATACGAAGAGGCCTACGCGCTTCTATCAACGCCACGATGAGTGTATGTGTGCTGGGATTCGTGCCCTCATGCTTCTTCTCCCCCTGCGCTTGGCCCTCCCAACCTGGGAGCTTTCATCCAGCTTGTCCCACTACCATCTGATCTTCCTCACTAACACAATACCCGCAGTACGGGTATGTTTTCGACGCCACTTCCTACGCTTCGCCGCCATCATATCCATCCTATGCCGACAAGCCGAGCGTTCGCTTCCCATATATTTTATGACTGACTAGATTTCATGCGACAGATACGGAGCTGGCCAGAACCCTTTTGACCAGCGGGACCCGAATCCCTCGGCCAACTATGGCAATCCTCCCAGCTACAGTGCACCATATGGTGGTGGAAATGACTACGGTATGCCTTATAAGTGTGCTCGCCGAACCATTCAAAGACACATACTCACCGTCCTCAACAGGGTCGAACGTAGAGATGGCACCCCTTGCCCAGAACGCTGGTAGTTTTGGGCAGACCGACCCCAACGCCATCCTGAACGAATGCCGCTCCATCGACAAGGGCATCGACGAGGTCGAGCAGAACCTTGGCCAACTACGCATGCTCCAGGATCGCGCCCTCGCCGATGCCGACACCTCGGCTTCCAGCTCCACCAAGCGCCAGCTCGACGCCCTCGGCTCCCAGACCATGGCCATGTACCGCAGCCTCGTCGAGCGCGTGCGCACCGTCAAGTCCAACCCGGACGCCCACAGCGCCAAGAACAGCCCGCAGGTCGGCCGCGTCGACCGCCGCCTGAAGCAAGTCATCCAGCAGTACCAGCAGATCGAGGCCGGCTTCCGCAAGAAGAACCAGGAACAGATGGCCCGCCAGTACCGCATCGTGCGTCCCGACGCTGACGAGTCCGAGGTGCGCCAGGCCGTCGAAGACCCCAACGGCGGCGCCGTCTTCAGCCAGGCCCTCATGCAGAGCAGCCGCCAGGGCCGCGCCCGCGCCGCCCTCACCGCCGTCCAGGACCGCCACGCCGAAATCCAGCGCATCGAGCAGCAGATGGTCGAGCTGGCCCAGATGTTCCAGGACATGGACACCTTGGTCGTCCAGCAGCAGGCCGCCGTGGCCCAGATCGAGGCCAAGGGCGAGGAGGTGGCCGAGAACCTGGACAAGGGGAACCAGGAAATCAACACCGCCGTCGCGACCGCGAGGGCCACGCGCAAGAAGAAGTGGTGGTGTCTGGTCATCTGCGGTACGTCTGATCTGTCGCCATCGCATCCCATCAAAACTTGGCCCGCTGATTTCTGTTCTTCTAGTACTCATTCTCGTCATCATCGCCGTCATCGTCGTCGTCTACTTTGTCGTCAACAGCAACAACGGCGGCGGTGGTGGTTCCAGCAACGCAAAGCGCAGCATCGACCTCGACTCCCTGCCTATTGTTCACACCGTCCCTATAGATTCGGACGACATGCCCCAAGTCTTCAAGGACAGCATGGTACGGCCGGGCGCGGATTGGCAACCAGGTGCAAACGCGGCACGGGATGCCGCCGCCGTGCGCTATGCCCGCAGGTTGAATAGGGTGCCCATGAGATTCTGAGTCTGTCCACCACGCGCGGACTCCCCCCGCAAAACTGATTTTTCTTTCCCTTGTAAACCGCGCATCCTCATTACCATCATGCGTTGCTTATTTCATTTTTTTCCGGGTCGGTCGGTTTCAGGCTTTCATGGAGGAACATATCTCGACTTTTGTCACGGCGTTTGTCCCTTTATATACATTTCTGTTTCTGTGCCTTTCAGCGTCACCGGCGTTGGCATGACTGCTTTGCACTATAGTCTATTTTAGTCCTGGACTCGATCATATATCCTTCTCTATTTCTCCCGTCTTCCACTCCAGACGTCTTGCTGCCATGTTGATTACATACCTGTCGGAAGAGCGCATCTCTGCCAATCCCTTCATTTGGGCTACCTTGGACCAAAACAGCCAAAAGGTCATGCTACGAAATGTAAGAACACTCCTCAGCTTTGCCCAGGCTTCCGTACGCAACGATGATTAACAATGATTATCATTAGCTATTAAGTAGTCTGTGCCATACAATATCCGAATGATGCCCTGTCGTTTCTGTCATTTCTGTCATTTCCCGTCGAGTTCTCCATCTCGACTCGCACAAGTCAATGCCATCGGAAGCATTCCCCATGATCATAGCCAGTCGTCCCTCTGAAAGCCATGCACCAAGTCGATAAAGCCAGCATCTTTCACAATCATGTGACGCCACTCGCCTAAACAGTCTCTGCAGGGCCCTCAGGCCAGTCGACTTCCCATTCCTATCCCCGGGGTACCGGCAGCGGTCCGTTGAAAGTCCTGCGACGCACCAACCCGCCCGGCCGAACCACCAATGTTCTTCCGTTTAGCCTACGACCTCCTTGGTGGATGTCCTGGGCCTGGGCCGGCGGTCTGGCGCCGCCATGGTTTTGTTCTTGTCCGGGCTGCCTAGAGGGACCGGGCTGTCTGGACGGTCCAGGCTGTCCAGGCTGCTCGGCATGCGGCTGACCTCTGGTCGGCATGTCATCGACCCACCTGATGCGTCTGCCACTCTTCCCCTTTTCTCGCGCCTCCTTCTGGCCCTGTTGCGCCTGGTTGTCATTTGGACCCTGGTCTATGGCCCGGCGGGACGGTTGTCCCTGGTCTTCCTGCCCCTCTTGGTTCACCTGATCTTCCAGGTTCATCTCATCTTCCTGGGTCTGACCGTCCGGCAAGGCTGTGGCGGGAGTTGCCCGGCCGAAATTATTGCGTCGGCGAGGGATTCGAAGCTTGTCATCTTCGGGTCGCTTCCCCAGAACCACCATTCGGCTCGGGCCCCGTCTGAGTCGTACGGCGTGGTGACTCCAAGTCCTCTCCCAGTCGCCGTTCCTCTGCATCACCATTGCGTGGCGGAGTTGGTGGCCCAGACAGCCGGAGACCACGCCGGGCGGGTTCTTGTGACGACCATCCTCCTCGTCGCTCTCGTCGTCTTCGTCTTTGGTCGGTACATCCACTTCTAAGACGAGCGGTACTTTGTCAATCCAGTTGTCGACCGCCCAAATCTGCTCGTCCACCTTTTCTTTTCCATCCCCGTCTTCGGCGCCCTCGATTATGTTCTGAGGGTTTCCATCGTCGCCTCGGGCGCTTACCATCTCACGTTGGGAACTTTCCTCGTCCTGGAAGCTGTCCTCATCTTGGGAACTGATCTCATCTTCCGAGATACAGTCATCCTGAGAGCTGCAGTCTTCTTCTTCATTGTTCGTGTGGCCAAAAACAGCAGGACCACACAGGCAGGCACCGGGACGGATGGGGACCTTCAAGTACTTGCTGTAGCGAGGACAATATTCCGGGTTGGGCAAGCGTGGGTCCTCCAAAATGTTGGTATGCTTATTCTGGGCGACCTTGAAACCCCTGAGCCATAGTTCACAATGGGTCCAGTTGATACGGCGTTTGCAGCTGCAGAAGGGGCAGTAGGCCAAGTCTTCAACGCACATGGTTGCTTGTGGTCGTTGCACCGTTATCTCTCTGTCACGAATTTGGTTAGCTTGTTCTTCTCGGCGTCCTTTTTTGTTCTCCGTGAAGATCTTTAGGCGCGCTTTGGGTGTATCTTACCTCTGTGAATCCCGTAATGGTTTAGGCACGTATTATGCGCGCCGTGATAACTAGAATCAGGCCAAGGGAAATACCGGATGTTATGACCAAGGATCATAGGCATTAGTAAAGCCCGGAAGGAATTATCCTCTTGGTCCCAGTTTGCCAAAGGGAGGCCAAGGAGTGAGCGTATGGCAAAGTGAAGAGGTGGGATTTAGGAGTAGACAAGAAGGGATGTTCTTTATTATGACCCAGGCCTTCTTCTCGCGTAAGGGAGAGAAGAAGTCAGCAAGACCTCTTGCCAGAAAGTGTTCATAGTATTAACTTACCCGTGATATGCAGAGTATATAAAGGCTCTGTGTATGGAATTAGGCACTGACCGTGCAAAGGTCTTGATCTCGGATATTTGTTCGCGCGTAAGGGATCAGAGTTGGTGACAGAGTTAATACAGGACCCAGGGTGAGTCTGGTGAAGAATAGTCGTGGTGATAGAGCCCTCGGTAAAGGTGCTGTCTCTGTTATTGTTGACTGGAAAATGATTATATGCAAGTCACGCGGCCAAGAAAGAAAGAGTAGTCAAAATAGGCTGCCCAGGTACCGTGCCTACCTATAGCTGTTGAAGGAAAGGAAGGAAGTTAGTGAAAGATATTAGATAGCACCGTGAAGCAAGTAGGCAGGCACGGGTACATGTGGATATGGGTTATTGACGATGATGAGTTGGATGTTTCTACTAGTGGCGGGCCTGGAAGTGTACAAAGTATGCCGCTCTTGCCTTTGCTACCCTCTTATGCCTGCGCTAGATGAATAGGTAAGATAGAGAAGGAGAAGGCGGCAAAAGGAGAAGGGGGCAAGGTGGAAACGGCCAGGGTAGCTCCTTCCCAGTGGCATAGGAGAAGGAGAACGGGTGGAAAGAGTCGGAATAGCTCCTTCCCCGTGGTACTTGGCTGGTACAGTAAGGGGCAGTTACATATATGAGGCGAGAAGGTACAACCCAGTAGTCCTTGAAAACCTTCTCGGCGGCAGCCTTAGACTCAACGGTCATCAGCCGCAAAAACTTTCAAGTTGCCAGGAAATCTTCTCACAGCCCACAGCCTCGCGATGACAAAGCTAAGTCAGCATGTCTGCAAGTTGGAACGGAACGTATGGGACATATGGGCCCGTGTTGTTTCCAGCCACTGCGGTACGCTGAGTACTCTATCAACACCGTTCTATGACTCCAAACTCCCCTCGAAAGAAACGAATAACGAGCCTTTGCAACCCCATGCCAAAATAACGGGAACGAGAAAATGCAGAGGTCCAGGGTGCATAGCTGATCGAACCCGTCTCCCTCCCTCGTCAGTCCTTACCCATCTAGGCCTTCCTTCCCGATTTCTTCGCCTTCTTCCTCGACTTCTCCCCGAATGCCTCCTCGTACACCTCCGCTGCCGTCGGCCCCGCCTTGCGCTTCGCCTTGGTCTTGACGCTGACGACCGCGCCGGTCTTGCCCGACTTGGTCGCGTCGAGCACCTGCTTCTCCGCCTCGTCCCATGCCGGCGCGTCGACCTCAATCTCGTATCTATTGGACGTCTCCGTTAGTATAGTCAAGTCTCCAGGGTAGTTCGCTGGGCACTCTTACTGGTCAAGGGGCAGAGAGTCGATGAGCTCCCGCTGCTTCTTGCGCAGCTCCTGCAGAGCCTCATCGCCCCCCTCGTCCAATTCCTCCTGGAGCGTCGTCTCCAGGGGTACGAACCGCTCGTCGACCTTTTCGTCCTCGTGAACGCCCATAGCGTCCTCCCGACTGACACCAATGGCGTTGCCCTGCGGCAGTTGGGCGGCCACCGCCTCCGACACCAGCGAGCCAAAGTGCGCCGTGACCTTGCGCAAGATCTTGATGAACATGGCCAGGATCTGCTGTGATGGGAGCGCGAGTTCCTCGCTGATGGCATCGACATCCTTCCGCTGTAGGCCGATGGCCAGGAGAATGGCCTGCTGTACGCCCGTAAGTTTCACATTGGCCTTCAGCCGCCCCGTGAAGTAGAGGTGTGCAATCGCCGGCATCATGTCGAGAATGACGTGGTAGTCCAGCATGTTGTTCGCATACGACTCGAGACGCTTGAGATCGAAAGGTGTCAGCAACCCGTCCAGGTCGGCCTTGGTCAGAGGCATCGGCTCCTGCGAGTCCAGCTTGGCCCCGGCGTTGGCCGACTCGTCGATGCTCAGCGCCATGACCGATGGGAACGTCCGGAACTGATACGAGAGCAGCGACAGGAACCGTCGGTGGAAGTCGCGACAGAAAGCCCCGAGCCACGACCGATCGCCGCTGTTCTCCAGCGGTCGGATCATCACGCACGTGTGCTCGCCCGTCAGGTCGTTCACCGTCTGCCGAAGATACACCGGCGCAAACTGGGCCCGTTTCCAAAACTTGTGCAGCTGCGAGTTGAGACCGTAGCCGACACCCACGTAATCCAGAGCCTGCGGCTTCTTCTCCGACAGCTTGGAGAACAACGGCGGCATTTTGTTGATGTCCCGCACTTTGATGTTGTCGTCGAGCAGCGACGCGTTGGCTAGCTCGCTGTCGGTAGCACGGGTCACCGTGTCTTCCATGGCCTCGTCCTCATCGTCGTTTTCCGACAAGCTCGTGAACCTCCCCTCGTAAAAGTCCACCAGTAGCTGTAGCGCCTTGGTGCCGTATCCCATGCCTACGTATTCCGGGTTCGTGGCGATGCGCACCACGCGGCCGCCCGAGAGCGTTGCGAAATCCTCGTCTTGGAATTGCTGGCTCACTAGCCACGGGATCATGTCTCCCGACGGCCGCTGGCCCCGGCTCAGCGAATTGAGGACGCTCTGCCGGCTGATTTTGCCTTCCAGTGCCACCTGGATGACACACAGCGGCTCCGGGAGCCGCTGGTTCTCTTCCGATATCGGCGGCACGAGGGCGTACAGTTCGTGTGCCGGCGCATCGCTCATGAGCTGGAGGTCATCGGGCGAGTTCTTGTAGTGGCTGGCCACGTACAGCGCCACCATTTGCTGGAGGAACTTTTCCGAGACCGGGTGGAAAGAGAAAAGCGTGTCACGGTTGACCTGGAGGAGCTGGCACTGCGAAGGGTCCGGGCAGCCCTGGCCGCTCATCTTCGCCCTGGGAAGCGTGGCATCCAAGCAAAGCACGGTGTTGAGCCACTTTTCCACGGAATCCCCCTTGGCGTATCGGATGGGTTCCGAGAGGGTGGTCTCGCGCAGCGTGCGACTGGCCTGGTATCCGGTTGACTGGTCCTTGGACGCCCTCCCTGTAGACCGGTCCGCCACGGTGGTCTCTGCGTCGGCGGTGGCGCCCGGTCGAGACTGTTCGCGAAGCTGCTTGATCAGCTTGAGGGACAGGGACCGGCCCGTGCCCTCGTAGCCGTTGATGGTCGACGCCATGAAAACCAGGTACGGGCCCATCAGTTTCCGCACCAGGGGCAACGGGATCGCGGCCGCTTCGTCAATCACCACCAGCTCCGCCTGGCCGAGGACATGCGCGTCCTGCGGCCTGATGTACTGGATGGTCTGGCGATGCTGCCTGTAGATGTTGACGCGCACGATGGCCTTGTTGAAGTCAGGGTTGGTCGACTGGATGATGGAGTAATCGGCGTGGTCCGCGTAGCCGAGGGCATCGAATCCCTTGAAAATGAATTCGAAGAGCGTCTTCAAGTTCTCGGGCGACGGCGACGTGATGAAGATGTTGCTGTACCCGTGGGCCACGGCCGCGGCGACGGCAACACCCATGGCGGCCGACTTGCCGCGACCTCTGGCGGCCGTGAGGGTGACGGTGCTGCGGAGCGTCTTCTCGGCGATGGCGTCGACAAAGGTGAGGAGCGCCTTGGCCTGGTCGACCGTCTTGGCGAGGGTGACCAGGGAGCCCACGGGCTGGGTATCCCGGAGCGACTCCTTCATGCTGTCCAGCTCCACCTCGGCCTCGGTCTTGGGCTGGTCGAGGTCGGGCGGCGGCAGGGCCTTGACGTTCTTGCCGCCGGAGATGGGGAGGACGTTGAACTCGTCGTCGATGACGAGGCACGAGTCGCAGCTGCCGAGGGAGAGGATGAAGCGCTCGTTGAACCGCGCCACGACGTCGTGGTGCGCCTCGGTCCGGTACCGCGAGTGGACGTCCATGGACAGGTTGTAGAGCTGCTTCAGGCTGCTCATGCCCTTGAGCAGCAGCACGACGAGGCCGCCTCCCTCGACCGTCTCGATGGTCCGCGCGAGCGTGTTGGGCGTGATGGCTTCAAAGTCTTGCAGGATGCACATGCCAAACGTGTTTCCGAGGACCTTTTCCGTCTCCTTGTAGTAAACGTATCGGATGTTGTGTAGGGACACGAAGAGCTCAAAGGGATCCTCGGCGTTGGCTTCGCGGATGCCGCGCTTGATGTCCCGCTTGATCTTGGCCTCTCGTTTTTTCCGGTGACTGGAGGAATTCGCCAAATCATGTCAGCCATCAATGTATTTGTCAAGGAACATACTTCCATTCCCATCATTCGAGGACATACCTTGTGAAGCCGAGCAACTTGTGCTTATACGCCCACATGACCGACTTGTTCTGCCGCACGTCCATTTCGGACCTGATATAGTGCAGTTTGACAATGGCATCCTTGGCATTGTCGCCTACGACGACGAAAAAGCTGCGCTTCTTCTCCTGTATGCCATTCCGAATGAGCGCGGGGATCCGCGAATCTCTACAGCCGGTCGTTAGAGGCCGTCTTCCAAGATCCTAATGCAGGGAGATGGGAAAACTTGACGTACACTTGTTTCCGTGACATGTTGAAGTAAGCCGAGGAATATAGTAGAGGGCTGTGGTGAGCCGCTAGAAAAAGATGTTGCGGACAAGGACCAGTCGCGCAAAGACACAGCACTTCCTCTCTGCAGCTTGAGCTCTCACTGTACCAGCAAGAATTCCAAAATTTTGGCGGAGAACATTTTCTGCCGGGCGGTGAAGAATTGCAGTGGAGACTATTGTGAGACGTGGGGGTGGCTGTTAACCAATGACAGTGGACTTTACTCTTTTCTTCAGCCTCGTCAAGGTGGCGTTGCGAGTACTTCGTACTTAGTACGTACAACGTAGAATCGGACGTTTTACAGTGAAGGAAGATGGTTTGCAAGCTAAATATTTCGCATCTTCCAAGTCGTAGACTATGAATACATTTGATTGTTGTACATTACATTTATACAGCGGCACAAAGCTATGTATGACTCACGCCATACCCTCATCGGAGAGAAGTCTCAAGAGGAAGCGTCTTCAACGATGGGACCTGGGGCAGCAGAGCAGTGCATCGAACAATTTGACGAGTGAATCCAGCCATTTTGATATGACGTCGCATGCCGTGCGGCAGTCTATGAGAGAAGACACACGATAGGGGCCGGGGGGGAGCCCGTCCTATGCAAATGTATGCTCCCATATCTCAGCCTCCTCTTCTAGCGGCCAGAAGGGCAAACGGGAAAAAAATCATCAGAAAAGTCCTGACCCCAAAACACCGAAATCGAGGAAGAAAAGAGACCCCTTTGTTTCTGCAGATGGGTTATGCCGGAGACAGACAGACAGGGAGGTACAGATGGAGAGATCGAGTGAAGGAGATCGAGTGAAGGAGATCGAGTGAAGGAGATGGAGAGAAAGTCCGCGAGTCGCGTTCCCATGACCAACGCCCATTCCTCATCCCTTATACCCTATCCAGCTTCCGTCGCAGGTTGCGAGTACGCTTCATGAGCTTCTTGTACTTCTTCTTCTTCATCTTGAGCTTGCGCTGGCGTCGGACGCTGATGGCCTGCATGGTGCCGTGGGCGGTGGCCTGGGCGTCCTGGAAGCGCATCTGGCGCAGGGCCATGCGTTCGAGGAAGGTGCGCGGGGCGCCCTCGTGGACGATGCGGGGGCTGTGGGCGACGACGCGCACGTTGCCGTCCGGGTCGGTGGACTCCTCGATGGTGAAGAGGGCCTTGTAGACGCGGTGCTGGGGGGACTCGTCCAGGAGCTCTTCGGCAGCGGCCTCCATGCGGGCTGCTGCGACTGTTGCGTCGCCGCCGGCCGGCTGGGGTTGCGGCAGCGGAGGGGGCCGGAAGGGGACGAACTGGCCGGCCATGGCGTTGAGCTGGACGTAGACGCTGGACTCGCTGCCGTCGGGGTTCTTGAGGTCGATCTTGCGGACGGGGTCGCCGTTGGCGTCGGCCTCGGCGTGGTCCGAGATGGTCATCTTGGCCATGGCGCCGTCGAGCTCGTCGGCGGTGCGGGAGAGCGTGCTGATGACCTCGGAGACGTTGCCCGCCCTGGAGCGTTTGTCGAAGATGGAAGCAAACGTCTCATCGGTGATCGTGCGGGGTATGCTGTGGGTGACGGATATCGGGCGGTGGAGGGAGAAGAAGGTCGACAGGCCGAGGGCTAAAAACGGTTGTTGGTTAGCGGTCGGATGAGAGAAAGAAAACCAAAGAGGGAAGAAGAAGAAAAAAAGGGAAGCGAGTTACCTTCTTGAGACAAATGTTGGGTGCTGGGCACGCTGGGCAACTTCTGGGAAGCCACGGCATCCTTGGACTTGCGTTTCCTCTTCTCGCCGTTGGACTTGGGCTCGCTGGAGCGGGACGAGGCAGAAGCCGGGACAGCGGATTGCCGCGGGATGTCCTTGGGACCGTTGTCGGAGCTGGAGGGTTTCGAGGAGGAGAAGCGTCGCTGGTGTCGACCGGGCCGGGCGACGGTGATGGTCGCAGGTGCACCTGCGCGTGGTGCCGAGGCGGTTAGGGACGAGACGCCCTGGAGCGGCGAGACCGGGACAGAAGCCACACGGCGCACCGAAGGCCACATGGTTCTTGTTTCGTGTCACCGAGTGCGCACGTCTAGGTAGGGTAGAGCAGGAAAAGTTAACGGGGAAAGGAATGCCCGAGGAGGCATTCGGTGGTTATGCAAAGTGGTTTTTCTTTGGCGCTGGGTCGGGTCAAAGGTGACGCTCGAACGATTCCGGGATTTGGCCGTTGGCGAAAAGATGCACAAGACTTGGTTGGGTTGGAGTTTGAGCCACCTGATATGTCGCACCTGAGGCAACAACCGGCTTAGTCATCGGTTTGATTATATAATGGTCTCCACCAGGGGGGATTAAGGGTACCGACTTAGTAATACAACGGTTTGTGCACCAACTCGAAATCGATCCTATCTCTGTTATTTCTTCGTTTTCGACCCATGAATGCAGCACAACTACTACGAGTTTGTCATACAGAGAAGAAGGACAAAGACATCATGTGTCATGTGCTGGCGTATGAGTCTTTTCTCATGTGTCCCGTGATGTGCACTTGAGCCCCCGCCTTCTCGGCTCCGCCGCTTTGCCTCTGCCCCCACTACCAATACGCCACTCGGACGACAAGGCGGACATCATCTGCCGTTAGATGTTCCCATTCTCAGACACCGGGAAGATGGCCCATAAAATACAAAAGGAAGAGACGAAAAGTGGTCTACTCGAACATTTCGTACGTTTCTTTGACCGCTCATCCTTCAAGAGAAAAACCAACCTCTCCCGCTTCCCGTCCCATCCTGATCAGCATCTCGCGCATGCGCTCCGCTGTCCCCCTTTCCCTCTCCCCGAGCGCGCTCAGGTCCACCCGATCCACCCAATCCCTGAGCCCATGCTGCAACACATTCCGAGCCCGGAGCGTGCTCCCGTCCGCACGCCCGGCGCTTCCATGCAGCGTCATCCTCTCCCTCCCCGCCTCGTAGACCCCTCGGTGCAAGATGTTGTTGTTATAGAATACCACGTCGCCGGCGCGGAGCTTCACCCTCGTCTGGCCCGGCACGTCGTCGGCGTAGGGGTCAGCCGCCCGCTCGGCGTCGGTGCGCGCCCGCGCGTGCGAACCGGGCACCACCACCAGGCTCTCGTCGTCGTAGAGCGCCAGGTTCCACTGCGCCGAGAAGGCAGGCTGCCGCAGCCGTGCCAGCTCCTCCTCAGCCGTCGCTGTGGCGGGGATGTCGTCGCGGTGCCATCGCAGGGCAAAGTCGGCGTCCGGCCGCACCAGCAGGTTGAAGAGCTCCATGACCAGGTCGTCGTCGCCGCACTGGAGCAGCTCCTTGGTCGGCCCGATCACGGCGTCCGAAAAGTAGGTTCGCACGAAGAGGGCGCTGCCTGGCATGTCCGGGTGCATCAGACCCTGTACCCCCCAGATGCCCTCCGAAGGTGGGTTGTCCGGGCTTGCCTTGGGCCAGGGGGGAAACTGTTTGGGGAGCGTGCGTACATGAGGCCATTCCCCGGCTCGGGCGAGAGTTGCGATCTTTTGGGTCGCTTCGCGGAGCTCGGCAAGTTCCTGGGTTGATAAAACCGAGGGGACGATGACGAAGCCGTCTCTGTTGAGATTGTCCAGAAGGTTTGAGGCAGTCATGCTGTGATTACAATGTTCCAAACGAGCAATGATGGTGGATTATATCTGTTCCTGCGGTTAATACCCTAGACGCACCATTTCGACACTGTCTTACCTGGTCGGCCTGCAATATTCATGGCTTCGTTGAGGATGAGGGGAAGAGCAGAAGGGGCATGTTGACCACTTACCCTGTCGTCAAAACCAAGGGCTCCTCATACTGCGGGGGCACGCTGACGATCGGCTGCTGCGAGCGGTAACCAAGTTAGTCCGGGCGTCCCTCGTCCAGACGTGTACCTCTTTACCTCTTTCCTCTCACCGCAATGCCGATGCTTTCCAGAGGCCGACTCGGCCCGCACTCGGAGCCCGATGACCAGCCCCCAAAGAAAGCAAGCACACGTATTACGGTCGCGGAGGTCAAGGGACGAGGGGTGCAACCAAGGATATTTACTTGGTGGTGATGCGAAAAACAGACATATTGACGACGACGCAAAAGGAAAGAACAAAAGAAAAAAGAACGCAAGACCTAGAATTTCCATGTATGTATGCAATGCCATGCCGCGCCTGCTCTCCAATGTGCCGTGGCGTACTAGCCGCCATAGGACCGATCTATATTACAAATGCCAGAGTAGGTGACAAGATAGGAAAATAGACGAGACCGGCAGCTTCTGCTGGACGTCATCACAATATTACGCGACTCGCCAAGAGCCATACCGAAATCAACTTTCCCCTCTCTCCCTCTCTCATATTCTCGCGGTAGCCCAGGAACTCCTTCGACCACGCCAGCTCCTCATGAGCTGTTGAGGAAGCTCAGGTAACAGTTCCAGCCAATGCTAATGACATTGACAAAGAGGACGCGGTGATGGAGCGGGACAAAGGTAAAGTTGATGCCCTGCACGGCGGGCCAGATGAAGTAGTTGGTCTTGAGGGCCGACGCGTAGCTCTTGTCCAGCTTCTCACGCGGGCTCGTGCCCTCGAGCACGGCCATGGACGAGAGGAAGACGCCGATAAAGGTCGGGGCGAAGAGGAGCTGGTCGCAGGCCACGCGGGCCACCGTCTCGGCCGTCTTGTTTTTCATAACCACGTTGCGCGCGAGGAACTTGAACCACGTCGTGGCCGCGGGGCCGAAGATGGCTGGCGATGTGAATTAGCAAACTCCATCTTTGGTCCATCTTGTCGCTTGTTCAAAGACATAATCATTCGGGTCGGATATAAACTTGTCATGGAGCGAGACGAGAACAATAGAAAGGGAAATAGAGATCAATGGGACAGGAGAATGGGATTAACGTACTTCCGCCGTAAAGCGCCATGCGACCGGTACGGGCCATGTCATGGTCCTTGGCGCCGCGCTTCTCCACGGCCTGCTGCGCAATGGTGTCGCCCGTCGCGAAGAGAACGGCCGTGGTGATGCTCTGCGTGAGCAGAGGCCGCGCAGCCAGACGTGCTTGGTACCTGGAAGTAGGGCGGTTCGTCAGTAAATAGAAGGCATGCATGGGGGCAGGTCACAGTAATTACCAGCCGAGCATGATGACGGTGCGTCGATGAAGAGAAGAAGAGAATGATTAGGTCAAACGAATTGGGTGTGTTCTGCCGATTCTTAGGTGAGAGGTGAAAACAGAAAGTGGATAAAGGTGAGTTGAAGGTTTATCTCTGGTATCAGAAACCGGTCGATCAGTTTACCGGGGAACAGGGATGGGTGATGAAGGAAATAATGTCTTGAATGCGACTGGAACACAATGGAATACAACACCAATAGAGTAATCAAGATGAACGAACGTCAAAAGCCATTGACGGAAGAACGACTCGAAATGAAAAGAAATGGTGTTGCAGACTACATAAAGTACTTGGAAGGCGAAAAGCTCGGTCTCACGGTCGGCCAATGTCAGGTACCCAGCCAGTCGGTGCGGTGAGCGGACTGTGGGCCGGTCACCTGGACAGACTATCGTGAAGCGCTAATTTTATTTAGGCCGGCGTTCAGAGGCGGGCTTTGCCTAATCAATACTGTCCCGCCTGTCATCCCGCGTGAATCCCGCGCATCCCCCACGAGTCAAGTCGGATGTGTCAGCGATCATCAATCGAGTACAAGCTACCAAGTACGAAGTACTTCAACGGTAGAAACCCTAGTTCGAAAACATCTCCTCAGTTTAATATCGAAACTCCTAATTATTGACTTGCCCATATTCCCTATGTCTATCTATGTCTTGTATCCGTTTTTTAATGTTATTTTTACCATGTCCCGAAGTATTAAAACAATATGAAATGAAAACAATAAGCGAAGCAGTGCAGCAGCTTATATCCTGGGCTTCGATCGTCCCCGGATGCGCTCGCCGAAGATGAAAAACAACAAGGGAAGGGGAATCATGGCCGCCGAGATGAACCCAAGGAGACTGTTTCCCCAACCGAGTCCGAGTTCGTTGTACATCTGCAACCCGCCAAGCGGCAGCAGCGCACCGGCGAGCGACCGGAGGACGGCCAAGGCGGCCGTGACAGACGCGGCGCACTGGGGGAACGCGTCGAGGAGGTAGTTCTGGACGCACATCATGACGCCCATGAGGCCGAAGCTGAAAATCACAACACCGATCATGGGCACGATCCAGTGGACGCCGTGGTGCGTGGTCCAGCCGTACAAAAAGAGTCCCACCGGCAGCACCACCGCGCAGGGCATGGCCAGCGCCGGCGTCAGCCTCACCTCGGGCTTGAGCTCGACCCCCTGCGCCTGCCTGCGCTTGACCAGGAAATCGGTGAGGCCGCCAAAGACCACCACGCCGATCATCATGCCGATGCCGGCCGGGAGGAAAGTGAGGCCAATGGTGCCCTCGTCGAAGCCGTACTCCTGCGCGTAGACGAACGAGAAGGTGGTGATGAGGAGGTACATGATGCCGTATGCGATGGCCACGTACAGGGACATGAGCGTGATGACGGGGGTGAGAATGAGCAGCTTCAGCGGCCGGAAGATGGCGTTCTTCCACTTGTCCGCCGGCGACTCGTCGGAAGCGCGCGCGCTGTAGAGCTCGGCGTTTCCGGTTTCCTTGCGGAGGCGGTTGGTTTTTCCCTGGAGGAGCACGGGATGGTACGTCTCCTTCATGAGGAGGAACGACGGGAGGATGAAGATGCCGCTCTATATCGAGTGGAATGAATCACTCCGTCAGTACTTGTCTTGACATTTCTACCACAAAAGGTTGGGGATGTGGGGAAGAGAAGCGTACAAGAATAGCGACCAGCCAGTACACCCATTCCCAACCGGCCGCCTGGATGAGGTAGCCACCGGCAACGGGACCAACGCAGGGACCGATGAGGGGCCCAAGAGCCCACACCGCCATGGCTCGTCCCCTCTTTTCGATCGGCATCATATCGGCGATGCTGCCGCTCCCAATGGTGATGGGGACGGAACCGGCGACACCCATGAGGAAGCGGAAAGCCATCATCATGTCCATGTTCCGCGAGAGCGCCGTGGCGACCGAAAAGATGACGAAAAGGACGTTACCCCAGCGGTAGAGTGGTGCCCGGCCGTACGTCTCACTCAGAGGGGCGATAACAAGAGGGCCAACCGCAAAGCCGAGAATGTACACCGAGACGACAAACGTGGCAATGGTCGGAGAAGTCTCCCCGAATTGAACCATAATGCCAGGAATGCCTGGCGCGAACATGGAAGAGCCCTGGGTGACACCAGCGAGTTAGCGTGAACGGCATCTCAAGAGGAAGAACGTTAAAGACGGGTGGAGGGATGAGTCTCTGCTCACCAGCGGCCTGCATCTCAAAAGTCAGTCATGCTTCGTCCAGTTTAGTTGTTTGGTATCGTCATTTTCTATGATTTTTTTTTTCTTTTTTTACTCACGTCACAAGAGTCATGGCCGAGATCAAACTCAGGCCGAGCCATTTGCGGCTCTCTGGCCAGTTGAGGGGGTTTTCCGGATCATCGGGCCCATCCCAATCGACCACATTTGGATCCCGCTCGATTTTCGAATTGGTAGAGGCGGCGCCCGAGTCGACGTTGGTTGTTGCACTGGCGCTTCCTTCCTCCAAGACGGACTGTAGTCGCGATTCTGTCACGGCGGCCTCGACGTCGTGGTCGGTCGCCAGCAACCGGCTCTGGCCTTCACCAGCGCCAACAACGCCTTCCTCTCGTCCTTTTTGCTCGGTCATGTTCTCGTGTCAGAATGGGAAAAGAGCAAGACGGTCGTCGTTCCGCACCTACCGCATGCTTGTCTCTAGCGGTTGAACGTTGGTGAGATTCGACGTTGGGCGTGGCGTTGTAAGAAGCCAAGAGGCCACCAACCTTTTTGTTCGTAGTATTTTTAGAAAGGGTCTCCTGGGCCTTATTTCGGGGTCTTCGATTAGTCCGTAACCCCGACGGATGGAGCCGAGAATTTCGGCTCCGAACGTTCTCGGAACATGAGTCAGCACCACGTGTCCAAGCTGACAACAGCTTCATATTCAGCGCATTTTGTCAGAGAACATCAGACTTCAATCATGGGGCCAATATACGCCCCAGAGAATTGAAAAAAAAAAAAAAAATGGCATGACGAGATGAAATTGGCGTCGAGGGAATAAAAGAAAAAGACCCGCATGCAATCCCTCCTCCACAATGGCACAGGCGCAATCACGAACAACTTCACCCTTAGTTATCCCCCCGTTTCTCGCCAAGGGAACTGATACGACCTGTTCCAAGCCAACACCAGCTCACTTTCCTTTACTCTTCCTGGCCCAGAACCACGGTTGAGGCATCTGGCAAATCTCTGGCCACCTTTGGAATGGACTTGCCCCATCTTTCAACAGCTCCTCGCCTCCCGAGTTCACAGATGTGTCGTCGCAGTTCCCGCTCGGTGACCCTATGTAAAGCAGGCAAAAGACTATAGCAGTAGGCTCACGGAATCCGAGATCAAGCGAGGTCTTTCTCGAGGAAGGCAGTCCTTCTATCGTATTTTCGTCGACTCGGCCATGGGCATTGTCAGCACGACTCCAAAGTGGCGCGAGGGCCTCCATAGGGAAACCTAGTTCCAAGTCTTCTGGCTCAGGCCCTCTATCCATCGCCTACCTTTCGACTGGGCCTTTTATATGGCAGCGCCGTCGTGATGGACAATATCTCGCCCATCTCCTGTGCATGCGATCATAATAAGTACTCCATCTTCGACGGCGTTTTGAGAAACCGTGCCAAGGAAATCATGATTCACGAAACACCACAAATGCCTGGGTAAACCCACTGCAGGCCTGCCTGGATTAAGGGGAGGGTTGCCAGTCGGTCAAATGCGGCTGCAGCAATTGAAGCCAGAGCAACCGCCAGGGAATTGCCAGCCCCAAGGAGGTTGTTTCTTTTAAGTCTCTTAACTATATAAAGACGGAGATATTGCCTTGATTGCATACCAATCCTGGTGCAATTCCGTCCGACAGTATTGTATTCCAGAAACAGAAGATCTTCTCGAACACTCACACGGCAGCAAGGCAGCCGCCTTCCTCTCTGGAGCCGCCCATTGGTCGAACGAATGCGCCGGGCGCGTCACATGCACGCACTTGATGATTTGTATTGGATCAAACATCCAAGAACGCAGGAAAGTTGGGTAACAGATAGATTGTGCGATCAGCGTTCAACTGAAGACGATTGGATTAACGAAGAGGGGACTTGAAAACTAGCATCTACCCGACCGGGAAAAGAAGATGGGAGATGGTTTGAAATACCATGTGCGGCCGTTTATAGTAACCTTGATGCCAGATAGGAAACCTGCATTTCTCATACGCTAACTCCTGGATCGCGATCTACACCACACTAGGACAATAACCTCCGATAGCTTGGTTTGGGGCCATTCTCGCTATGACGCCATCTGATTCAGGGTGCGTGGGGCAGAAGAATCAACATACTAAGTACATAGTTCGAGGCAACCCGCGTTTCTCCACGTTTTCTCCATCTTAAAACAAAGAGCTAGGCTTTGAAGAAGAGGCCCGACAAGCTACAGCGCTCCACTGTCGGTTAGGAATCCTGTTTTGCCTGCATACTTCGTAGGTCTATTGTCTTGGGCGTGCTTGCGACCAGCCCGGCGACTCGAATACCTCGGCATGTCGACCGAGATAACAATGCGCGATCACGATTCGCACTCTTTATTAGCCTAGAGCTCCGAGCCACAACAATGGACAAAAGGCATATGCTTGTTCCAACAGCCAGAAATGAACCCCGACCAGCATATTATCTGACCTCATACCTACGAAAGGTCTAGGGCTAAAGCAGGCGGTGGGTGACTTGGAGCCAGGCTGAATCCAGGTAGAGTTGCATTGGAAGGGAGGAGTTTCCTCTTGGTATTCATCCGTCGTGTGTTGGCGTGTACCTGGGAAGTATTCGACATTGCGCACTCTGTCTTTCTTGGGTAGACCGTTTCAGTGGTGCGCACCATCATGGTCGATTATGGGGGTTAAATTTCTGGCGATGCCCCGGCTAAACTTGGCCACCGAATGCGTACCGGCGCCTACATATTATGGGATGGCGAACTGGCAACCGTTTTGTTTTGTCGTGTGTTCGCTGTGCGGATGAAGCGTTTGATACGGTTGCCGAGACCGAGATGCAATTCATCAATTGAACCCCACGTACGTTGTATCTCCTATTCCTGGAGTCTCAATTCCGGATGCAGCGTCAGTTTGCTTCTTCAGATTACGAAGCGACGATCGTTTGCCTGGCTGATCACATCAGAGAAATAAGCACTTGACTTGGACTGTAATTGCACAGTAGAACCCGCGAGAGCGAGTCAGGCGTTACGAATCGCAAGGGGTTTTCGGCAATCAGCAGAAATTAAATGAATGTTTCTGGGTTGAACGAGATTAAACCACGAACGGGCCGAAATCAGTCGTCTCTATTCGGTATCACGTCCAAGCTTTTCGCAAGACAATTCCATTCGGTCGCTCAAAAGAACCCGGTTTGCTCGTTGCTGGACCAATTGGAGATCAGGTGCGAATCGCCAGTGACAGACGAATGAAGACAAATCCGTTCAGCGAGTTCGAATGAAGGCGGCTTGAAGACAGCGGCGACACCCGACTTGTCTGCGTGAGCTAACGGTAAGACAGGTTCGGTTCACACGGCTGGGTGTACCAATGTAGGTACTCGAGAGGATGAGGAAAACCAGCTGGAGACCCGTGGGCGGAACAGCAATGGACGAGAGTACTCAATAGATGATGCAGGTCGCCATGTTCTCGGGAGCATGCATTCCTCGAAGCCAGGAGCCAAGCGCCCACGTATGAGAGCTGGTGTCACTGGGCCAGCAATGCGCTATGGCCTTTTGCCCGTGGAATGGCTCCGCCTTGGACCCCTGTTTCTGGTGAAGTCTTGAGGGTTCCATCTGGGACAGGAAACAAACGCTGATCTTCTTCATCTACCCAAAAACTAGGCTGAGAGCTTCGTTCGGTTCAGTTGGCTAGAACTCAAGCGAGCGAAGAGCGAATAGAGCGGCGGTTGGGCTGGCTGGATGGACTGACTGCTGCATGTCTCGAGTCCATCCTCTGAAATCAGCCCACCGCCGCAGCACATAACCGCCTACAATTGAATTTGTACTTAGTACAGCGCAGCGAAACTGATTACCCAGCCTTATGAAGTGCATTTCACAGAGATTTCCAACCGCCGAAAACGGGCCTATGAGATGGCGTTGCTTGCTTTCCAGGTGGGTAATTTAGAGCGAAGCGATGTAACTGGCGCACATAATTACAACACACGCCTCCAACGCTCCGTGGATGGGTTACAGCCGAATGCAGAAAGAAAAATTCACCCACCTAATCAAAAGAAAACCAAGGGTTCAAGGCTGATTCATACAACGTACTGTTTCGTGATAATTGACGATTCTTACGCATGCTAAAGGAACTGCTGCATTAGACGATGCCCTGCTTGATTGCTGCTCACCATGCCACATAATGAAGCTTAACCCGGACTTTCAAATAGGCGGTACATTGTGCCTATGTCTGGACTTCGCTCTTTGCTTCTGGGGCAATGCGACCTGCATTCTAATCCTGGCATGTCGCTGTCTTGTCACGGCAAGGTCAAAGCTCACGCCGCCACAAGCGGCAGGAGGGCTGAGGAAATGAGTCCCCGAGAGCAGCCAACCCAAGACACGAAACTGTACGTTGTACGTTGTACGTTGCACAACGTTGTACTTGTAGTGAGTGGTCCCACACAAGTTCTGGTGGATCTAGGTACCTACCTAGTGTAGGGGATTCTAGTCTGTTCCGCATAGTTCACCAAAAACTTCCAAGCATGGCGACCCCGAACTTGCAGGAATCTTTGCTCACGACGATACGAAGTAGTCGTTGTCTTCCAGCATGTGCAGCGGTAATTGATATGCCAGGAATTGACCTGTGCGTCGATTCGCAGTGAAAGTACTTCGTACAGTTGCCGTCTCGTACTTTTCTGCTCGCTTTACTTTGTAGGTTGGAAACGAACTAAAATTGAAGATGAGTAATCCCAGGTGCTTTGTGTGGGTCCATTTTATGTACCGTATGTACACATACTATCCTCAACTGAATTCCTGTGGAATATACAACGTAATGACGGATGTTCCCTGTGCAATGGAAAAAGTGAGCACTGCACAAATGACACTGACATGTTATGCAGTAGTGGATCGCGGCGCCACTGCAGTTGTGAACGCGTATTTTGGACGTGGAAAAGGGAAGATCCACACACGCATCGCGCTCCGCGGCTGTGGCTGACACGCGAGCCCGCCGAGGCAACTGCCATCACTTGTCAAACGGGCTAACCCCACTTCTGGAAAAGTTCGGGACGGCAGCGTCCGTGGGGGAGCAGGGGACCCTGGTATGATACCCCACGCTGGACTGTTCGGCGACACGTGCACTATGACCCTTTTGGTATCACCTCTTTTTGCTGGTGGGGAGGGGCGTGGTGGTTCCTGGTGCCGTGACTCTCTCTTATTTCCACTACCTCGACAGCTTCGGAGGGCATCGGCCGAAGTGGATTGATGTTCAGAGAGGGGAAGAATGAGCGTACGTTGTATGTACAGTAGGATTGCGGTCTTTTTTCGAGGCTTTCAAGTTGGGCATGGGTGCGCGACTCTAGCGGCCAATGCGCAAGACATGGCCGGAACTACTTTAGACACTTTTTGAATCTGAACATGGAACAGACTTGGGACGCGGCCATGGTTGGAGATGGACACAGAATTCAAAGCAGATTCCGAGACGCAGAACTCTGAACAGCGACGAACCGGTTCGGGATCGACCGGCTCTTTCTCGAAGCCACGCCGCTTCGTTGTCCGGGAGAAACGTACGACACCGTCCTACCGGGAGACGCCGGTCCGCTACGTGGGTCCGTCCCCAACCCAAGTCCGAGTTTGACCATGAGGCTCTTCCTTTTGACAGGCCACAGTTACGTTGCAGAATTCTGGTAGCTTGGCACGGCCATGTCGGCGCATAATTCTTACACTAATGTACGTCCTTCTTCAAATTTTCCATACGTATCCTCGCAACCCCCGCCTAGTGTCACGTCTCTACCTTATTTTTTTTCTTCACTTTCCACCGCCTATCCTTTGGTCTTTTCTTTCCCCGCCGGAGACGGCGGCGGCGGGGCGGAGGGTTTCGCCGACGACGGCGCCCCAGAGGGGCTTTTCAGGCTTCCCCTACTTAAAGCCCTCATTCCGCGCGTCGTTGCCCCGCGACGCGTGGTTCGGATGGACGTGATAGTTCACCGCCACCTATTCATTGGGTGATGTGTGCCTATCACGAGGCTGCATGCAGTGTTGCTTGCATTCGGTTTCTGTCGGTGAAGAACCACGCAACGCTGCACTGCCTTCACGAACACCCGGAAATGGAGGCTGGTGATGCACTCGGGTGGAATGGCTATGGAAAAATTTGCATGGCCAAATGGGTCTGGTTCCATTCGTGCACGAAAAATTCCATTCGAAGCGGGGAGCGAAAAACTTCACGGCCTAATCGCTAATCGCTGGACCCATCTCGGGCCGGTAGGGAAGGGGCAACGAGATGGAGCGCCGACTTCCGACGAGCGAGACATACAGCGGAGAAGAGAAGTGAAGACCCGGTATGTTGAATGACAGAGCTGGGAACGAGATTATATCCTCGGATCTCTGTCCTCGCATCCAGCTGTCACAGTCTGTCAGTTGTTGGATGGACGTCAGGGCGAGAAGAAAAAGACAGAGGCTGAAGCTCCTGAATTGGACGCTCTAGGCTTCGGCTCCGTCGGGCTATGGCCCAATGAAACCGAGGGATTACGTCAGGTACATCCCGCCGACGCTACTGTGGCCCCCACCGTGACGGATGTCCGTTTGGAGACGACAGGCCGTTCGAGGTACAACGACATGTACCTCCCAGCCACGCAGCTCACCGACCTTACGTTGTACAACGTACTTCGTATGTGGACCTATTTTTAAAGAACTCTTGACACGGTGGCTCTCAATGGCAAGTTGAATTCAATTGACAACGAATCTGTCCACTTTGTTCGGATCTAGACTGGTGATCACATTCCGATTTCGTTTGTGCTGGCCTGTCTGATCAATTAGCGGCTTGGATTCTACAGTAGCAAAGAGGAAGCTCAATTGCAAACCATTAGCCGGGGCGCGTCGCGGGGGCACACACGCGAAAGAGACGCGACACGATCCCGCAATGCGGCTTGCGATCCAGATCCGGATCCGACGACCCGACCAGGTATTTTCCAATAAACCCGTTCTGGAATGGGTCCCGCGAACGGGGAACTAAGAGATGCACGTGAGAGGAGACGCCATGGGGGCTATTTCTATTGGTCATTGGCATCAGGTCGGATGGTTCTCAACCGCCCAGCCTCCCTATCCAGGAACGCTCGGCAGGAGAATGGGACCTGCCTCGTAAGCGCACGAGGAGAAGTGACGTCTTCAAAACTTCGTCGTGCAGTAGCCGCGGTTGAAAGTCTGGTAGCATGAAGGAGAAGAGGGGTGGTTTGCTGCGGGCAAACCCTGAACCTCCACAGCTCGTTCCGTGTAGTGTACGAAGTTAGTCCATGCCAAGCGCGAAGACCTGAAATGTGTTAAGTTGCGGCCCTGGCGAGATCCTTGCACAGCGACATCCCAGTTGCGAGGAGCCATCAGACTCCGATCCACGATGGTAAATATCGCCTGATATGGCCGGCTGAGCACCAGTGACGATGACTTCCTTGTCGGATTGGGGACTTGTTGTCCTTCATGCCGAGTTGCCCTTCATGCCGAGTTGCCCTTCATGCCGAGTTGCCCTTCATGCCGAGTTGCCCTTCATGCCGAAATAATTATGGCCTTTAACGCCTCCAACATGATATACGCGACTACAACGTACTGCTGGGCGACTAGGAGCTCCGGGCGAATATGCAGGTTGCCTACAAATAGCCTAGTATCACCAAGCAACAGGCGGTTATCCACACCGTCACTAATCTGATCTGCGACGGCATCTCGAATTATCGCTCCGTGTCTCTAAGACCGTAGAATCGATGCATAGGTACTCCGTATCATAGTGTCAGGTAGCGTCGACTATGAAACGGGACGTCAAGTGCTCGGTAGACAACTGAAACAAAATACCTGGTGTCTGGTAAGGTCTGATAATAGACAGTGTCTGGAGACGTATCATGTCGCCGTTGTTATGTATCTTGTGTTAGCGAGCAAATGGCAATGGTTCAATTGCCAACGCCGGAAGCAAGTTGCCGTATCAATCCGTACATTGGCTCGCCAAAGCCAAGGTCAAAGCAATCAATATCTGCCAATTGGAGTCAAATGTCATGATCTATTGAACCCCGAGCCGTTTATGATTGTGATTTCTCCTAGAATCTCCTAATAGCCCGTATAAGGTACGGAGGTCTCAAACTTGCATGGCGCGCGCGTGTCCGCACTGCCGCGGAACTAGCGCGAGACATATATAATCGGGCCTAATCAGTTGGCTATTGTATGACGAGGGCTGGCATTGTGGTAGAGGATAACTGTTCGTGGCAGCCTGTCGTGGCCAAGGGATAAGGCTGGAGGTCGGACCAGCGTCAAGGCTTGTGGAGCTTTGGCCAAGTTTGACGGGATTGAATGGGCAGCCAGCCACATATTACGATGAAGGTTCCACGGCGTAGCCGAGATAGCGCAATCGAGTTTGACCAGGAGGGAAACCAATCCATCTAGCAGATATTCAGAGGATTGGAGTACCTACACTAGAGGGGTACAATTTGGGACGGAGCCGGAAGCGCTGGTTGATCTTTTCGGTCGGCGAGATTCTTACGGATTTCGGTCATCTGAATGTCAATCCTACCCCACGACTCCAAAAAAATAAATGGTGTGGTGAGACCGGGGTGTGGATGATGATGTGTCCCTTCACTCCTCTCTCACCCGATCGCGAATCCGTCCGATTGTCCGTTGACGGAGACGAGAGTAGAATGATTTCGAGAGAAAACAAGAAGCTGACCAGCCCCAGCAGAACCTAGCCGGCTAGCAGGCTAGCAAGCAAGAAAGCAAGCAAGCAAACGGCATACGGAACATGCCTCGGTACGATTCGCTCTGTATGTACTGGCTGAGATGTGGGTACGAATGTCTGGGAACAGGATGGGATGAGCGAAGCTCCTTGCCCGCAGCAAATCTAGACACCGAGTAGAATTATGTAGATTATGGATCATCAGGCAGGGACGGTCCAGGAGGTATTTTGACGTGATCCGATGATACGCATGGTTGATTGATTCAAGGCGACGTCGCGCAGAAGCGCGTTGTGAGCGCGATGATTGGCAGGTAATCTGGTGCACGGAGCTTCGATGGATGCAGAGGCGTTTTGGCCAAAAAAAAAGGCGATGGGCATTATAACAGAGACACGAGTGGCCCGTCGCTAGTTCGCGAATCGAATGGATCTTTCTTCTTCCCGAACGCCCGAGCCCCTCCTCTGCAAGATGCTAGATGTCATATTCTTACTCACTAGGGTGGGCAGAGAACTGATTGGAAGACACAGGCCATGGGTCCCAGCCCTGCGGGAAAGTCGCCGTCTCTGGTGAGCGAGACGGAGAGACAGCGGAGAGGCAAAGCCAGCAGCTATTGGATCAGAAAAACCTGCACAAGTCGCGTAATGATGAGATACATACGTTGTACACGGCCGATCCATTCGTGGTGCATCGTCCTGCTGCGAGTATCGCTGTACTGGAAGGCAGCTCCGACAGGGGTTCCCCAAGGAGGTAAGATAAGAGAGGCTGAGGTGCAGCAGCGTGTCACGCTCGCGTCAAAAGATCGATCGTATGTGAATGAGTGGAGATGTGAGATGTGCTTATACTGTGCCTTAGTAATAGTTAATGCTTATGAACAGGTGTTGAATAGCATTAATCTGCCAAGACTTGTTCCTGTCGATATGTACAACGTACATTGTGCGTGTTTCGTATCGAAAGGGGTCATTAGCCACCTGTGGCTTGAAAAGCCAAAGAGGGTCCAACTGCGGACAAAACGGCATGAGTGCACAAGGAGGCCTCGAGACGAGGTCCTTATTGTGTAGTGCATCGCATGTCCAGCACCATGCAACATGGCATGATACTTAAACAAACAGCAAACAACAATGGCCCTCTTTTCGACTATAAATTCATTCAACTACGAAGCCTAAGGGCTTCTTCGTTGGAACTAATAATCCCATGGGCGCTGGACAGAACTTTGTACTTCGTCCATTGACAAAGGCGTTGTGCTTCAGCCACATCTACATCCACTAAGCACCAACGGTTCCTTTTAGTTCAATCCTCCCGGGCCTGTCCGTTTTACAACGTAATACTCTCTGGTCCAAGTCGCATTTCTCCTCCAGCTCCGCTCGTCGTCCGGCTGTTGCTGCCACGACATTATCCTGCTCCATTCTGCCCCTCTCTCGAAATCGGGAGGAGACGAACGAAAAAAGTAAAACAGAGAGGGGAAAAGACGAAGAAAATTCTCTCGTGACAAGACCCGTTCCCAGACAGTCACGAAAGCCCACCTTGTATCTGGTGTGAGAACGACCGCATCGAGTGCTCCTCGCCAATTCGCCAGCCTATTGGCCCAGCTATCCTGGCCCTCAGCAGCGGCGAATCCTTGCCCAAAAGGTCCATAGTAGCCAACCCTTGCCGTCCTGGGCCAAAGAAAACGGTGCTCTCTAGCCAAGAGCTACTACCAGTCGACCCTGGTGCGTTACCAACCGACAGACTGTACACTACCAATCCACGTACCAAAATTACGAAAGCTGGTACTTACGAAAACGCTACGCTCAGCCCAGTCGAAGCCCGTTACGTTCTTTCCTTTTCCATTCCACCCAACGTCGAACAGGACGTCCGAATTGAGTGAGAGGGATTCTACAAACAGAAGCCATCCCGAGTTTCTCCCTTTCCCGGCTTTGAATGCCCCTTCTCATCCGCCATCGCCTCAGACGTCTGGTTCTTTCAAAACCTGCTACCAAGAAAAGAGGAGCAGCTAGCCCACAGTGGAAGCCCTCCGTTAGACAACTACCCCGTCATCGGACGTTGTAACGCCGTCTGGTCTATGACGGTAACTTTCACTTGGCTTTTTGCTGCATTATAATACTCGTAAAGTGCAGTCTTGCACAAAATCGACACCCACGACCAGAGGACCAATACCAGCGCAAGCCGGGCACCTCCACTTCGACATAAAAGCTGTACGTTGTACTTGTTCCTGTATTCGTCTACGAAGTACCAGGTCCCCGGCCGCTACTCCACCAAGACGCAGTCATCACACGCTGAGAAGCTTGCAGGCTAAAAACCAGCAAGGATAAAAGCGTACATAATAAGTCTCATCCACGACGGGTACACAAGAAATTCCACGCCCCCCAGCCCCTGACCCCGGCTTGGGGGAATACCCAGGTACCTTAGGTACATACTGTACCTCCCGTCTCGTACCCACAGCACAGAGTACCTGGCGGGTTTGTCCACTCGTCCCAACGCATCCAGGGCCATCGGTGCGCCATCCTGTCTTAAAACTGCCCGTTAAAACTACTCTCTTCCAATCCTTCTTCCTGCCCTCCGACTCTCTCTTACCCTTTAACCTCCCTCCTCCTCCCCTACTTCCCCTCCTCTCCCATCTCCCTCATTCATTCATTCTCTCTCCAAAGCCTGTCCTTCCCGTCTCTAATTACTCATCGGGCGACAGTCGATTTCTCAATTCGTTCTTGCTGCGGAGAGAGAGAATTGGGAAATAAGGAAGGGAAGAAGACGAATTTCCCCTCACCCTCTCTCAGGCCCTTGTCCTCTCAACTGGCCCGCCTTCCTTGAACAGGACGACGACCTTTCTCTCTCCCTCCGATATAAAGCATAACGACTTTCTCTCTCCTCGGACGGAGCAAAAAACGAAGACGAACAGAGGAAAGAATTCAGAATTCATTTTCTGGGTCTTGTTCCTGTTTTATCTTCGCTTCCACCAACCGCCCCTTTTTCTCCTCTCCCTACCTTCCTTCCCCCTAGAGAATTCCTCGGTTCGACCACGCCAGGGACTTGACTCGACCCTCCGATTCAACCCATCGCAGCCGCTCTCCCGAATTCTCCCTTCCGTTCCGACTCCTCGACGCCGGCTTCTCCACCTGAACTAGGTTCCGCCTCGATCCCTTTATTCTCGGCGGGAATTGGCATCTACCCCAGGTTGTCCAAGCTGTGTCATCTTCGGTCCACGGAATTGAAGAAATATCCTAGAACTTGCACCTGGTGCAGGTCGGATCCCTTCAGGGTAGCTGAAGTGGGAACACACAAGGCAGTTGTTATTTCTCTCATTGGGGGTCTCTCCAACGAAAGGGAACAATCCTATATGATTCACTCCGTGTGCCAGCAGTAGCTGTTCTCTCTCCCCCGCTTCTGGGTGTTGAATGTGAAGGTATGTCGCGTTCTGACGTCCTTCAACCAGCACCCTTGGGAAAAAAATCGGCATTCATGGGTTCTAAACTGTGTCTCCTGCCATCTTCTAGTTACATGTCGGCGATCTTCTAAATCCACGACACTTTCTCCACATTCGCGCTCGACTATTGCCAGAGGATTATTCGTAGGACACGTTAACTCGTTGCTCCTACATAACCCTCAGGAATTATCTCATTTCCTGTCTTTTTCGGTTTTCGTTCTCTTTCAACGTGGCGGTAAGCTCTTCTCCCCCACCCATCCAACCCCCTTATTTTGTTTCTCGATCCACCGGATCTTCGACATGGGTCGACAGGAGACATGCCAGGCGCCCTCGCCCATCTCTTTCCATGCCTTCGCCGACCCCACTTTCCCTGCTAGGCCACTTCACAGTTGGCATTTGAGAGTCGCAGTGACGCCCCTTGGCTCGGGCCTAACCAGCTGTCTTTGACTCCAGAATCTTGTTGCTGATCTGACGTCCCTCTAGAACTCCTGGGTCGACCACATCTTAAACGGCCTGTCTCCCGGCCACTTTCGTCGTTTCTTTTCCGGCTCGGTATTGCCTCAGGGTCCATCCAGCCACTGCCACTCTTTTACCAATTCTGATTCACCACGCTCCTTCTAATCCTAATAATCTAATCCTGTCCGGTTTCGATAATTGAATACTGCCGCTCCTTGACACTTCCACCGGACTACCACACTCTCTCAACAACAAAAGAAAAGCAAAAAAAAAACCCTCCGACCTCAACTGTTTCCTGGAGAACTTGATAAGAGTCATTCGTTCAACTCGTCTCAAACATCCTCGTGCCCTCGTCGGCAACACCAACCTCGGTTGCCCCAATTTCCCATCTCGGCAACCGTTCAAGCCACCCTGCCCATTATGGCGTTCTACCACCCCCAACAACAAGCTGCACACCAGCCCAATCCCGACTTCTTCATCGAAAACGTCGATATGGTACAGCCCCCACAGCTGGGCACTCGCGAAGCTGCCAAGATGATCGCCAGGCAACGACAAGACATCATCGCTGGTGAACTTTCTCGTCTTGCGGGCGAAGAGTACCTCGAGGATATCATGAGCCACATGGCACACATGGAGGTGCGTTGCTGATGCCTGGAAGGGCAGTCGCGGGACTATGCCTTGGCTGCCTTGCGCCCATCTCGACAGATTCCCTGCCTGTACATGTACAGTTGCATCATCAGAGGTCCACTGGCTAACAATGGAAGCATAGAATGAGACTTTACCGGACGCCAACCTGATCGACATGCAGCGGGAGATCCAGTGGTACATGAGACCCTACCTCATCGATTTCCTCATTGAGGCTCATGCTGCCTTCGCCCTACTTCCGGAGACTCTCTTCCTCACCGTCAATCTCCTTGACCGATATTGTTCTAGGCGGGTTGTCTATAAGCAGCACTACCAGCTTGTCGGGTGCGCTGCACTTCTTATCGCGGCCAAATACGGCGACAAGAAGGATCGCGTCCCTCAGATCCACGAGCTCAACAACATGTGCTGCGGCCTGTACGATGCGGGAATGTTTGCCCAGATGGAGATGCATGTTCTCAACACATTGGAGTGGACGATTGGTCACCCCACGGTCGATTTCTTCTCCCAGCTCATCATCGCCGAGGAACAGGACAAGCTTGAGGTGGAGCACATGGCGTCCTACATCTGCGAGATCGCTCTCTACCATCGGGATTTCGTGTCGACAAAGCCATCCGTTATGGCACGCTCATCTCTCGCCCTAGCAAGAGCCATCCTTGGCGAGCCCGAGGCCAACGACGGCGAGTGGGATCATGTGGAGAACCTTACCCTGCTCAGCCTGTCACGGCATCTTCACCAGCCTTCCGTCGCCTTGGCCAGAAAGTATTCCTCGCCTCATCAATCGTGCGTCTCGAAAAAGTTGGCCGCCTTCATGGCCCACCAGGCCAGCATTGCTCGAGCACAATCCGGTCCCCCATCACCGCCTTCCGAGACGTCCAAGCAAGCCGACATTTACAGCACGCCGCAAAAGGTCCACGGCGCTGTCCAGGGCATGGCCGACGGTTACATGACTCCCCCGATAACCCCTGATGGCTCAGGCCTTGCGAATGGCCAGAAGGATCAATACTATGGTGTTCCGCCCCGGTGCCCCGTCACGCCATCACCGCAGCCGCATCACGTCTATCAGCAACAGCATGTGCAGCAGCAATACACGACTTACAACACACACGACCCCATGGGCCACATGGCATGAGCCGGGCTCGCGGTGTCGGGGTCGATCCTACACCTGCCTTGAGGGCCTCGGCTTCGCCTATTCATTGTCAACCGTTCGTCGGCGTTCTTGCGTCGACGCAGCGATGGAGACTACTCAAGGTCACAACTCCCCTCTTTGTGTCACAACGGGGCTCGTTTCACTGGGCCTAGCCACAAAAGCGAACAAAAAAGCAACAAAAAAACAAGACCAGCTACATTTGGGTCATGCGCCCGCGGGGCTCTCCAGTAGCCTTGGTCACAACCACAGTCATGGCATTCAGCGTTTTTTCTTTCTTTCGTCTTGCACGCAACGGGACTTCAATTGCCGCATTCAGGCAGGGAAAAGAGATATGGAGAGGTCACCCAAGAAAAGGGAACAGAGCAGATCATGGAGGACAAATACCCCCTTCGGTTTTTTCATTAGTTTTTTTTTGTCGTTTTCTCAATTCGCGCCTACTGACATTCTCACCCATCCGTAAACGCCACGGAAAGTTCTCATATTCGCGACATCGGAATCCACCCCAGGAAGGGTGGTAGGGGAAGCAACGAGGTTCTTTTTTTCCACAACCCTCGTTGCCTTGTGTTATAGAACTTTAGGACAATCGGCGTTGTCCACTTTTTGTTTCGTCTCTTTTTTCCTTTTCGTTTTGCGAACGACATCCCCCAAAAAGCACGACGACGAGCACAAAGCGAGCAAGCTTTTCAGACTGTAAAAAAAAGCGATGGACGCAAGGTCCAGTGGTGGAACACATACGCCCATACCCCGGATTTACGAGTCGAGGGGCGGGAAAAGAATGGATTCGCGAGCAAGGGATGCTGCGGCTACCTATTTCTAATGGCCAGCGGATTCACGGGGTGGCCGACTACGTCGGCCATGCACAACAGCGACATTTTCCAGGTCACTAATAATCTTGGAGTGCGGGTATTCTGCGGTTCTCGGGGGACCCGGGTCTGGGGTAATTGGCCCTCCCTTTGGCTCCTTTCATGCCATTTCGGTTTTGTTTTTGTCTCTCTTTGGGAGAGACTCGGAATTTACACAATACGAAGCTCTGCACATGGAGTGATGCTGGGCCAAGGGAGCATGGTGATCGGGCGAAGACTTCTTAGTCTCGGAGCAGCAGGCAATTCTTCCTGCGTGCTCTGGTGTGGATACAGAAGACAGAAGGTCTCGTGGACTTTTGAGCGAAGCACCATCCCTCGGACAAGAAGCGCACATACTTGGACGGTGCCAGGCACGCATATACCCATCCCCTGAGAGGTCATCTCTTGCTTGCCTCTCGGCTCGTTTAGCCTGGGTAGTAGCTGTATATAACCAACGAGATTGGGACTAAATGAACAGAACCAACCCCAGCGACTTGTCCTAGATCCTCCCGCTCGTGTGTTCGGCAGTGGAATGTGGTGTGCGTTGTTGCGTTGCAGTGCTTGATTAATGAGATCTGGGCAGTACGTAACGTAACGGTGCTTCTTTTGGTACGACGTAATTAATCCAGGTACTTTACGGAGTATCCGTATGCACGTCCGTCACAGTGGCAGTACCGATCATTAAGGTGGCTAGGGCGGCCGTTGCGCCACAGTCTGATGTGGGACATGGTTTTATAACAACTTGACCCCCTAATTTCTTTCCATGCAATCCTCTATTCAAGTCGGGTAGGAAATACAGAGCTGAAAGGGCAGCAAACGAGGTCAGGCTCTCACTGTGATTGACTGGATGGATTTCCGAGATGGTGCATACTCTGATTACCGTCTGCATCAGACTAGGTCCCTCTGCAGGCCTAACATTACACTCATCCATCAGTCTGCCAGTCAGGTAGGCATATGGCGTGGGACTAGAGACTACGTACAGAGTACGTCGCCACTAATTCCAAATCCGTTCTGCTATATTTCATTAGCCGCGTCTTGGGCACGGAGGAGAGAACGAGGCGAGGGAGAATACGGAAGCCAGTCGGAACGTTCAAGTCATGCATGGGAAATGAGCCTCTGCAGAGCTAGAGAGAGATATTGGCATGGGCGCGAGGACAAGGCAGCTTTTCACCGGGATACAAGGGAAGAAGAAACGCACTCCGCCAGAAGGGGAGTTTTATTATCATGCCGTGATACCTACTTGGCTGCGACCGGGCATGCGAAGTTTGTCATCCCCGTGATCAAAAGTTGGCAATCCTATTAAGGAGCCGGGTTATTGACTATGACTAGGCTATTACCAGTCTAGTGGGATGAGTGCTGGTAATGAGCAGCAGCAAGGGACAGACGTGGCCAAGTAGCTGGCACAGGAAGAATTTATTGTCTAGGTATACTTTAAATGAACGAAGACTCTTCGGGAATGCGGTGGACGGTGAGCTGGAGTCGTCAAGTTGATACCCCTGCCAAGAATTTCTCTGTACATCGCAGTACGGGACGGTACGGTAGTGTACTAAGTATACGTTGTATAGAGTCTTGGTGGAAGGATGTTGTTGATTAGTCATCTAGAAGAGGGGCTATCCCACAACTTCCACACTGACTTCATTCCTCAACTTGACTTCAACTGTGCATATCTTTCACATCTTTCACAGGTCTGCCAGTTCTCGCGAGTCACGACAGATTGGTGCTGCTGCATCTACCACTCGTATTTTTCGTTGGTCCACCCATGCGCGCTTCTCCAACGACATTCCCCTAGCGTAGTCCAGGGGGACGAAATGAATCGACTCCAAAAGACATCCAGCTTCCCGAATCATCGTCATTCCTTCTTCACACATTCTTACGCCCCTGGTCCTGGACAGTTCACCCACAGCCCGAAATGACTTTTCGGGTTGGGATCCGTTGGGAGAGCAAGGGAGGTGTCTACGAAGAATTCCCACCACCGCCACGGGTCTTCATCCACAGCAATCAGGAACACGCATTGAACCGTATCTGACATGCAGTAAGGGCTACGCTATACGAGAGATATCTTTCTCGCTCACTGATCGTCAGTTACCTGCGGTATTTCCCATGGTCATCCTAACCACCCCTTGAACATCTTAGACTGCCCGTCCTTCGCCCGTTCACACCCGCTACTATTGTCAGATAACTTTGCCTTCTTGGGCTGGGGGGCTCCGTCTACCGTGGTGCCCAGTCTTGACCCGATATGGTATGCCAATCGCTCCCTATCCTGGCCGTCACGAATTGAGACTTGGCTTTGCCCATGCCAGCCCTCTTCTTCGACATCCACCATTCTCATCACCTTCTTCCCGGCCCTGTCGTACACATCATGTTCCATCTTCAGTATCCCAGGGTTTCCGTCGGTATGCATCGCCAGTTTGTTCCACTCTACCCTAGGGTGCCCTGGGTCAAAGAGGGTGGCGGAACCGGCCTCCCAGCGCATCTGGCCCGGCATACGGTGCGCCCCGAGAACGTCCCGCCGGTCCTCGCCAAGCCACACCGTGTTCATCCCCGGCGTGAACTGCATATAGCAGGCTTTGAACGGTAGTACGCCAGACAAACGGTGTGTGTTCCGACCTTCCGCCGTGTTGGCTAGTCTGATCACCTTATCGTCCATGGACAGCCCGACGTACGCTTGTGCGGTAAGGCTTGGACGCGGCGGCTTGACGATGCCGACCGGCATGATCCCGCCCAGGTTGGGGCTCGCATTCGGCCATACAGGCTTCTCGGGGTCGACCAGAGATTGCGCCGTATGCGTGTCGCAGATGCTGATGTGCAACTCGTACACGGACGAGTGGAACGTCTCCCCGTCCGCCGAGACGATGGGTATTTTGCTCACGGCGGGATAGGTCTTCTCGTCGATACCAAGTAACTTGAAGTCTGACTTGTAGAGCATGGGCAGCGTGGCTCCAGAGTCCAGCAGCATGCGGAAATAATGCCGCGGCGCTGAAGGATCTGCCTCAGCCGCGGACGCCGCCGTGACGGCCTGGATCCCGAGCCGCGGTGCATTCGTGCTGGCTTCCGAATAGGCCCCTCTCGTTTTCGTGCCGTCGTCGTCTGCTTTTCTCTTCCTCGACGTCGACTCCAGGTTGGCCTTGAGGCTGTGCTGTCCCGGCGCCGTCTTGGCAGCGTCCCCTCTACCACTTCGGTACCCCATTTGCCGTACTCTCTTGAATCCCATGGTGACGTGAAAGTGGCGCATATCGCAGAGGCCTCCTACGCCTTGCGACCATGTGCTTTTCTGAGCGTTTAGTTTCCCTCCCGCCAGCTCGGCCGCGTCTCGTGCCAGTGGGGGCTCGAACCACAGCCATCCGGGACCGTGCTTCTCGGCATACCGCTCCAGCCGTTCCTCGCGGTCGTCGGTGAATGACGCATACGAGGGCGCAAAGTCGACCAAGTGGCCTGCGAAGAAGAGGGCGAAATAGCTCGACGGTGTGATGGTCCCATCGCGGTAACAGTTCATGGCGGCAGTGATGTTCGCACTCTCATCCTCGCACTGGGATTCTTCGAGGGCCTTTTGGAGGATGTCGAGCCGGTCCGAGACAGCTTTCCGTCGGAACAGTTCCGTATCGTCTCTTTGGTACGCCGAGGTTAGTCAACCTCTTACTCGTCGCCCCGATCTCCGGGCCTTATGGAACAGAACATGAGGGACGGGGGATGGTCTCTGACATACAGGGAATCCTTCACGTCGGCTTTGTTGTCTACCGTGTCGAGCTCTGCTCTGTCCGCCTTGGCCTGCGCCAGCCGAGCGTCAATTTCCGCCAAGGCCTCTGGTTCGGACTGACCCAGATGCTGCTCGCGGATCGTCTCCCACTGCCGGACCAGAGCGTCGGCTGCCTCGATGGCGCTAAGATTGTGACCAAGTGGTGCGCCGATGATCGTCGTCGGGGGTGCGAGAGAAGGGTCCCGTGGGTACGGTTGGCCTCCGGGTCGCTGACTGGCCGGGTAGCCGGGGAAGTCCCATGGTGGCCGCCCAGGGAATCGCTCGCTCAGTGATCGTGATGAATGGATTGGGCCCCCGGGGGGTCGCCCGGAGACATGTGCCGTGTTCGGCCTGGGCTGAGGAGGAGCAGGTGCCTCTGGCAAGTCATCTGATTTTTGGCCTTCCATGCGACCGATCTGGTCTTCGCTCCGTTCCTCCGGCTCGTCCCCCGATATGTCTGGAATCCGCGCTGGCGGGGAGTGGTCTCTGGACGCGCCGAGGTCCTGGTTGTCGTTCGACGCCATGTCTACCATTCGTATCTTTGGCTTTGGCAAGATGGCATTCCAAGCGGACTTGTTTGCCCAAAACATTCCGCTTCTTGTTTTGGTTTATGTGCTTCTCTGGGAGGAGGTTGGCTCTGTCTCATGCTCAGTACCACCCGCCCGTTGAGATCCTTTGTCGACACTGGCGAGCTATTTTCGCCGGCACCGTTCGCCCAGAGCTCTGATGCTTCTTTGTCCGCATCGCGAAAAAGTCGACTGCAACCACAATCCCTTGAATTGGCAACTAACCACCTAATGCGGTACAGGGGAGGGTTTACCATATCCGAGAATGTCACGACTCCTTTGTTCGCTGCCGCAGCAGAGAAACACCGCCACGTTAGACGACGCTTTCTTTGTCTATATCATGGAAGTAGGGATCCTTGTGGCATCCTACTTGGCCCTTTTCTTTGGCGGCGAAGCCATCTTTGGAATGCTCCCTTGGACTGCATTGCGCCTTTGTTCGTCTCGACATGCACCTTTTTTGGAAAAGTCCAATTATTTCCCCCCTTGGTCGAAGGCGTCCCTTTCTTCTCTCGCATCTGTCAATACTCATAGTCGACCACTTCGAGGAGTTTCCTTTTCTCTTTGTCGTGTAAAACGATCATGTATGCGACCAAACCGCAACACTTCTGGACCTTTTTTCTTCTCCCCTTTTGTCTTTCTAGTTTTGCGACTCAATACGCTCGCTCTCGCTTTACCACTTGTCAACTTTCACCTCGTTTCTCTTCCCATCTGTCGGCGACCAATACGTTTATTCAATCATGGCACAAGCAAGGATGCGTAAGATGAATCACCTGTTCGTCGTCTATGAATGGGAATTTCTAACAGATGTATAGCCGACGTGGCCGCGCTGGTGCGCAAGATTTACCAGCAGTTTCCACCGGACTCTCAAGACAAGACCAAGGGCCTTCTCAGAAGTAAGGACTACCATGGACTTTTCAATCACCTCGAGGGTCTCATATCGTCCCGCGTGCTGGACGACCTTTTGATGGGGAACGGAAGCTTCAGGACTTTAATGGGCGAGATATATGGTCCGCGCTATCCCTGGCTCAAATACCCGGACTTGGGCGCTGCACTCTGGGAGGAAGAACAGGACCGCGAGGCCGAGTTTATTCGGCAAGAAGCCCAGAATATGGCCGCAGGACGACTCACTGCCACCGCGGCCGAGTACGAACACGACGCGGCAAGACTCGTTTCGGGGCGAAAGATGAACGATGGTGGTTTGCCCAAACCGTCCGAGGCCGACATGGTCCCCCTTGCCCCAACAGCGGGCGGGCCAGCCCCGAGAGAACCATTTCCGACCGAGTGGACGTATCGCCCTGCGCCTGAAGGCGCCGATCCGGCGTTTGACCCTAAAACAACTTGGAAAGATTTCGTCATCGAGTACTCCGGGGAGAAAAAGAGCAACGACGCGGGGACGGGGGAGACGAAGTCCAAAGAGCAAGATAGTGTGGCCGAGGCGACCATGTCGGACGTTCTGGCAAAGCACACAGTCGTACAGCAGGATCCCGGCAGCCAAACGGACATGGACGACGGTATACCCAAGGACTGGCCCAGAACCGCCGCACATCGAGACTGGAATCCGAAGTGGTTTACGACTCTCGACAAGATCCTAGCACCCCTCCCGGGAGGCAAGCCGAAGAGCAAGGCTCGGCTAGACTGGGAGGCCGAGAAGATGCTGGAGGAACTCTGCTTACTCATGAAGGACATCGGTTTGGATTATGGGAAACTGAAGCCGAACCACGTCAACAAGATGCTGCCGGAGATGAGAAAGAAAGCTGGGCAGCGATACCTAATGGTCAAGGATAAGGAGCCGACGCGAGCGTCAAAGGCGGGCGAGGAGTCGTCGTCGATTCCGGGACCGTCGCAGACAAAAGCTCTTTATGCGAGAGCCCTTTTACGGAGGTTCGGGATACGCAAAATGATTTTCGAAATAGATTCCAAGGAGACGACATCCGAGAATGACGGCGATGTCGAGATGATTGATCCCGATCACCACGAGGCCGGGGGAGTCCAAGGAAGCGATGGCGACATTGAGATGATCGATGTCAATTTGCCCAGCAACACCGGCACCGACCTTGTGCCTACTGCGCCAGAGCTGTATGACGAGAACTGGCTCATAAACTGGCTCAGGGAGAAGGACGAAGCCACGCCGCAAGACTTGAAGATGATGGAATATCGAGGATGGCGCATCCACTCGCCCAAGATTCAGCTCATCCGCATTAAAAACTACCTTGCCGATGAGGACATTGACCGTACGCTGGGGTGGAAGGGGCATTTCGCCGAGATTGCCGTTTACCTTCAGCATCTCCTGAGCATATACAACAAAGAGGACTGGGGTTGGGATCTTAAGGAGGCCATCCTAATGCTGCGCACCCACTGGCTGTATGAGCAGCACCATTACGGGTTGAGGAAGCTGAACCTCGATTTTTCGGAGGCGGTGGTGTTTCCTCAGCGCCTCAAAGCCCCGACACTGGGTCTTCCCGTCATCATCGACGACAGTGCTAGCGGAAACTTCCAAGGAAACGCCCAAGGAAAGCCCCGTTATCTCCTCCATCGCAGGCCAGAGTCGATCCACGACGTGGACTACCAAGTACCCGCCAGCCTTTTGCATTCTCACTTCTACGCATGGTATCGCCAGGATGACACCCGGCTCTGGGATGCCGACATCGACGACCCTCTCGATCCCAAACCCGAACTCGTCGGTTCCGGCCAGCGAGGCTTGAACTTTCGCTATTCTGGCTATCATCCCGACTTCAACATGTCGCATGTTGCAGACGCGCGGTATATGAAGTGCATGGCTCAGGGTCCATCCGAGACGGCCCGCGCGCTTCGCCAGGAGGCCAACTTTTATCTCTCCAAGAAGGACTGGATAACGACGAGCGGCGGAGAAGAGATTCCAGACGGCCATTCTGCCCGGCGGTTTGCTGAGTACCGCGGAGCAAAGCGCGCCGCCCTGCAGCAGGCCCTCACGCACTTTAACAACGACGAAAACATCGCGCTTGCCAATGCGTTCCGTCGCCTCGTCTTGCCCACCCCGATTCGCGAACGCGAGCGCGCCGAAGAGGAAGCACGCAAACAGATCGTCTACAAACCTCTTGCCCTCATACAACCTCCTTCGGGGGAGAAACTCGACCCGCTCGGTTTCGTCTACTGGCATTCGCACCTGCTGGCTAACCACGCCAAACGGGCCGAGCGAGCCCGGCTTCTGACCGAGAAGGGGCATCGAGAGCGCATGAGAGGTAGCATGCAAGAGGGCGAACCCGTCGTGCTGAAGTCTCCCAACTTCCTGGGACCTTATATTCCCAGCTACCTGGCCGGTAAGGAGGAGACGCAGTTCACGCTACTCAAGAAGCTAAACGGCATCCATGACCTGCTGAAGATTGCACAGCGGCGGGCGCCGCGGGAGCTTCTCGACGAAGTCCTCGCTCATTGGGATATGGGCGCCAAAATGGAGGAACCCAAGGATCAAGTAGTTGCGCAAGAGCTTCGGCGACAGAGCGAAGCGCTGAAGAAACGGGGCGAGGCCCGAGAATACAAGGAGATCTCTGAGCGCGACTTGTACTGGATGCGCTTTATCACCGGACCGTCGACCAACGACGCCCTCCTGGACGAGTCGAGAGCGCTTGTACCCGAAAATCGCCGGATGGAGGTGTTCACAGAACGGATCCAGGCCTTACTCGACGATCCCTGGCCGGAAAGTGTGCTGGCCCGTTCCGACACGAAACGCACCGTGGCGGAAGTGAAGAAGGCCGTGAACAAGGTCGGTACAAACGGCGGTACCAAACGCGATATGGCCTGCTTTGTGGCCCAGGAGGTTGTGTACTACGGCAAGCTCCTCGCCGATGCTGGGCGCCTGGGATTCTACCGGGAGGGCGACGAGGTCACATTCTCCCGCCCTCCATACGAGTATCACCCGGAGATACGCATCGACTGGTACTCGTTCAAGTGCCCGGAATCCTCTGGCCTCGACACGCTACCGCCGCCCACAACGACCCCGCCCCTGAGCTGGGAGGCTGCCGTTGCCGTGGCCAAGCGTGGACAGGAGGCTTTGAAGGAGGGTCCCGTAACGGAATCCAATCCAGCCACCGTTACGGCGTTAGCTTTCAAGATCGTCGCATGGCGAATGGGCGCCGCGGCGGCCGAGGCACGACGCATTGTCAGCCAAACGTACGAAAGCCTCGCCATGCAGGGGGCCGGTTCGACCTTCACGGCGGCCGTCGATTCTCACCGCCTACAGCTGTACGACATGCACGACGTCTGGACGGACGAGGTATTCTGCGAGCGGGCCGAGAGCGGCGGCCCCCCTGTCAAGTACGCGGCCGTTGCGCGGGCCGCCTACCCTGCCCTCTTCCGGGGGACGGACAAGCTGCCTCTCAACGGGGATGTGCACCATAACGAGGCCGTCGAAACCGTGCGGGCGGGTCTGATCCGGGAACTGAGCGAGGCGAAGAACATGCTCTGGCCGGCACGGCAGCGGTTCCGGCCGGGGGAGCAGACGGTTATGACGCTACAGCGAGAGCCCATCTGGGAGTGGGCTAGGCCCGGGTGGCGTGGCATGCGCCGCACGCCGCGACAGTGGTTCAGCCTGGATCGGTGGCCGCTCCACCTGCAGGGCCCTGGGAGACAGCAAGAGATAGTCAAGGAGCTAGAGACGCGGCCGGCGCTCGACACTGATGTCGTCTTTGCACCCGGTGAGGTGCCGGCGCCGCCAGAGGGCCACGGAGCGACCGAGCACCAGGTGTCCAACCTCGCTCGAGCTGCGTCGGCGACAGCGCCGGGTATAGGTGGCGAGACCCAGTCGGTGGGGATTGGGGGCCCCTTGACACAAACGATCCGGGAGGTGAGGAAAAGCGTTCAGGCCAGCAAGAGGCGGCGGTCGAGCAGCGCTCGGGGCGACGAGGTTCCCGGATTGGGCCGGCCGATCGGCGATGTCATCAAACCGTCAGGGGCCTTTGAAGCCGGCAAGACGGGTATTCTACTCGCGGATACGCCGCTGAAAAAGGCGGCCATTGAAGATTCGACCGTTCGTTTGTTCAGAGAAGGTAAGTTGGTCTTTTGGTCGCTGGTACAGCGTCTCAAACCATTCCCTTCCACAGCCCCCTTTTTCATTTTTTTCATTTTCCTTTTTTTTTTTTTCCCACACAGGCTAACAGTCTTCCCATCTCAACAGCACTCGGTCAGCCCGAAGTCGACGAAGACTCCGAAACCTCCTGGGCCAGCAGCAGCTGGAACCCGTTCGCGCCATCCAACAGGACGCCGTCTCGTCCTCGGAGGTCCCGCAAGTACGTCGGTGGCCCTACCGTCCCATTACCAGGAGTGCTGCCGTCTGAGGTACCGAAGAGCGTGCCCCGTTCGGTCGCGTCGCAGTGGCCACTCGATGTACCTGGGCCGGCCGACCTGGGCGAAGAGGAGCAGGATGAGGCGGGAGACGGAGACGGACCGGCCCTGAAAAAGGTTCGGGTCCAGGTAGGAGGGACTACGGAGACGAGTAAGGCGAAGAAGAATGACAAGAAGTGGAATACGCGGAAGGTAAAGGACGTGCTGGGCCGTCGGGAATATTCCAGTCATGTTGCCGATTTGCTGGGCCATGATGATGATGTTTGAGGGGCAGAGTGTTAGATGGGGGGTTGCTTTTCTCGTATTTTTCTTTCCTCACTCATTCTCTTTTATATTCACAGCATTCGTTTGTTTACTTTTGAGGACTTGTTTTCCTTGGACGACATGACAGAATTAGTATATGCAGGACGTTATATATAGACTGACCCGGGTTAACCACAGGTCGGCAGTGAATGTCACATAGTCAACAGATGCCACCATGTCAGCGCCTTACTTCGCCATCTTGGCCATTCGCTTCTCAATCTTGGCTGCTCGCCCTTCCCTCTCAGCCGCCCGGCCCTCTCTCTCGGCCGCTCGCGCCTCCACCTCTGCCGCGCGCTCCTCCATCTTGGCCGCCCGCTCCTCCATCTTGGCCGCTCGCTCCTCCATCACGGCTGCTCGCTCCTCCCTCTCGGCCGCGCGCTCCTCCATCTCAGCCGCGCGCTTCTCCATATCGGCCGAGCGCCTCTCCGCCGTAGTGGCTTCCCTCTGGACATGGAGCTCGATTATATCGAGCAATCTGTTCTTGGTCTCGAGGAGCTGCTCCTGAATTTCGATGGTGTGCTCGGCATTCTCGGACACTTCCTCGTTCATCACGTCTACGTTCTCGTTCACCTCGTACAGTTCCTGCTGCATGCTGCAGATCATCCCCCGGAGCTCGTTGTTTTCCGCCAGGAGCGTCTCTACGGTCCGGCACAGCGAGGCCAGAGAAAAGTCCGAGTACCCTGAACACGGAGGAGGGACTGGTGGATTAGGCGGTGGTGGCATGCTGTACGAATAGACGGGGTTGAAAGAGACGGGTGGGTTGGATGGTGGTGGCATGTTGTACGAATAGGCACGGTTGTAAGGGTCTGGTGGATTAGGTGGTGCCGGCATGCTGTAGACGGGGTTGGGAGGGACTGGTGGATTGGGCCGTGGCGGCATGTTGTAGACTGGGCTGGGAGGGACTGGTGCATCGAGTCGTGGCGGTACAGTGTAGACGGGGCTATAGCCGCGGTTGGAAGGGGGAGAGGACATGTCGGGTCACGACGTGGGAAAGGGGCGTTAGGTATAGTAGATGTTATGGGTGGGTGTAGGGAGATAGGGCTGGGACGGGTTGGAAGAGGACAGGCGCGTATGGAGTAGAGGGGAACTGGTGGATATTATATAGGCGGGAGACTGGGGAGGGTAGACGTACTTACTTTTCAGTAGCCTCCAAACTCAACTCCAAAGTAAAGCTGGCGGAGAAAACTGAAAACCTTGTGGCGGCGCCCTGGGAACTTTATTGTGCCCCTTTGAGAAGCGTGACGAGACGCAGAGAGGGTGGCTTGAAGGATATTTTTAGGGTAGAAACGAGGTAGAAAGACAAGGAGACTCGGGATAAGTTCTGACGGATAATAGCCGGGAAGTAAAGTCGTACGCAGCACTATAGAGTATATCGTATGAACTGGGTAGACTATCACGGGAATCCATGTCGTGAAGTTGATGATACGGTTGGGGTGGATAGGCCGTTTTTGAGAGTATACAGGCCGGTCGTTGGAAAGCCATATCGATCAGTAAGTCACGCCCTGAGGAGAAACTCAGAATCCACGAAATGGAAATGAAAATGCCCAGGGCCTTGGCTTATTGTGTTGTTGTTCTGAAGAGTGGTGGGATTTCTCAAAAGTTAAAGTCGGAATCCGAGTTGAGTTGTCCAAGTGTAAGCCATTGAGCCACTGAGCCACTGAGCCACAGTGTGGCTATTTAATTGCCCGTTTCATCGAGTTTCATTGCGTGGTGGAGTCGTTACTAATCAAGGAGATTACTTTGGTGGCTGGGAAAGTACCTGGTACCCATTCTGCACATATAATGCTAATACACTATAACACCTCTTTAATTGTACAATGGGGTACCTTCAAAACCTTCCTAAATAGGAAGGTTTTGAAGGTTCGGAAAACGTCTCTGCCCTAACAGCCACCCACTCACCCAGTCCTTATGTAATCCAATCAAAAAACGTATAAAAATGATTGTAACGTAGGTATAGATATAACATACAACGTAACTATCCATAACGCTAGCCTTACGCTTTAAAGCAGCCGTATAACGTATACTTCGTACAACGTACGCTGGTCAGTTCCTACCTACCTAGGTATGGAGATATTGACGCTGTTACTTCAGCTTGTTAAGGAGCTACAAGGTAGATTGACAGGATACTAAGTTACCCTAGTTTGGTACATCTAAACCCTTGTATTTCATATAGAAAAAGCCCTGCCTTCAATGTACCTAATTGTACCTTACTCCGCTTATTGTCGTGATATTATTGGTTTCTTTAAGCTCCGCAAGTACACTTTGAACATTTAAACAGGGGTTGGGGTGTAGAGTACCTTGGTCAATTTAACTTGGGAACGATGCGCGACTGACGTGACGCGACGTCAGACCGTGTGTCGCGTCCGCTTCCGTATTTCCATACCATATTTCCCAGTCCAAGGTATCACAACCCAGACTTCATCCAATACCTACATCAAAAATATCCCCTAATCAATTTTCCGTCGACCATCAAAAGCCTTCTTACCCATCACCACCCGTACCCACCACCACCTTTCAAAATGGTCAAGCGCAAGCGATCCTGTTCCGAGCTCTCCGCTTCCACGTGCTTCTCATCGACCTCCCGCCCGGACGCAATGGAGACAGACATCTCGCCCGTATCGCCCGTCATCGCCATGTCCTCGCGCTACCTTACACCCTCTCACCTGCCCAGCCGCACCATGAAGCGCATTCGCGACAACAGACCCTCGGAAGAGGAGATCCACGGTAAGCTTTTCTCATCCCCCGTCGCCACCCAAACGCGACCGCACACCTGGACATGGCATACGGCATATATAAGGGGCCCGGGCTAACCATCCGCTTCGTTTGTGTTTAGAACGCACTCTCAACATGCTCTTCTCCGCCCAGCGGTCACGACAGTCCGACTATCCCGCCGCCGCCCCTCCATCTCCGACCCCCGAAGCGTCTCATACCCATCTCTCGACAACGACAACCGCACAACGATCGCTGCATAGCTTCTGGCACATCAATTCCAACCCCAGGCCCAGCGCGCCGTCTTCAGGGCCGCCCGTCGACCTCGCCTCGTTTTTATCCGCCAATTGCGAGTCCTGCGACGTCGACCTTAGTTCTACCATGGACGTCGACGGATACGGGTTCGAGGCCGACTACACGTGTGGAGCCTGCGGGAAACGCGTGTGCTCGCATTGCTCCGTTACGAATCTGGGGGAGCAACGGAGATGTCTGTGTTGTGCTGGGCCGAAAACCGGGCGCGGTGGTCTGCCGTGGCTATCCACCTCGTCGTCTGTTTGGTGAGGTGATTTCGTCGGGATGGGTCGGAACGGCGTTGTTTTAGGACATGGTTTGTCGTTACTTTTGGGTACTTGTGGCGTTTGTTGACGCGGTCTGGAGTTTGGGATGGTTGGGGGGGTGTGCATTTGGTCAGTTCACGGACATTATGTTGAGCGAGCGCCGCTTGGTCTACTATAATGGCGTCGTTTGGATGCCTCAAAGGAGTTCTATTGTCATTTTGGAACGTTCGGATCAATCTGTTCTGTGGTCCTATGAAGCAAATCGTATGGGATAAAGTATAAACACACTTTTGAAAGTCTCTCCAAGTGTTCTCATACAACGTCGTGGTACCTAGGTAACTGGTACGGAACTCCATAGGTACTGTACTTCACGGCACTTATCCGGGAGACTGAACCCACGTGATGCAATCAGAGCAATCAGAGACAAGTACCTCCGTACCGGCTCCACCTGGCCGCAAACTCATAAAAAGGTTCTGCGAGCCTCGCCATTTGGAATCTCTTTTCCTTTTCTCCTTATGATTCTTCCATTTCAAAAAACCGTACGTCTACTTTCCTCCCCAACACGTCGCATAACCTGTTGGCATGCTAACAAGTGAGATGAACAGGTGATGATAGCCTCGTGGATATATGATGCAGCTGCCACGTTCCGGATCTTCCGAGCTCTCCCCTCTCGGGGGGCTTCAGGGCAGAGTTGGGAAGGACGTGGTGGCCATGATCTCGGCGTTCGGCCACATGACCTTGTTAAGCATCGGACGCGATGAAAGGCAAATCTGATTTTTACTTGAATTGGAAGATGATCTGTGGGAGGAGCACTACTGGTTGTGGAGGGGATTTTTCCATATCCTTTTTCATTCCCAAAAAGTGCTGTTTGGCATGGCATGCGTGGGCAGGCTTTTTTTTCGTCTCCTTTCTTTGTTCTTGATTGTTCGGCTTGAGGACATCTTGCCCATTTGTTAGTCTTGTTTCTGTTGTAGTTTGTTTTTCGTACCATCAAACAGCGATTTCTATCCGTACAATTATCTGAAATGGCGTCTTCGTACCTGCAAAACCGGGGGGATTCACTACTGACGTATTGGTGTACTGCAATTGTCTACCAGGTACTTGATAACCAGTAGATCCTGTAAGCAATAGCCCAGGTACTGCGTATCTAAGAGTACGTTGTATGTACCTTTGTTGTCCAAAGACCCCCCAAGACATCTTGGCTGGGTGCACTTTGGGAGCCCAACCCCCCGTGGATTCGTGGACGTCAATTGAGCCGACCTGAACAACGTAAATTATATCTCACCGGCATACCGCTGCGACGTGGCAGACACCTCTCCACCATCATCGCACAATAACTCCTTGCGTAACACAACATTTGTCACACAGCATTTGTCTGTATACTTATTGCGGCTTTCTGGGCTTCTGCATCTAAACCACTACCTAAGAAGCCGTGTCATGGCCCATCGACCAAGCTGACCAGGCAAAAAGTCCCCCTCGTTTCCTATCGTTCACTCACTTCAACCTTTCGCGACGTCTAGGTGGCCTGGCAGGAGACGACCGACCTCTTGGCTGCCCAATCCGACTGCTGCAACCGACGCTAGATTCCACGTTCGCTCGAACTCCGTCTCCTCCATAAAACCCCTCGTCCGTTCATAAGGCCGTCGTCAGCCATGTCGAGCTCGTTCGAGAAGTCTGTCAAGGGCGCCACCAAGATCAAGGTACATGGCACCAAGAATACGCGACGACATTACAATACCCACCCTCCTCCCCATTCTCGTGCAGTATGCAGTAGACTGATCATGGTCGGCTTTTTCTTTCCAGGCGGCGCCCCCCAAGACCAAGTACATCGAACACATCCTCGTGGCAACACATTCGGGCGAGGCCGGCGTCGGCGAGATCTTCAGGGCCCTGTCGTTCCGCCTCCGGGACTCAACATGGACCGTCGTCTTCAAGAGCTTGATCACCATCCACCTCATGATCCGTGAGGGTTCGCCCGACGCCACGCTGGCCTACCTCTCGCACCACACGAGCCTCCTGACCATCACCACGATCACAGATGGTGTGTAGCGTGCCCATCGCATCAATAGTAAACAGACAGGCTTTGGCTAACCGTCCAGCGCAGCCCAGACACAAGGCCGCAATATCCGAGTCTACGCCAGATACATACATGAAAGAGCACGGGCATACCGCGATACCAAGTGCGATTGGGTTCGGGTGAAGGTGTCCCGCCTCGAGAAGTTGACCGTGGAAAAGGGCCTCCTTCGGGAGACCGAGGCCATTCAACGCCAGATTTCGGCCCTGTTGAAGTGCGATGTACGTCTACACATGCTCTCTCCCGTCCTTTTCTGTTCGAGTCGAGCTGACTGTCGACTGTCTTCGTTGTTTATTTAGATCATGGAGGACGACTACTCCTTTGAAATTGTCCAAACCGCTTTCCGGCTGCTCGTCCTCGATCTCCTAGCGCTCTTCCAGGCCATGAATCAAGCCATGATCAATATTCTGGGTGAGCACCGGTGGCTCTGACTTGCCCTGGGCTGCGTCTGCTGACCTTTTTGCAGGCCACTTCTTTGAACTTTCGAAACCAGACGCCGAGAGAGCCTTGGATATCTACCGCCAATTCGCCAGGCAGACCGACTTTGTCGTGAGCTATTTGAGGGTGGCGCGCCGTTTCGAGCATCTGACCAGAGTCGAGGTTCCGAAGCTGAAGCATGCTCCCACCAATCTTCGGCAGCAACTGGAGGAGTACGTGAAAGATCCGGACTTTGAGATCAATCGCCGGCAGTACATCGCCGAGCTCCAGGCAAAGAAGAGCGGTGGCGCCACGGGGCCCTCCAAGTCGGCGGCGGCGACACCGTCCGATTCCAAGCCGGCACCGAGCAGCAAGTTCCCAGAGCCCAACGGACCTCCCGCCGAGCCATCGAAACCCGAACCTGCCAAAGGCCCGGCCCCAGATCTCATCGACTTTTTCGAATCCATCGAGCAGAATCAAACCCCCTTGGCCTCGAATTTTACCCAACAGCAGCAACAACCACAGCCTCAGCCGCAGCACTACGCTCAGATGCCGGTACAGATGACCAACTCGGCCGGGTTCGTCCCCAATGGATCCTTGCAGCAGCAGCAACAAGTAATGGGGCAGCAGCAGGCCACGCCAGGTTTCTCCAACAATCCCTATCAACCTCAGCAGGCGGCGAACATGCAAAACCTCAACCCTTGGGGTCAAGCGCAGCAGCAGCCACAGCAACCGCAACAAATGCAACTCAACTTTACAGGAGCTGGGTTCGGCGGCTTCACTTCCCAGCAGGCTTTCCAGCCTGCCGGTCTGGGGACGATTCCCCAGGATAATGTGGCCAACTTCCACCAGATGAGCTCCCCCACGGGGATGGCCAACCTGCAAACACCAGCGACTACCAACCCATTCAGGGCATCCATGATGATCAGCCAACAAACCGGTATGCCCACCACCAGCCCACCCATCGGATCAGCGACCAGTCCGCCAGGGCCCGCCGGCGGGCTCCAGAGACAATCGACGAACCCGTTCGCGAAATCGCCGCAGGTGAACCAGCAGGCTTTCGGCGCCACGCAGTCCCCACCCTTCCAGTCTCCGCAAAACACCGCCGCGCCGCCCGGCGGCCCGCTACAGCCCATGGCCACCGGCACGAACCCGTTTGCGAAACACTTTGGAGGATCACAAACCCAGACACAGCAGCAGCAGCAGCAGATGCCTGCGACCGGCGCCGGCGCGCTCGCGGCGCAACCCACCGGAAGCACGAACCCGTTCCGACAGGCTGCCTTTGTCAACCATCAGACCGGCATGGGGTGGCAGCACAACCAGCAACCAATAGGGGGTGGACTCGACAATCTGCAGACTGTTGCCGTCTTTCCGCGGCCGCAGCAGCAAACGCCATGGCAGAATCAGCAGCAGTAATACAAATCAGTACATAAAGACAAGCAGCAGTACAAGAGAATTCGAAGAAAATGCCCCCCGAGGTTGGAACAAGGTTATTTCTTCTGACCACACATGGCACCTTTTCTTCTTCAACACCTTTCCCAGCGAGGCGTTTACCGGGCAATCCTTCCTTTTCTTTCTTCTTTTTTCTTAGGCATCAGTGCGCATGGAGAAGTGTGCGCAGTAGACTGGTGGCATCCAGGAGCTAGGTCTTATTATCTAGACATCAAACTTGACGAATTCAAGTCTTATTGACAACATTGCGCCTTGGGAACAAAATATTGGGTATTTCTTTGTGGTTATATCCTGATGCACTTTGCAGTGACCAATTTCCCCTAGTAGGCCGTACTTTATTGCATCGAACCGAAACGCCGTCGCTATGCAATCCACATGTTCATCTTTGGTATAATACAACATTACGCAGCAGCCACAACAGCCATAAAACAACCCCCGAATCACGCCTGTCGTCATGACAAGACGTCCACATCCATCTTTTGGGCCGTCTCGCCAGTGGCAGCAGCCTGTACCGCCTCCCTGGTCGCCAAGTCCCCATCGCCCTTCTCGTCCTCGATAAAGACGCCTATACCGGCAAAGGCCTCGAACATGGCCCGGGAGAGATATTCTTCGGCGCTGTACCCCCCCACCACGATATCGCTGCGTGCCCGCGCGGCATCCACCCAGTCGTTCCGGTACCCGTCGAGCGGGCCGAGCGTATACCGCTGCAGCGACAGATCCACGCCGCCAAACGGGTCGTAGGGACCCTCGTCGACCACCTCGCGCTTCTTCTTCTCCTTCTTCAGCCCGCGGATGGAGAGGTTCGACGCCGCGGCGTCGGTGAGGCTGAACCGCGCGGCGTCCAGCCTGTGCTGGCCCCGCTTCTTGAGCGCAATCTTCTGCATGGTGGCGCGGGCGTGGCTCGCGTCGCCGCTGGCGAGGGTGTCGAGGATCTCCTCCTTCTCGCGGGCCTCGCGGGCCTTGACCTCGGCGTCCTCGCGCGCGGCCTCGAGCCTGCGCCGCTGCGCCGATTCCTTCTGCTCGCGCTCCCTCGCGAGCCGCTGCGCCTCCGACTCGCGCGCCTGCCGCCTCCGCTCCTCGATTTCGCTCTTGTATTTCGCCTCCCAGTCGCGCATCTCGGCCTCGGCCTTGGACCGCTGGTCCGGGTTGCCCGAGACGAGGTTGAACGTGAGATCCTCGACCTGCTCCAGGTAGGCGTTGTAGTCGGCGAGCGACTCAAAGTCGGACTCTTCCTTGTTGAAGACGGCGTTGACGCGCCGTCGGATGTCCACCTCGCGCTCCACCGTCAGGTCGCCAAAGTAGGCCGCCTTGAAGGCCTTCTTGCGCAGCGTCTTCTGGCAGCCGGCGTAAGGGCACTGGGCGGGGCCGTCGGCGAAGATGCGGGCCACGCAGTTGGCGCACATTGGGTGGTAGCATTCTGGGTTGATGAGGAATTCTAGGTCGCGGTTCAGGTAGCGCATCGTTTTGCAGACGGGGCAGATGTCGGAGTTGGGCGAGGGGGGCGCCCCCGACTTTTGGGACGCCATTGCAGGAGGGGTATATGTATGGACGGGCAGTCGCAGTGAAGTGAATCAAGGGGTTGGTATAGAAGTGCCCTGAGTGACGGGGTCCCTGTCCATGGAAAGCGGTCGAAGTGTGTTGCTTGGCTGGAAGCAAAGTTGAGAGAGAGAGAGAGATTCCGAGGGAGGCTCTGGCGTCGTTAAAATGCTTGATCCGTGCACCTGAGTACCTAGGTACTTTGTTATCGATAAGGGATTATGTAATCCGCACTCCACAGAAGCTTGATCGGCTACAGCTGACACGGTAGGAGCTGGATACGTAGCTAAAATTACCCCGCCAAACGGAAGCCGTTGCAACGATCATTTCGAAATATTCCACTAAAAGTGCCTGTGGAGGTGGGGTCCTTGTTGGTTTAGGACATTCTCTTCTGCCTTTTGTATCGCAACTCCCATATAAGGCATATATCCAAAGACAGCAAATATGAGTGAGTACGGCGCCCGTTCCTGTCCCTACCGACTCCCAGCGTCCAGGCTAACTGGTCGTTCGCATCACAGGGTTTCGAGAGCCCAAGACCGACGAAGAGAAAGCTGCGCGCCAGAAGCAGGACGAGGAGCAGGCCGCCCTTCCATACACAGTCAAGCAGAATGAAATCGAATCCATCAGTGTCGAGTTTTCCGTGCCGGCCAACTTGAAGGCCAGGGACTTGGACATCAAATTCACCCGGACAACCATCAAAGCCGGCATCAAGGGACAGGAGCCCATCATCCAGGTGGGTGAAATTGTCCACCGTCCCTTTGTCATGCCCTCCCCGCCCAACATTTTCGAGTCCCTCGCGATTGCCCCATGCGCAATAGTTAACAATCTCCCGTCACTCTAGGGCGACTTCCCGCACCCCATCGTTGTAGACGACTCCACATGGTCCATGACCAGCGAGGGCGACGTCAAGCTAGTGGACATCCAGCTGAAGAAGTCCAACGAGATGGAGTGGTGGCCCCACGTCGTCACCAGTGCCCCCAAGATTGACGTGACCATGATCGAGCCAGGCGAGAGTTCTCTCAGTTCCATCAAGGACGGCGAGGTGCGGGCCATGGCCGAGAAGATGATGTACGACAACATGAAGAGCCCGGAGCAGAAGCAGAAGGAGAAGGAGGCAGAGAACATGAAGCGCCTCCAACAGCTCGCCGAGCAGACTGGAATGGACTTTAGCCAGGCCACGATTAACCACGGATAGAGGGGCGCACGAGCAGCGTTATATTATAAATAACCATAATTGGGGTTGGCGGATATCACGAGCGACGCCCGGAAGCGCATCCAGGTCGGAAATGCATGTGGACTTTGAAAGCACAATTAGGATCAACGTTCGGAAGGATAAAGATCTTCTCATGTCAGGGGCTTAACGAACGCTCTACCATGGCGTCTTGCCAACGAGTGGCGGATATTGCGTCAGAGAACCCCTTCCCGTAGGTGTCGTTCTTGGAGCAGCATGCAGAATGGAGAAGCAGACGGATACCGCAACCCATTGTATGTACTTCTTCTCGCCAAGGAGAAAATACTTGTCGAGGACAAGAATCTTCGTCAAAGGCGAGAAGAGTGATAAATGTACGAGCACTCCGATGTCAACTGTAGCCGTGGTTAGTGATACAAGCATTCGTCCAATGCTTAGGTGGGCGGTAGACAGCCTGCGAGGCGGCGCATAAATGTTCGTGTTCAACCCTGGAACGAAGTCACAACGCTGACGCACAATTTGCCCGGGTCAACAGGCCAGACATCCTCGTCCAATTCATCCTATCGTCATGGTCTAGGGGTATAGAGACCGGCATCATTAGATAAAGCGACAAAAGGTAGACTACTGCCTGGAAAGACGCGCAGCCCGGAACCTGCTCATCTTTGGCCGCTCTTCATCGTCCAGAGGCTGAATGGGCAACTCTTCCTCCTTGACGAATCCGCCGTGCTTCTGAATAAACCCACGCCGCTTACGGTGATACAGCTCCGCGAGATCTTGGTCGATGAACTCATCGTCCAACTCGTCGCCCGCGTCTTGCGGAGGAGGAACGATATCCTTCTCCACAATCGACTCGGCCACGATGTGCCCTTCCGGTCCCGACGGCGCCACGGGCCGATCCTGGTCGCGGAACCGCATGGGCACGTCCATGGGTCCCTTCGGCATGGCGGGCGGGTCGGCGAACCCAGTCTCCTCCGCCCGGCTCTTTTTGAACCGGGACGTCTTGCGCGGGGGGTCTGGTCTCGGATCGGATCGCTGCGGAGGACCGGTCCGCTCGACCACGTCGCTCAGGGGGTCGACTTCGGGCCGGGAAGGTTGCTTCGCGGGCGCCGGGACTGTCGTCTTCGGGATCGCGGGGACATGGTCGGGGGCGACGTCCAGGGCGGCGGCAAAGCGAACGCTCTTCTTGCCGTTTGGTGGCTGCCGCTGTGCTGAAGCGGGCTTGGCGCTGCTCAGCGACGACGCCAGCGGGGGTTTGGCTTGTGGTGTTGATGTTGGCTGGTCGTCATGTCTGATGACGATGCGGCCAATGCCTTCAGTATCGTCATCCGAAGTATTATCGCCTGAGCCGTTGTCGTCCTTTGTCGGTGGAGTGTCTGTGGCCCGTGACTTGATGCCCAGCCGTTCTTCCAACTCGAGCATCCTCTGCCGGTACTCGTCGTCGACTACACTGCCGGTATAGCGGCCGTATTTGTCTTCCTCTTCTTCGTCATCTTGGTAGTCCTCGTCGGAATACCACGACTCGTCGAATCCCTCATCGTCATCGGTGCCTTCCTCGAGGGTCAACTCTGCCACCACCGCTCCGACCTCTTCCATGCCGTATTTAAGCATCTCCCGGCGCAGGAAAGCGTCTTCTTCCGACTCGTCTTCTGGAATGATCGGCGGCTGCTGCTTTGCTAGTTCCTCTTGCTCTTTCGCCGTCTGTACAATCTTCTCCACGCGTTGGGCTACTCTGGAGATTGGTGGTTTATCAGCGGGCGTGGTATCCTCCGGAACCAAAACCGCCTTCCTCGGGGGTGTCGGCTCATCGTCCCCGTCTTTTCCTGGTGACGGGCCTTCCGCAAAGGCCACGCTCTTTTTCTTCGGCTTGGGTGTATTGTCCGCTACACTACTTGGCGATGCATCAGATGGGGGTTGAGGGGGCTGAGCTGGACGAGACTGGGGCGGAGAAGATGGAGGAGACGTCTGCTGGGTGGTTGACGACGATGGATCCGGGGTACTACCGGTAGTCGCTGACGGAGACGCCAACTCGGATGCTTCTGTTTCTTCATCCGGAAGTTCCTTTATACCGGCTTTGTCCAATAGTTCCCGAACCTGAGGTTCGGAGTCACCGGGCATTTGTAGGCGCGAAGTGACCACATTGCCGTCGTCGTCAAGCTCCTCTATAATCTCGGTCATGGGTAGGCCATCTTCATCTCTTGAATCGGGGTAGGCCACGACGGAGATGGCGGCGTGCTTATGCTCGGCGTTTTGAATCTGCTTTTCGAGCGTCTCGACGTTCTTGGTCACATAGTCGATGCGTCGCGACAAGAGATTCACAATCTGCTCGGCAGGTCTTGTGCCGACACGGCCAAAGATGTCGTCAATCTCGCTCTTGTTGATGATTTGGCTGTCGAATTCGGCTCGTATTCTCGTGACATCTTTCTGGCTGACGGGCTTGGGGAGCGACTCGATCTCTTCCTTGAGCGTCTCGTATTCTGCGTCCCATTGGCGCCAGTGCTGTAGTGACTCTTTGAGCTTCGCTATGTTCTCTTCCAGCTTTAATCTGTGTGTTTCCAAATTTTGAAAACTGTCTCTGACACCAGCCATCTTGTTCCGAGGTCTTTATTGCGGCAAGGGAGATAAGGGAGATGGGTCGATGGGTTTCGGCCGAATTCGCTGTATCAAAATTTCAGCGTTGGCAGAACCTACGATGTACAGACGATGTACAGTAATACATGTGAGCCGGCTCTAAGCCGAACTCGGTACCCGACCTGTGTTAATCAGGTACTTATCCGAGACGCATTGATTCTGTTCCAAAGGAGTAACCACCCCGTGGAAATTCACCACCTTAAAGAGACGAATTACCTAAATGAGTGCCCAGTTAATCCCAGTCAAGTCAATCTCACTGTATACGTAATACAAACGGATGATAATTACCTAATCAACGCTAATCATGTCAACGCCCCGAGAAATGCCATGGTATCACGACCGGATCCTACTTCGTAACCGCTTTCCCAGAACCATCATGACCATGAAATAATGCACACTTTAATGCAAAACACCGACGCTATGCCTCCCCAACGTATGTGTCTTCACTTGTTCACCTTCCTTGGTTCGATTCCCACCATATAATTTCCAGACTTCAGGTGCATCACCATAAAGTGAACAATCTCCTCCGACTGGTTCGGGATGAGGTGCAGGTCATATCTTCGCAAGAGGGAGGCCAAGATCAGCCGCATTTCTGTCCAGGCAAACCTTTGATCTTCGTTAGCTTGCCGCTCATTACTTCCCGTTCCACTCTGTGGAAGGAAAAACTCACTGCTTCCCGATGCAGTTTCTCATTCCCGCAGCGAACGGGTACCAAGCCCCTTTCTCACTATGCTGCATCCCCTTGTATTCTCCCAGCCATCTCTCTGGGACGAACTTCATGGGGTCGGGCCATTCTTTCTCGTCCCAATGCAGAGCTAGGGTATTGGCAGTTACGCGAGTCTGTAGACAGCACGGATGATGAGTCTTCGGACCGAGAAACCGACTGGGGTCAGAATGATGGAACTACACTACTCACCCCGGCGGGAATTAGGTGGCCGGCAAGAATCAAGTCTTCGTCCGTCTGTCGCGCCAGTCCTGCATTTTGCGTCAGTATGTTACACCATGGGCTCGGCCGGTCATCAGCCATCAGGGGGCGGTGTTCTTACCGGACGCTGTAGGATTCATGACTCTCAGCGTCTCCTTGAGTATCGCGTTCAGGTAGGGCAAGTCGGCCATTTGCTCGTCAGTGACCTCCGAGTCGGGTTCTGGGAAGACCCCTCGAACTTCGTCCACCACTCGGCGGTACACCTCGGGATGGTTCATCAGGAACATGATGGCGAAAGTCATGGTCCCCGACGGAGTATCGCTGCCGGCGATCAGGAAGACCAGCATCTCCGAGATGACATCGATGTGGGGGAAACCCTTGGGGTCTTGGTCATGGGCATCGAGCAGGATTTGGAGCAGGTCCTGCTTGGGTCCCTTGTCCTGCGTCGCCCTTCGCCGCTCGATGACTTCGTCGAGGAGCCGTCGCAACTCGGGGTCCTGGAATGGAGGCATGAAGGGGAGGTACTTTAAGAACGGCATGAGTTGGTACTTGGGCCAGGTTAGCATCCGCGCTCCGCCCGGGGGCTATCGCCCTTCATCATCCTGGCCGTGCCAGACTTACCATAGTACCCCGTTTGAGACTCTCGGAGAACCTTTGGCGAATGGGATGCTGTCCATTCTTGACCAGGTCGAAGGACCCGCCAAAGGCCGTCTCGCCGATAATGTCGGCCGTGACGCAGCCCATGAGATTCCAGGCATCTATGGTGGCGCGTCCATTGGTCTGGCGGCATTGCTCGTCCAGGACATCTTCTAGCGACTTGACACACTTCTTCATCAAGGGCTCCAGGCCTCGAAGGTAGCTAATGCTGAAACCGTGCGACAGGAGGCGCCTACGCTGTCGGTACAACTTCTTGTCGAGAAAGGTGAAGAGGGAATCGCCCTCCCGAGACGGGCGGAACTTGTCGTAAAGCTGGCTCTTGCGGAGATCAAACTCCACGAGGACCTGGTGGACAGACCGACGATCGGAGACAATGACATGGTCGGGTGCTGCGAAAAGACATGAGTCGAGACACTCCATTGGGCTACAGAGCCCGGGAAAGTTGGGTGGTGCAGACTTACCAACTCTGGTGATGGGCCCATAGGTCTGGCTATATTCGAACGCCTTCCTGAAAGCGCGTCCCTGAACGACCGACGCAACCCAGAATGCACCGGTGAACTTGCTTAGCCAGGGCCCCGGGACTTTGCTCAACGGGCTTCTCCATTCCGACCAGATTGCCACCAGGATCTTGACCAGAACGTAACCGGCCAAGGCCAGCGCGAAGACGGCCGACAGGGAGCCGATGTCCATGCGCGTTCGGCTGAAGACGGTCTGTACGAGAGGGTGGCCCTCGGCGCCGAAGACGGTCGACTCTTCCATCACGTCGGATCGCTGAATCGGAGCTAATGTGGCACGGGAAGGAGATGCGGCGAGGCATCTCACTTTACTCGGAAGGTCTCCGGGGATTCTTATAGCATGCTCCGAGAAACAGAACGCCCGAGACGGGGGGGGGGGGGGGGGTAGCCAAGCCTTTACCGCACGTCCTAGCCATCGTCATACCGCGGGCTCAACCTTTTCGTCAGCGTCAGGAAGCCTCCGGGCCGAGTTCATTTGGCTGTGTTTGGGCGGCTGCAGCGATTATGGGCCAACATAACTGTCTTGCCCCCGTCTACGGTCGGAGGGCACGAGGCCCGTTCCCCAGCCCGACCACAACATGTCAGTCATTGGATGAAAAGATGCATGTCATCCGTTGATGCGCGGAGCGACCCAGGTGTACGTTGTACTAAGTGCTCAGCCCCGGGACGGGCAGCGACGGGATTCCCCCAATTCGGCATCGATTGACATTGGTCCGGCACAAGGTCCCGACGAGTATTCGGACGGTGCACATTCACAGCTATGCCATGCCACCATTGGTCTATTATTAGAAACTCCCCTCGACATCCTTTTCATCATCCGAAACATTCTCGGCTCTCAGAACTGCAATCTCGAAGCAACCACGCGACTTGCCGTTTGAAGAATGCGGGAACGTACAAGCTTCGCGTAAGACGACCATTTCCAGAGAATTCTTCGTCTTGCAGGACTCGGCGCAAAGATTTGCCCATACGAAGTACACACCTATTTGGTTTCTTCACGGGCCGCCTCGGGGAACTGAAGCCTCTATTGCTCGACAGTGTCTAATGTTTGACTCCCGACCGCAAGTGCGACTGGCCTTATGGGGCCCAGCTATTCTTTGTGCATCGTCTTTTCTTCATCGCGGCATTCGTTCCGCCCATCTATTGCCGAGATCTGCCTCTTGCTTACGCTGACTTCACCTCAACTGAACCTGGCACTCGTCCGCCGACCCGATCCGATGGACTCCATCCACAGCGTAATGAACACCCTAGTCGGCTCTTCTTTTTCCCAGGGTCGTTCTACCAAGGACTCGCAGCTCATCCATACGCATACGTCCGACGTTGGCAATCTCCGAGGTCAATCCTTTCACTCTGCTCCGACACGGTAAAAAACGGATCCCATTTCCTTCCCGAATTCAAATGTAGCATCCCAGAACAACTCTGTATGACCCCTGATTTCGAGTAGATTCTGCATCCATTCAGATGGCGGCTGTCACGTCACCCGAGGTGATCTCGCCCATTCCTCTCAGAGCAACCCTCTAGAGAAAACCAATCCAACAGCAGAGCCAGCTTACGCTGTATGCCGAGAGAGCTGATACTGTTGTGAGAGCCCAACCGTCGCATTGGCAAAGAAGCTGCAGGCCACGGGGTAGCGCTCACGTCTGGTAGGGCAGCGACACGTTCGTGCAGGTGGGTGATCAACGCTCGATCCTCTGGCAACCCACCCATTTTAGAGCGTGAATGCTTCTCCGTCGATGTGCCACGTTCTGTTCTATCATGATACGTCACACAACCATTGCTCCTTCAGGCGGAGAAATTGTTGGATATCGATCAGAAGTATGCCAGACACCAGGTTGTGGCATCGCGGTAACCAAGACGTCTCCGAGACTCTATCCAAGAGACAATGCAATGCTTTTTCAATTCTCTAATCCTCTCATGCTACATCATATACCTGGCAAAGTTCAAGATTGCTTCCGCTCTAGCCAACGACTCTCAACCTTGGTCGACTTCCTCCCCGAATATTGCGGGTCAATCCACTCGTCATCCGACTCCGAGTCCTCCAGAGCCATCGAATTCCTGTCCATGGCCATCAACCGGACGGCCTCCTCCCCAACGGCCGCTTCCCTCGTCGCCTTCCCCTTCCCCTTTGTCATTTTGGCCAGCAGCTTTTTGGCCCGGGACGTCCGGTCGCCCTGGCCGGGGCGGGAGGTGCTCATGACGTTTCCGATTCCGATGCGGCGGAGCCTCCGGTTCCAGATGAATCCGCCAAAGACGGAGAGGAGGATGAAGCCGAAGACGGTCGGCAGAGCGATGTAGAGCTCGTGTCCGTCGGGCAACTTCCCCGACGAAGTCCTGGGCGGCATCTTCTTCTCGCGGCGCACCAGAACCGTTGGCCCTGCGATATCGGCCCCTATGGCGTCCTCGTCGAACACCTCGTCGTCGAGAAAACGCTGCATCGTGAGGCGGACGGTGACGTTTTCCTGTCCCTTTGGAATGATTTTTCCCGATACATGCCACGGGAAAAAGCCGTGTTTGACGGGCTTGAGACGCTCGAGGTCCGGGTTGAGGACCTCGTCCACGACGTCATCCGTGGTGGCGTTGAGTGAATGGCCCAGGATTTTGATCTTGAATTTTTGGGTCGTGTTCGACTTTAGGATCGGAAGAGACCAGTCCCAAGTCACTGTCGCACCAGCTTTGTTAGCAACACTGTCCCACGGGGTTCAGGAGGAGCGAACCTGCGTAGCAATAGCACATACCATAGTAGGTCTTTCCTGGACGGAGCTCGCTGCCAGCTGCGGGAAGACAAAACGGGGCGAATTGGCCATCGTGATTGCTGCACGGCGGGAATGCGCCTTTGCCGTTCTTGTTTCCGGCTGTAGGAAGGGGAGGGTCGCCGGTGCTCGTGACGACTTTTCCTTCCCGGAAGTCGGTGTAGGTGAAAACGGTACCAGTAAGCACGTTGGGGGCGCCAGACACGACGGTAGGGGTTCCAGAGACCGTTGTCGGGACGGGTGTCACGGTTGTAGGTATCCCCTTCTTGTCGACTGACACCCACGGCGCTGACGGGTTGAGGGGTGGGTTACGAACATGGGTAGCTGTCGCATCGGCTGTCGGTGCTGGCGTTGGCGCACCCGCGGTTCCCGAGGCGATCGCCGCGAGGGGAGCAAGCGAGGCGAGCAGGGAAAATCGGACGAGAAGAGATAGACTGGTCATTCTGGGAGGATTTGAAGTCGATAACTGTAGCGGCAAAGAGGTAAAAGAATTCTGAGGACCGGAGGAGTTGTGAGTAAGCAAACAAATCGACAACCTCCCTGGCGACGTTGATGAGGGCGGTGACGCTGGTGTTATCTACTGAAGCACAGAAATGACTCGCACATGGTCCGCGTCACAGAAATGATCGGATGGTAGAAGGAGGGAGGACAGTTGCCACAAGATACGAACAGCGAGGTAGCTTCTGCCGAGGATTCAATGGGGGAGAAAAGGAAGGGAGGACTTGAGGAAAAGGGAAAAGAAGAAGAAAGGGTCGTGCCGGAAGACACGGCAGTCCATTCCAGTAAGTGGGCGGATTCTCGAGCGCGACTTTCCGTCAATTACTCGGTATTAAGCATCAGAAACTGTTAATGGCTAGGTCGAGTCCAGGTTACTATTTCCTGTATCGGGTATTGTAGCTAACGGCGACGAACGAGTCAACTGAGGGAATTATTGCAACCCAGGTATTTCCAGCCCGTGTCTTCCCCGGTACGTACACTATATCGTACGGATGATGCTGTGCACAGTACTAGCTACGTCACTGAAGGAGGGAGGCGACTCTTGCATGATGTACTCGGTACTCGTACCTAACCTCGACGCCTTCCCGGTTTGTACATATTCCTTTTCAGATGGGTACCTAGGTAGTCAGCTCTCCGAATCGCGCGTTGCCTCGGTTTGTTGAATTGCGCTGCGACTTTGCTGTCGAAACTCGTTCCAGCCGACTTTGAAATCGAGACTGACTGAATGATACTGATGTGATCAGGTTGCTGATGATATCCGTAGGGCTGGTTGGAGGGGACTTGGCGTGCTTGGCTCGGCTGGGCGAGCGACAGCGCGTCCGAGTGATTAGAAGTGATAAGACTTTAAGCTGGGCTGAATTCCCAATCTGGGATTTTGAGCGCCAGATTTTGAGAGTATTCGTACGAAGTGCCTGGTTGGCTTCTAATTTTAGACACGTGTTGGTCGAAGCGCACGGCTTTGATTGGTCCAAATAACTCGGCCATCTTTTTGCGCATTGACCAACAACGTCCTGTATCCCGTAATACCTCCCCACCAAGCCTGGCAGATTCCAACGACCTCCAACACAGCCATACAACGACTAAGCAAACCGACATTTTTATCTCATGCTGCTGCGCGTTCGACACTCCGCGTATCGAAGACCGATTTCAGCTTGAGAAGAGTATGGAGAGGGACGTGCTGCGACTTACGCCAGATACATGGATGTCCATCTTTGGGAACGGATGTCGGTTCTGTCTAAGCTTGCATAGGGAGCGATGCAGCTCATGCCTACCATCAATCAATGACCATTAAACGCTCAGTCCCCCACGATGAAAACTCTCACGCCAAATTCATCCATCTCATCCCACAGCCAACATGAGGCACCTTTCACGACCACTACTTCAGTCATTTAGGGCACTATGTAGTCGAGGTTCCCGACCCCCAGTGACCCCAAAGCGTACGGTATTCGCTCAACAATCCATCATTCCACTTTCCACGCAGCCCGAATCATCATCTCGCCTCCAAGACCCATTGGCCCAGTATGAATGGATTGATAGCCTTGAAAGTCTCGAAGATTATCGACCTGGAGGCTACCACCCGGTTGTCATTGGCGACATTCTCGGCGATCGTTATAGAATTATCAACAAGCTCGGTTTCGGCTCCTATAGCACAATATGGCTCGCGCGTGACGACCAGCGGGGAGTATATGCCTCCGTAAAGATTTCCACGGCAGATTCAGTCGCGTCCGAAGCTGCAATACTCCAGGATATCTCCAACTCTTCCAGCGGCTGTAACGATCACCCCCGGGAAATTCCCATCCCGACACTAAGACATCAATTTAGCATCGATGGCCCGAACGGTACGCACCAGGCCTATGCGATGACACCTGCTCGCTGTAGTATATCGGACGCCTGTAGCTCGACGCTCTTCCCTCTAGAGACGGCCCGTGCTGTGGCCGCACAACTCGCGTCGGCAGTCCATCTCGTTCACTCTCGAGGCTACGTCCATGGAGGTAGGCGGCAACGGATTTCCTGGCCTTTGATGCTTTGCACAAATATTCTAATGTAGCTGCTAGATATCCATCTTGGAAATGTTTTAATAAGATTGCCTTCAAGTTTCGACGACTACACCCCAGAAGAAATCTCTCGGCAGTTTGGACCGCCTCAGACAGCCCCGGTCGTCCGGCTGGATGGTCAGCCACTATCGCCGAGCGTCCCCCCCTACGGAGTCACCCCAATGTGGCTCGGGAAGCGTGCCAAAGACCTTTCGCCAACTGAAGCGAGGATTCTTCTTAGCGATTTCGGCGAGGCCTTCAAGCCGTCCATAGAGCCACGCATAGGAGAGCAGTGCCACGCTCCTCTCCCTGTCACACCGCCCGAGATTCTTCTCGAACCGGAGCAACGCTTCTCCTACCCGTCCGACATCTGGTCTCTCGCCTGCGCAATATGGTCAATCGTCGGACCACGGCCCATCATCGACGCAACCCTGGCCACGTGCGATGATGTCATATCTCAAATGGTCGACATCCTCGGGCCTTTGCCGCCGAACTTGTACGCGAAATGGGAGTCACGTCTCGAATATTTGGATGAGGCTGGACGACCAAAAGGTGGCCGTCATGTCTATCCAGACCTCGCAACTCTATTTCAGCATGATATCCAGCATCCGCGAATAAGGGATGGAATGACCACCCTGAGCGACGAAGAAACGGATGCGTTGATCCATCTGCTTCGTCGGATGCTGGCTTTTAATCCCGCGGATAGGCCAACTGCCGCAGAAGTTCTGGAATCCGAGTGGATGATACAATGGGCGAGGCCGGAGTTGGTGAAATTGGCCACAGTTTGATTATTCTTTGTTGACACGCTCGAAAATGAATCCTGTGTAGACTAGATGGTAGATAATGAAACGTGATAAATCAACGCTCCATTGATATGTTAGCTCTATGTTTTGGAGGTCTCTTTTGTCTTCAAACCCTGTTGTACTTCGTATATACCTCGTATGTAGTATTTCTTCATCGAAGGTACAAAGACGACAGGCTGATGGGTTGCCCCACTTCATCTCGGATGGCACGTGTACTCAGTACCGTACCTGACGGTTGAGACCTGAAAGGTCACGCAGCTGAGGTCATCCACCTTGTGTTCCCGGACCAATTGGCGCTTGTGTTCTGGTGGCACCGTGGCACCCTCCGTCCTCGGCCCCGAGTGTCGGATCCCTCCCCTCCAGCTCTCTCTCTATCCGCCATATCACACTCGGAACCTCGGTCAGTCTACACCTCGGCCTGGACCTGGACCTGTAGTTTGGTTTTCTATTTTTATTTTCATATTGCACAGGTCCAAGACGACGGCAAAGCCACTTTGGATTCCGCTCGGTAGGACCAAGGACAAACGACGCATCTTTGGGGCCCTCGTGCTACCTTGGCAGCAGGCAGCAGCCAACAAAGCTCGAAGCCCCACGGGAAAACCTTCACCCAGCAGGTCCAACCTAAGCGAGACATTCATTCAGGCTGTGCCTCGTCTCTCGAACTTCCTTTTCGACTTTTCGATGCCAACTGGTCAGCTGCCTCCTCCGTTCCCGCACATCTATATCTCCTAGGCCCACCATCTTCCGGCTGTTCCGATCATCGATCATCCTCCACGACACCTCTTCTTTTCGACCGACGACCGACGACCCCGAACCTGTACAATCTTCGCCCGTCAGCTTCAGCTTTGCTAGAACCTTTTCATTCTTGTCTCTGTCGGCATTTTTAACCGTCATCATGACGACCGACAAGCCCGAACCTGGTCCTCCCGACGCCGGCATGCCTACCGCGAGCCCGGACGCCGGGATCACCAAGATGCCCCTCGATGCCCACCCAGCCGGCCGTGTTAGGCATGGCCGCTTGATGCAGATACTCCGCGGCCTGGCGTTGGCTCTCTACCTAAACACCTGTTGCGTCGTGTGCGTTGTCCCCGATCCCGCTGCATCCAGCCTCCGTCCTCCCCAAGAGATATTCAAGTCTGACATGTCTTTCTGCCGTCCGCAGTATCTTCGCGACACAGGTTCTCGGATCCCCCCTCTACTGGATCAACCGCGAGATATTCTACTCCTATATCGCCCTGACAAAGCAGTCGTTTGCGCTCGCCATCACCACCGTGACCCAGTGGTGGGGCCCGACCACAGTCCGTATCAGCGGTGATGCCTCGGTGGCCGGCCAGATTAAGAAGACGCCGGATGGCCTCGTGCAGTTTGACTTTCCCCTACGCATGGTCATGATTGCCAACCACCAGGTACACACATACACGCATTCTCTCTCCGTGGTACATGACGGGTCAGCAGCTGACTGTCTGGAAAAAACAATAGATCTACACCGACTGGATATACCTCTGGTGGGTAGGCTATGCAAACTCGCCTTCGATGCACGGCCACATCTACATCATTCTTAAAGAATCGCTCAAGTACATCCCCATCGTGGGCTGGGGGATGATGTTTTACGGCTTCATCTTCATGTCGCGCAAAATGGCCACAGACCAGCCACGGCTGGCGTACAGGCTGAACAAGCTGAAGGCGCTCCGTACTGGAGCGCACGGGGAGAAGTATCTCGACCCCATGTGGCTGCTGCTCTTCCCGGAGGGCACCAATCTGTCGGCTAACGGCCGCCGAAAGTCGGCTGCCTGGGCGGTCAAGGCGGGGCTCCGCGACCCGGAGCATGTCCTGCTGCCGCGGAGCACGGGCATGTACTTTTGCCTCCGGGAGTTGAGGGGCACCATTGAGTATATCTACGACTGCACCGTGGCCTATGAAGGCATTCCGTGAGTGTTTTTTTTTTTTTTTTTTTTTTTTTTTTTTTTTTTTTTCCCCTCCCGCTCATGAAAATGACTTGGCTCTTGTCGCAGTCGCTAACCCTGACGCGACGTAGTCGAGGCAAATTCGGCGAACAATACTTCACCCTGTCCAGCACGTATTTCCAGGGAAGGCCGCCCAAGTCGGTCAACTTCCACTGGCGACGGTTCCGGGTGGACGAGATCCCGCTGGAGGACCAGGCCGAGTTCGACCTCTGGCTGCGCGAGCGCTGGTACGAGAAGGACGCGCTGATGGAGACGTACCTGTCGACGGGCCGGTTCCCGCCACTGGAGAACGGCAACGCGGCGGACGACTACATCGAGACGGAGGTGCGCACGAAGCACTGGTACGAGTTTACGCAGATTTTCGTGGTTGTCGGGACGTTTGGCCTCGTTGCGCGGTCGTTGTTGAATGCTTGGTCCAAGTTTCGGTGATTGCAATGTCTGGAAGAGGATGAGCATGTTCTAGTTCCCTTTTTTTCGGGTCTTATAGCACGGACAGCATGGCGTCGCGATTCTCCATTGCTTTCATGTCGGGTTTCCTTGGTGCATGAGGGTAGTCCAGGGTTGGTCATGGGCATTCGTTGGATTTTGTATGGTTTCTTTCATATACCCACCCGGTGGACATGTGCGACTGGGCGACTCGGAGGTTTTTACGGTTTGAACTGGGAACATGATGAGGCGCAGTAGTCCGTGGGCGTTGGTTTCCAAAGACTTATTCCCTTCTCCTATTCACACGGAAGTGTATCATTGCGACATGGTCTCCCCAGCTTAGGTGGTGATGCGGCTTTTCAGACGCCGGTCGATCGGTGCAGCTTGGAGCGAGAACCCCCACTCACCGAATAAATACGAATACTGTTGGCCGCGCAGGATATGCGAGTCGAAGAGTCATTCGGTCCGACTCGACAAAGTACGAAAGTACAGGCGGCCTAGTACAGAGGTACGAAGTACGAAGATGACTTACCCCGCTGTTAGGTATTGTTCTTGTACTCTCGAAATCCTACTTCAACGTCTTACTCGGTACCTAACAACTATCACCATCCTCCGTTCTCCATCCCCTCACACGCACAACTACGCTCATATATAGGTCAGGTAGCGCTCTTATTTGGCCTCCCCAGTCAAAATGACGGCAGAATCCGGTAAAAAGATCAATGTGGCCGTTATAGGCTATGGGTACGTGCCTCTGATTATATCTTGCGAGGATCCAGGAGCATCTTCGTCCTGGGCCATGTCCTCACTCGCAACCCCTCTCACTAACATGGGAACCTAGCCTCTCGGCCAAAGTCTTCCACATCCCCTTCTTCAACCACGATCCCCAATTCAATCTCCACACCATCATCCAACGCAACCCCGACAAGGGCCCCGACTCGGCACCCCGTGACTACCCGGCTCTTAAACACCACACCTCGCTGGACCCGATGCTTGCCGACCCCGACGTTGACCTAGTCGCCATCCTCACCCCGCCCGACACGCACTTGGACTTTGCCACCCGGTGCCTGGAAGCAGGGAAGCACGTCCTGGTCGAGAAACCTTTCGTCCCATCGGTGGCTGACGCGGACCGCCTCATCGCCCTCGCCCGCCGCGTCGACCGCCGGATCTGCGTGTACCAGAACCGCCGATGGGACGCCGACTTTCTCGCGCTGCGCTCGCTCCTCGCCGAAGGGAAGCTGGGCCGCGCCGTCGAGCTGGACACGCATTTCGACCGGTTCCGTCCGCAGAAACCCGCCGCCGCCTCGTGGAAGGCGTCGCTGCCGATGGAACGAGGCGGTGGCATTCTGTACGACCTCGGCAGCCATCTTATCGACCAGGCGTACTGTCTCTTCGGGCTGCCGAGGGCGGTGTATGGGCGGTTGGTCGGACAGCGCGACGGGAGGCTCTTTGACGATGATGCGGCTGCGGCTGCGGCAGAGGGGGAGGAGCCAGATGGGGTGCATGTCGTGCTGAGCTACGCGGATGGTACCGTCGTCACGGTGCGTGCCGGGGTCATGAGCGTCGAGGACCCGCAGCCACGGTTCTGGCTGCGTGGTACCAGAGGTTCATTCCGCACTTGGGGGCTGGACCCCCAGGAGGACCAGCTACGGGGCGGTATGAAGCCGTCGGATCCCGGGTTCGGCGTGGATGACGCATGGAAGCCGCGGCTGCTGCAGGTGGGTGACGATGGGGCTACGATTCGGGAGGTGCCGCTCGAGGCCCCCAAGCCGCCTGCTACGTACATCCAGTTTTTCGACGAGTTGGGGAGGGCGCTGCGGTCAGGGAAGGAGGAGGATATCCCTGTCAAGGCCACCGAGGCGAGGGAGGTGCTGAGGATCTTGGAGGCTGTGAGGGAGAGTGCTCGTACGGGGCGGGAGGTGAGGTTGCAATAGACCGCGGGCACGCCGGCGTGGCCCCGCCCCGTTGTTGTATGTGTTCCGGTTGAGTGTTCCCCTCGGCGATGAGGTTAGGTGAGACCATGCGGTTGAGCCAAGTCACGGTTTGACTGTGCAAAGACAAACAAATACAAACGCACCGACGGAGAGCACCGATCCGAGGGAGGACAATATGAAGTCAATGTCGTAAGGTCCCACCGAGTAAGACAAGCGTCGACCTGTGACATTAAAAAGAAATGTCTCTTTCTGAGATTCTTATTTTTTGTCTTCCAAACTCGCGTATCGATAGATTGCTGTGCATTCCCCGTCCTTCTACGTACTTGAGTCAGTTGTTGCCCCCGTATCGGGAACATAAGTCACCAGAAGACGAACATCTCAAACTCGCAGGTGCCAGGACCATCTACCGCCCGTAACAATGCAACTTAGGAGTCTTATCTCTCACCTTGTCCTCTTCTTCCTCGCTGCTGCTCCCCTTGCGGGAGCCACAGACAACCGCTATATCGTAATACTCGCCGAGGTATGCATAATTGAAGTCGCAGCACTTCCACCAGCGGACCACGATGAGCTAACCAAAAATTTCTTTACACAAAAAGACGGCCGATATTGACGCATACATGGGAAAGATATCTGCGCAAGGCGACGTGGAAGAACTGGCCCGCTGGACGACAAGCCCCCACGGCGTCCTTCTCCACACGCAATCGCACACCGCCGAATCCCTTGCAGCGTACGACGAGGTCGTTGCCGTTGAGAAAGACCAAACCATCTCCATCCCCGATTGTAACACGGGACCTTGCAGGCGGCGGAGGAGGGGGCGGCAAATCTTGTCGTCCACCGGTGGCCGCGGTCGTCTGTGATCACGGGGGGTTGTCATGGAACGGAACCCTGCCGAGTATATGGTCTTTTCCGGGGACTAGAGTGGCTGGATGATTCTTGTGGGACGTACAAAGTACGGAATGGATTGCATTGCATGCATGATGCAGCCAGATTACTGTACATTTCTGCCACCAGGTTGGGTGAGGATCTGTTCATTGGTTGGGCGGAACGTAGACGTGAGCGTCTGTAAATGAAACCAGTTGCCTTTCTGCGGGGAGGAGAGACAGGGACAAGCACATGCATGAGAGTGCATCGCGTGCTTTAAAGGAGTAGTCGTGTATATGTAATCTTCTGTGGACATATCAACGAAGCAGCCTACGATAGCTACGAAGTAAGTCCCATGTTTCGTTTTCTCTATCTTTTCTTCTCTTAATATATAGAGGGATCCCTTATAACTACACCCGTAATCGACGAGACAAATCAGGTGTTGAGATGGAGTAATTACTTTGTACTCTGTACTTTGACAAAGTGCAGTAATTAGTGGCTGTACAAAGTACCGTTGCCCCGCTATTACTTTCTAGCAAACCCACGCCTCCTAGTGAAAATACCGTACAACGTATATGATTCGCTGCCTCCGTCTCGTCTGCAGAGAATACATTCCATGTTCTTTACATAGACCTTGTAGACGATCGATGCTGTGCTTGACCACATTCTTCTTGAACTGTTATTCTAGGATTCAATGTATGTTATGTTGAGTACCTACCTTAAGAAACTTCCGACTTGTTTCAGTGCTGTGGTTATTAGACAGGACCGTGGTTTCTGACAGTGTTTAATGTCGTTATTGTTCAAGGCATGGAATAGTGGATTTGGCCTGGAGAGCGCCTTGTAATGATTGGATGAATGTATACGAGTCCTAACGACCAACCATAACTCTAGCCAGTAAAAAGTATCAACGGATTACAATGGATACTAATATAGTAATTAGCCCTGTTAATACGCGATATAAACCTCATTGACCCCCTTGAAAACACAGGGAGAAAGACCCTGTACCCTGGTGTCCGCATGCTCTGTTAGTGGGTCAAACGAAGATCATCTGGCCAATAGAAACGGTCGTCCAGCGCCTCAGCAGACTTGACTTCCCCCTTGTGCTCCACCCTCTGTCTTCTGCAACCAGTGAGTGCCGTCGCCATCCATCGTCGCCATCGCCATCACCATCACCATTCGTCCTCCTATTATCAGGACTCACTACTTCCATTCTAGTGATCGTTTCCGTCACCATTCCCATAGCCACCTCGGCCACTCTTGCACAACGGCCAAGGGATGCGGCTTTAGACGACCGATCGACTTCTTCCCTTACTCTCTTCTGCGGAATTTCACCACCTCTTGCTCTTTTCTACGCCTGCTTCTTGGCCCTATTTTCTCCTTTTGTCTTCCCCCTTTCTCATACCGACCAGATACAAGCGATCCGAACCTTACATGAGGTCCGCTAACCATCGTACCCTTTTCGAGACAAATTCTTCTTGTTCTTGGCGAGCACCGGCTTGTCTTCACTAAAACAAAAAGGCGTAGACATAAGCTACCTTTTGGCGTTTGTGCTTCTCGGCCTCCCCTCCTACGTCTTCTCTCGCATTCTCGACCTCGTTCTCTCACGCGTCGTCGCCCATCATCCAATTCTTTCCTGCTCATCATCTTCTCGAACTTTATCATCATACCGAGAGCACTTTTGCCATCGATCGCCTGCCGACAAAAAGGGAACTAACCTCCAGAGTGGACTTCCCCTCTTTCTGGCCGTATCATACCATAATTACCTCTCGTTTCCCCAGCAGGCGCGCCATCTCCCAAGCCTGCCGATTTTCGAAACTTTGAATCTGGGTGGTCTCGCTCGACTGCCACACGCGTGGTTCGGGGTGCTCGGTCGTCGCCCTCAAAAAAGTCAATTTTCTAATTGGCCAGCATGGCGACCCTGTCCGCTGCCCCGACTTCCACAACCACCATACCGTCCTCTACCTTGAGCAATCATGACGCGCTCGATGGCTGGGAGCCTCCTGTGAGACCTTGTCTTCCCCTCTCCCGGGGATTTTGTCCCCTCTAACATTGGCCGCTAACCCCCAATCTCTCGTCAGGGCTCCTCGGGAGACAAGCCATCGCTGCATAACGATGATCACACCACGAAACAACGCCCCAACGGGAACCTGCCGGACCCATTCGACTATGGCTTCGACCCTCTGCCTCCCTCTAAGAAGAAACCTTCGAATGAAAATATCGCCTCCGTAAAAGGGGCGCGTTCATGGGATAGGAGCAACAGATCATCCGACGCCTCGGCCAAGCCCTTTATACACGATAACTCCAGACGATCCGGCACTGTTGACAAACGCACTACATCGGGCACAGTGTTAGATGATGGGGACGATGAAAATTCGAAATGGATCCATCGCGACAAATTGGCCAAGATTGAGAGCCGAGAACTCCAGGCTGCTGGCATCATACTCCCCCGATCCCGCGCGAGCAGCAGGCCCCGCAAGGGCCACAGCCGGGAGCGTCCCAATGGCCCCAAACGAACGCCTTCTGCCCCGCCTGAGGGTTCGGGGTCTCAAGACGCGGGTTTTTCCTCTTCGCGGCACAGGAACAACTCGGCCGTTGCTGAGGACCCCGTCGCGGACACCGAGTATCCGAGCTGGGATTTGCGCCGGCCCGAAGAAATCGAGGCCGAGCGCGAGGGGTACTGGATTTCCAGTGATACTCTGAACGGAGGCTCTAAGATTCCCGTGGCCAAGACGAGCCCCGTTCCCATTCCCGAAGTCGTTCTCGACCGATCGTCTCCCGCCAGCCGGAGGCAGAGCGACGCCGCGGGAGAGCACGAATCCATCAGTTACGCCAAGACGAGGTCGAGGAGCAGCAGTGCCAACGCCCTCAGCAACGCCACCCACAACCCGCGGCGACCGACCGCCGACGTCTCGCCCAAGAAAGGCGCGCCGCGTAAGACCTCGGCCCCGCTGTCCAAGGCAAATGGTTCCGCGACCGGCCGGCCCAAGACCCGAAGCGGCTCCAACAATAGCAGCAACGGCCGCGCGTCGACGAGGTCCGGCGAGTCGGGCTCCAGCAACAAGCATCCCGAAGGAGACCCCCCCTGGATGGTCGGCTCTTACAAGCCGGACCCCCGCCTACCGCCCGACCAGCAGCTTCTCCCCACCGTCGCCAAGCGCCTGCAGCAGGAGAAGTGGGAGAAGGAGGGCAAGTTCGGTAACGTCTACGATAAGGAGTTCCGACCCCTGACGGACGAGGGTCTGCACAAAAACCCCCGCGAATCCGCCGCCCAGAGCGCGTCCCAGGACGAGGAGAAACAGGAGCAGCCAGACGAGTGGCCCCTGAAGGGGGAGCAGAAGAGCTCCGCGGCCTTGAAACCTAGCACCTCGTATTCCACCATGCCCAGGATCTCCGACAAACCCCCGGGGAGTCCGCTGCCGAGCCCTCTGCCGAGCTCACGGCCTCCCACCGCCCAGCCACAGCAAGCGTCTGGCCAACAATCGGTGACGAGGGTTCCTGAACCGCCAAGCGAGGGCGCGGGCAAAAATAAGGAAGGCTGCGGGTGCTGTATCATCATGTGATCCAGTCCGCAGCCGGCGCTCCTTATTCTTCTCCCCATCGCCCATTTTCTGCCCAGCAGAGTCTCGAGTCGCTGGCCGACCACGACGTTACGACCTCTTTCTGCGCCCTTTGGTTTTCTTTTTTCCCTCTGCAGAATTCTCTTGGTAATATTTGCCCACTACCCTTTCCTAACATGAAGAGCTTGGCGCTCTTTTAACAGCCACAGCAAGCCTTGCGAGTTCCTCTCCTTTGTATTTTTGCCCCGCGGGTTCCCTCATGACATTACAATATCTCTCGGCACTTTTCCCGACATCATCCCTTGTCGGCCCACTGAACCAAACAATCTCTCTGGCCCTATCCTGGGAGCCCGGGCCTGACAGAAGGGCCTTGGGTGATGGTGTCCGACGCTCCTCGTCCAGGTCACCATGGACAGGAACGCTTTGAGTATTGATGCCATCAGCAGCAGACGCGGCACATCGTTTTAAAAGTCTCTGGTACCTATTTGACCTCTGTTTTTCTTTATTATCTACAAGGCGCAGTAGTGTTCTTTCTTCCCCGTCGAGGCGTTCTGAAAGGTTACGGCGTCTTTGTTCATGGAAACCAGCGTTTTTTTCTTCGTTGGCAGCCTCGTTCTGGGGTCTTCTTTTGTTTTGGGGCATGTCGCTCTTTTGTTTGTGTTTTGTTCTTCCCAATCCTTCAAGGCCAGGCGACGGGGAGTAGGAGCTTCCGAATGAGAAGGTTGAGAGGTGGGAGAGTGGAAGGGAGTTGGGGTTCTGCGCTGGGAGATGGGGGGAAAAGGGGATAAAGGGGGAGATGAGGTGCGTGAAGAGTGGTTGAGTTGGTGACTTTGGCTAAGACCGGCCTGTTGTAGGCGTCCGCTTACTCCTGATACCCATACATAACATATTATATTCCTTATCGTCAATGGTTTACACATCGAAGCTAGGTCTTTCCCGGGTAGGTGATGACTGGACATCCATCCCGCTCGACGTGCTCGCAACATACAGGACAAGTAGAAAGAAGGGTTGGCAAGAACCATAAGAACGCTGTATTCCTGCATCATGGTTTTGAAACGACTGGTTGGTATCCCGACACAGAAAACAAGAAAATGCACTGTCAAATCACGCCAAACCTGCTCATTGCCCTCCGCCTGCCCCCATAAAAGCACCATCGCTGGTTTCGTCTCTTTGTTCCACTTGCTTTCTCATCGTCTTTTTCTCTCATCGCTCGGGCCCGTTGAGACCAAGAACAAGTATCAGTCACTTGATATGTTCCTGCTCCAAGGTTGTGTTGGCTTTGGATCCAACCACAGTCTTCGGTGTCATTCCTTTTCTTCAACCATGGTCTATAGATGCATCTCGTTTCCTGAAATATTAGTGTATGACCAAAAGCAAAGATCCGGGATTGGGAATGGTGGTGGGAGAATTTGATGCGGAGTTGTCGAGATGCCTGGGTGAACGTCCAGACTCTGTTCAACAACCTTCATCTCATCTCGACTCTCTTCCCCTCTCTTTCATCCTGGGAATTCATGCCTATGCTGCGACAGCATATATGTTTTTGTTTTTCTTGTTTGGTGCGTGAGACATGACCAACACCCCTCTCGCGCTCTTCCATGCAGCGTTCGGACGAGCAAGGGGAGAAAGCACCAGCAAGCTTGAAATGCCACCATAGTGCGTCGGGCGCATTATTGGACCTCCTCTCCCTCGTCCTCTTCGCGAAATTGAATACCGCCGTCGACTTGGATGGCGCCGGCCACCCATTCGTTGGAGGCGACCTTCTCCAGTGACCATCTCGTCCTCGCTCGCATCAGGAGTCCCTCGGTGATTTCCATAGCACCGAGCATCCCCTTCTCCTCGAACTTGGCAATGCTGCCGTCGTGGTTGCCGTCATCGCCAGCATACTGGATCCATCGCCACTCGGCGCGCGCGATCCGATGGCTCGTGCGGCTGCGCATGCGGTGTCCATCGTTGCCGGTTCCGGGATACGGATCAAAGGGGAGGCGCGACTCGAGTAGGGCGTAGAGCAAGACACCCAGGGACCAAGCATCTGTCGCGCGGCCATCATATGGTAGGCCCATGATGACCTCCGGGGCGGCATAATCCTCAGAGCCGCAGCGGGTCTCGAGCTTCTCGTCATCGGCTATACGTCGGGACAGACCAAGATCCGTCAGGGTGACCACCGAGTACGGATAGGTGGTCCAGTCAACTGATGGATCGGCCAGCTCGGGTGCTGTGAGATTTACAAGCACATCTAGATGGGATTGGTTATCAGTTTCCTTCCACTAAAGCATAGCGGATTTTACCATATAACGTCAAGTTGAATGGACGGGGTTTTACTTACTCTCGAGTTTGATGTCCCGATGACATATTTTGCGGTCGTGCAGATATCGGACAGCGCCTACCAACTCGGAAAACATCCTCCTCAGCAAGGCCGGCTGGAGCACCTCGCGGTGGGCGGTGGCCACATCAAACAAGTCTCCACCGGGGCAGTGGCTGAGGACGAGTATAGCCCTGGTGGGTTCGATATTCCAGGCTTTCAGATGGACCAGAGATGGGTGGTGTATGCTTTGCATGATCTCCAACTCGCGCTTGAGGCTCATCTCGATGCGCTCCTCGCTTGCACCCCCCTTCGGGCCGTGCTCGCATACCTTGACGGCCACCAGACTCTTCCTGCGCGGCGACGGCTTGTCCGACGTAGGCGTCACGACGCCCGGCTGAGCGGCGATTGGTTGGTCGTCGTCCTCGCCATTCGTCTGGCTTGTTGCCAGCATGACCCGGCTGAATGTTCCCTGGCCGAGGAGCTTGATGGCTCGCCATCTCCGCCGCTTTCCATCGTCTCTGCGGCAGGCTTCGAAATACTCGCCTTGCGCCTTGGGCTTTCTCTCGGTGGCCGACGAATCAGCTGTATCTTTTGATGACTCGCTAGGAGGCGGGGTTGGGGGTTGTACCACTGTCGGGGTCAATCCACGGGATTCGGCCAGGTTGGCCTCGCGCCGAATTTGCGGCTCGCGCAAGCCGGACGATTCTTCGGGTTTCACACGGATTCCCGAGACAGTGCTTTGCCTTCTCGGAATCGCCATGGGGTCCGGAACATATTCGCTGATGCTGCGGTTGCGACCATGGCGCTCGACGGAACCGGAGTCTTCTTGCCCATCAGGCGCCTTGGCCGGTGCCTCGGCTCCCGCCAGGCTGGTATACGCTTTGCGCTTAGGCGCATTGACAGGAGCAGCGCCTATTGAATCGCCAGAGGTGGAGGCAATAACCGAATCGGAAGGGGCCGGATTCGGCATCGGATCGCGAGAGGACGACCGGTTGGCGAATCGCTTCCAGGGCCCGGGGGAGTCCCCGGAAAGGAGGGGCGACGGCAGCGGCGTGACGTCGCCCATGGCCGATATGACAGGACTGGCCACGCGGGAATTGGTAACAGATCCCGTACCCAGGGCGGCAGCGATGGCCCTTTTGATGCTAGGGCTTCGGGAGACGGGTAGAAAAGCTGATGAGAGACTCCTGCCCAGGGAATCTGAGCGAGGCGGGGAGGCGAGGTTGATGTCGGTTGCGATCTGAAGAGGGCCCGTGACGGAGCTGGCGGTAACTCCCTTGGCGCAAAAGTAACCGCGGTCGGCGTCCAGAGGCGGAGGGGTCATCGAATGCGAGTTGTCCAGCTGAAGCTGCGAGGTTGGGGAAGAAGTCCGGGTCTGGGCGCTCTTGACGGCATGTTCGGATTTTAGGTCGGATGTAGAGGAATTCAAGGATGAACGAACTGAGATTCCACTGGGGGATTCATTTGTTTCTCTGTGTTGGTCTGAAGGGAATGGCAAAGACGAGGCTGAGCCGGTGGGCATGTTTAACAATGCGCTGGCAGTGAAATGTCGGTCCTTGTCGTCGTTGTCGCTCTACCTCCGCCTGCGCAAGAGGGAGGTAAAAGCCTGCGGTCGTTGGAACGGGTGAGGTCGAGAGCTCAGATGAAGATGGCGAGGTGGGCGGGAGCAAATGGCTTTCGACACGGGTATGAATCGGATAGGAATTGGAAGAGTAGTCGAAGAGCAGCCGAGGGGAGAAACAGCAGGCGTGGCAATAATGTATGTGGCAGCAACTGCGCCCACAAGAGGAGCAACGTGTCAAACACCCTGTCACGATGACAAAGACGACGTCAGCTTGTGATCTCGGTCGACTCGAGCGACAGTTGCCAAGGGCAAACAAAGAATATCAAGGAAACACTCACTGTTGCGGCCGCGGGTGCTCAGTCAGGGTGGACAGAGCACCTCCTTGGAAGACGGATTGAGTGAAGCCAGACGGACAATCGTGACAAAGCAGGAATCCGAGCAACAATGGGGGCTGGCTAGTGGCGAGGAAATAATGAGGCGGGAAGAGCTAACGGGTGGTGGGCGGCGACTAGGGAGGGGTCAAGTCGCGTCGCTCGTGTGTAATTGGAATACCTTGTCTAGTTGGGTGTGACGAGAGCATGGGGGGGAAACAATAAAAGAAAAAGAAAGCAAAAAAGAAAGAAAAAAAGAGAGAGACCCGGTTCTGGATGTTGAGTGGCTATGCGAGCGCCTTCTATGGTAGTATCAGGTGGTGGATCAATTTGAGATTAGACTGTACGAAGTAAGCAACGCTGCAAGGACCCCTCAGATAGGCAGAACGGGCTGATGAGGGGTTGCTTGTCGAGATCGATGTGCAGGGTCGTCTGTGTTCAAGGTCGGACAAGTCCAATTCGGGCACATCCGCTTAATGGGGACAAAGGAGAAGAAGACAGAATCAGGACGGTCGAGGATAAACGGCAGGGTGAAGATGAATAAAAAAAAAAAGAAGGGACACGTGGGGAATAAGTGGGAAAAAAGAAACCGTGTTGAGTTTTGAGGGAAGGATCACAGTAGACATGTCGCTTGGCGGGTCCTCCTGTAACTCCACCGTAAACTTTATCTCATCCCTCCCAAAGAAGGGAAGGAAGGACTCAATTATCCTTGGATGCTTTCGTTCTTGAGATGACTCGAAACATTGGAATATCAGCAAGTGAGGGCGGGGACAGCCGGCTACTTCGTATTCGCACTGTACTATACGAAGCACGCACTGTACCTACCTACATAATCCTGGGGCGGACTTTCCCATTTGCAATGAGACAGAGACAGACACCTGACGTTTTTTTGACACTCCCAAGCCACCCCGTGATGGTTGATGACCGCACAAAGCAAGACACTGTGCTGTCTACGAAGTACTTCATATACATACGTCCAAATGCGCAAGTGAAATAAAGGAAATTCGATCGTCATTCTCGTCCTTCCATCGCGCGAGTACCATGATCTGGATCACACACTTCGGGTACTACGGAGTACGTATTTACAGCTCGTTTGCATAGTATGATCATTCCTCGCGTCGTCGCCCTCGGCTTATCCACGGTGGGCTATCTGTTGCAACAATTGGACAATGTTTAAAGAGAGAGAGAGAGGCGTGTCCGGTATCCGTACCAGCGTAGCACAACCACACCATGAGTGTTGTTGAACAGATACAACGTAGTATCGGCGAGGCTCTCGGTGACCCAGACTGCCCGTTTGATTCACAGAGAGATATGTTGTGTGTATAATAAAGGTTACAAAGTAAAATTTCGTGGCATCGATCGACTCGGTACGGAGGGTACACTGTACACTGTACATGCCACTGCAACCTGTACTGTACCTTCAGCCCGTTTCTCCTTCCCGACTTGGGGTTCGTGGCTACGCTCCGTGCCGAGTAGCTGGGCAGTTACATCCCGGACGCACGCACCAACTCTTTTCCTTCCATTCGGGTAACCGCCCGCAAATATACTTCGTACTCTCATATACTCCGTCGCCCTTTGTCCCTCACCTTACATGCCTTTGACCTTCTTGGTTAACGTCGTCTCCTCCCGACGTCTTCTCGGCTCGTGACAATGGGGCAAGATTTGGGCAACAAAGCGCAACCTTTGCAGATCAGAGGTGACAAAGATTCGGCTTCTTAGGACCGGCGCAGCCATTTGGCTTTCTCAGCCTGCCTCATCTTTGCCTCGTTTCCGTCCTTTCTTCCATGCTCATGGTATTGTCCTTGTGGATAGACCTTCTGCAGTCTTCTACACAACCGTGACGCAGCGTTACTCCAGCTTCATGTAGGGCCAAGGAGGCCAGCTTGGGTTGGCACGAACACATGTCGCACCGTGCTCAAGACGCTTCTCGGAAAAAAGCGAGTCGTCGCTCATCATCGTCGAGGAATGTCGAATTAAAAGTCGGTTGGTTGCCTATGATATAGGGTTCTTTGGCGGCTGGCCACCTTGTTGAGGCGGGTCTCTGCTTGGCCTGTCACGCTCGGCAACCGAGCTGCATTGTTCTCATCCATGTTGGCGATGGCAATGGCAGCCGGTGAGTGTGACTCGGTGACTTTGGTCGTTTCTCCAGTGTTCGAACTAAGATGTCACGGTATCCGCGGGTCCGGCGTATAATAGTAACTCGCTTCCGTCCCAGCCACGCCGGAATCTGGTTGGGGTGAGAACCCAGCGCCCATGGCGGATGGCGACGCCGAGGGATGCGGCACCTCGGTCCATTTTATAGCAACGGCCGGGTGAACAAGCGCAAACGTCGCCTTGTCATACGCGCACCCTGTGGTAGTCCGGGGCCAAGTCATCGGACCCTCATCGCCGTCATAGCACGTCCACAACCATTCGGGCAGTTCCCCAGCGTCACTGGGTACCGAATCGCTTTTACCGTCGGCCTCTTCATCCCCGTCGAATCCTCGCGAGATAGATGCCGACTTCTCCGCAAAAGCGGCAAGTCGATCCATTCGGTATTGGTGCACCTGTTCTGCCTCGCCCGGCCTCCCCGTCTCCGTAAGCAGCTTCTCCAGGTTCGCCAGAGCCGTCATGGACAGGCGCTCGTCCGCGTCAGACGTCAGCGCCATCCTGGCCGCCGACTGGAGCGACGCGATGGCGGCCGACACGTTACCCATGCGATAATATTTGACCCCCAACTCCAGCCTAATGGCCGCTTCCTGTTCCTCCGTCATGCTGTATGTGTTCATGTGGCCCGTCAGCACTTGTACCGCCTCGTCCAAACGGCCCTGCCTTTCCTTGCAGGCCGCTAGGATGCCCGCGTGGGATAGCGCCATATCCCCCAGCCACGAGTGCCGCCTCCCCGAAGCTTCCGCCCGGGCAAGGTGCCTACTCAGCGTCCCCTCGCAATCCTCGGGTCCCTGTCGAGCAAACACGCAGTCGACATAGTCACTGTAGAGCAGGTGGGTTAAAAAGTTCGCAGGGCCGGCCCGCTCCTCAATCTGGGGGAGCAGGAGCGAGTAGAGTCGCATCGACAACTCGTAGTAGTCGGAAAAGCTGGTCGCGCTCAGTCGTCTCCAGATGTGGGCCAAAATGTGATGGGGCCCGAGGACGATGGGGACCAGTCCAGCCAGGTAGTTGAGCACCAGTCGCAAAAGGTCGTGCTTGTGATGCCGGTCGAGATACCAGAGGAGGCAAACCGTCCTTGCTACAAAGTCGGGACTCTCTGCCGCCACGATTTCCTTGAGCGACTCGAACGACGGGCCGAGGACACTGTTGATATCGATCTTGTCTCCCCGCATCATGCACCTGTTGACCAGCGCAAAGCTAGCGATAATCCTCTCAAACAGGTCGTTGCTCCGATCCCCTTGGTCGAAACGGCTATTCGTGCAGTCTACGTCGTACTCGCAGTACCAGGCCCCCGACGAGAATGAACCATCGACGTAATCGCGGAAAAGGCCCAGGACCCTCTCGACGTCCTGCAGTTCGGTTGGCGGCGCGATGTCGGCACGTAGACTGGGCGGCGGGGACGGCGTCCGACAGGTAACCTCGCGGGTCGTCTGGCTACTGGGCACATGTCCAGCCCGGAGCTTGGCCAGGAGGGACGGGTTTCGCTTGACGTAGCGCTTGATATTGCCAAAGTCGACCGGCTGACCGCGGATTCGGAATTCGGACGGCTTGTGCAACGCATCTCGGTCTCGCTTAAGGATAAGGATGGCCAGCACCTCGTCGCCTTTCAACTTTTTGTCGAGTCCCCATTTCCAAATCCGTGACTTGTACATCTTGACGCTAGCAACGAGAATAAGACGAGCTCACCCAAGCCAACGACACAGGCAGTGACGGAGAGAGGGGAAGGGGGACGGGGACGGGGACGGGCATCTCGGCGACCTACGTTGCAACAAACTGATACTCCCTCTCCATAATATCCATGACCTCTTTTAACGACCTTTTCTCCTCCTGGTACAGCCTGGTAATAATGGGTCGTTTGGCCTCCCAGATCTCCGTGGGTACTCGCTTTCGGGCCTTGGTCTGGGAGCCCAGGCTAGCCGTGTCGTCGCCATCCGAGTCGGTGGACGAAGCTTTCCTCTTGAAGCGCACTATTGCCGGAGCATCCATGGCGGGCTGTCCCTGACCGGGGGTTTTTCGGGCGTAATGTCGGCGGGGGTGGGTTGAAGGTTGCTAGCTGCGTTGTCGACGAGGAAGCCCTGGAAATGCATCAAGAGGAAGCTCTTGGACGTCCTCAATGATTCGGTGGGTTGTCTCTCCCGCCATTTTGAGACGCAAGCTGGGCTGCGGAGGCTCAGGGGACGCGGGTAATAATTATATGAACACATTCGTACATGGGAAGAAACAAGGGGGTTAGGGGATGGGATGAGCTTCTCAGGGTAACAGCGGGATAGGAGTGGGGGGGTTCCGGGGTCTTGTTCCCTAGCCCGGAAAACTGCCCAAACAGTGCTGGGTGTTCTTGGCATGCCAATCAGGGGGAGTCGCTGAAGTTTAGCGTCGAAACGTGCATGTCTTCAAGCTGGAACAGGAGGGGGTTCATTTAAGGATGCATCGTGTCGTAGGGGAAAACTCCGTGTCCTCCTTCATGGTCTACCGACTGGAATTTCTCGAGCCTCTTGAGAAGTACAAAGTGCGAGTACATTCATCACATGGAACATGGAGCACATGGATGGGTGCGATGGCGGCATGCACGTTGGTTCCGCCACATAGGCTTACATACACGTGTACAGTACATACGCGAAATGAGCTGACGGAGTTAAGCGAGATGCCTACGACGCAAGCGCGGTTATTACCGCCATCAATGTCCCTACGAATAGATACCTACGTTGTATGTACAACGTACATACACTGTACACTGCGAGTACGATAAAAGACGCGAGTCACACCGTGCACCAACGTTGAAACGCAGACGCCGCCTTCAGTTTACTTCGTACTGTAACCAACTGCAGCGCCGCAGAAGCGCAATATGGACCAGCATAGCCCCATTTAGCCGCCATATACGCAGATTGCGCTGCATAAAGGATGTTCCGCTCGTCCAGAGGCGTGTATGCGCGGGATTGCTTTATTTGCTGCGTACTCCGTGCCTATCAGGGGCTCTCCTGTTGGTCTGGGAAGCCCCTCGAGACTTGGTGCAATACTTGCTGACAACCAACAGAACCGACGGGTGCAGTACGAAGTGCAGAGAAAGCTTCATATGCGCGGCGGCACACGAAATAGTTCACACATCCGCCTGTGCCGCGGCTCATGGGTTGCGGAAGTTGCAGTTCCCACCCCACAACACCACCATCATCCATCCATCTATACATCCATCCTCTCTCAGAATTTCCGGTGTGCCTTGCATTGGCGCTTTAGGGCGGGTAGAGGCGCTTTCCTCTCCTGGCCTAGCAGGCTAGCGAGCTACGCGGTGATCAATTGAAGTATTGGATGGAAGCATAGAAAGACAAAAGGCAAAAAAGAAAAGCACATACAACACCGGGTATTCGCTGGTCGTCACCGACCCAACTACTAATCCGGCCCTCACTGGCTTATCTATGGGAGAGCGGACGGGATCCCGAGCTTTCCAGTGGGTATGGTCGTATGTGACAGCATTACTGTTGGGAAGCATTTATAAGGGCTCTGCGGCATATACACCGGAACCCAAATAAACAAAAATACAATAATATACAACACCGGGCCGCCTGATGTAGTGAGACTCGCGACCTTGTAAGTCTGAAGACCACATACAGGAGCCAACTCTGAAGTTGTCGAATGCACCACCGCATATACCTCTCAAGCGTAAAGGTACGGAGTACATAGGATAGGTGGCTCCATTGATTAAGCACCAATACCTACCAGGCAGTTGTCCGCAGTAGCCTTGGGGTGAAGAAGGGGGAGGGTGAGCTACCCTAGACCCCTGTTCCCCTGTAATGGACAACGCCATCCCCGAGTCGCAAGCTGCTCATCCTCGGCTTGTCCGAGTCGGCGGATGCGCTAACAGGCGAATCAAAATCTCACTTCCCCTGCTTTATCCCTCCGGACCATGTCTGGCGGTTAGGTAGGGCCTGTGTAAGAGCGGCAGCCGACACATGGTTGCCGACGGTTTGCGTATGATGATAAACCAGCAGAGCTCTCTAGTCCGTTAAGCATACACATGATCTTTCACGATGGGACTTTGGTTCAACCTACTTACTACTCACTTGGGTATCTTGATCTGGAGATTGGTGTAGGGCAGAAACATCCCCTGTTCTGCGCCCTCCTGTTCTCATCTCATACCCCCGTTTTCTCACCGTATACTCCGGTCAGCCACTACCCGTTGCCCACACCAGGAGAGCTACAGGGGCCAAAGGGGACATCAAGCCTCCCAGAGGAAGACACCCCAAAGTCACTCGCTTTCTCATGCGAGTTATCGAGGTGCTGCACGTCGCCGGTATCCAGAATGGCCATTATAAACAGGTACATAGAGCGCCACGATATGGTCGGAACTTGCGTAATCTTTAACTGCCCGGTCTTCCTTTGTCTGCACCGTCAGCCCTCTTCACATAGCCTGATCAGTTCGGCCCGGTACGGAGCCCATTGCCCCTCCTGAAGTCGATATTGGGATCCCCTCAGCCGCGTAGTCCAGTCCAAGAACTATACCCCCTATTTCGTCCCGAGCCGCGAGCTGACAACGAGGCGGGGCCGTCATTCCAAAGTTCTTTTCCGTCCTTTTCTGCTCCTCTCAGCTTTCTTTCCACGCTGACGTCGGGGCAGACCGAGCACAAAGTGCCTTTCTAAAGAAGAAGGGGTGTTGTTGAGAAAACTATATATCAGGTCTTCATGTGGTCCAGCAAGATGTGGCAGCAGTCAGACAAACCACTTCACTCACCTCCCCATCCCTCGAACCCTTCGACCGACCCGGTTGGGAGCTCTGGCTTTGTAAGAGAGAAGGACGACGACGCCCTTCTGAGGATATTGCAAGACAAACACAGTGAGTGCTGCCGGGAATTGGGACCAGGGTAGGAAGCGATGGCATAAGACCTCACCCTGCAGCAGTGGATGAAAGACTTACAGGCATTGCAGACAGCCGCGCGTCTCAGCGTCTCGTCGAGCCCAACAGCCATGGACGGGAATGTCCAGAAAAAGGGCAGCGCGAAGGGATCCAGTCAGGATACGAAGGGAAACCAGCCAGACCCGTACGTGGGCATCTTTGACGGCCTGCTTCCCAGGATCGAGAGCCGCGGGCAGAGCAAGCACCCTCCGAAGCGCGGCGGCAAAAAACAGGAGCATGGCTCCCATCAAAAGTCCGTTGGACCATCCAATCCACCCAACCATGATGCAGCCAGTCGGAATGATGAGAAGGCGGACCAGTAAGCTGATATTGATACGGTGGTAGTTGAAAAAAAAGCTGCATCGGCCAGCGCCGAGCCCTCTTCGGCGAAACCAGGGGGAAAAAACGATGAGAAAGGGAGGGAGAGAGCGACATGGGCCGCCAAGCTCCAACGTCAGCACCAACGGCCCCCACGATATGTGCTCGCTGTTCCAATTCTCCCAGTCCCCAACATGTCGCGCCTGTCAGCTCTCCTCCCTCAAGACTAAGCGCGCGTGTGCCGCGCATCTCGTGCCGCACACATGCAGTATGCCCAACCGTTTTCCAGCTGTTGGAGACGGACGGAAGGAAAGCTGGTGTCCGATTCGACTCGACATCGGCATTCCTGCCCGACTGGGTACAGCAGCCCGGGGGAATGGCATGCGGCACCAGATGCAGTGAGCGAGGGTGGGGGGCATGTTAGGCGCCGAATCTGGCCAGTTCTTGGTTGAATGTCTGTCGTTTATTACATCGATGCCAGCAATATACAAGGTGAGAGGGGGAGGAGGTTTAGGAAGTGGAAAATGGACGTTGGAGCAAAAGGAAGTGAAGATACTGCATACTCGACTCGGCATCACACATACCATAGTAGGAAAGGGGTATAATTATCAAGGCGTGCCTCTTCTGATCAATAATAGACAAGGAGGGTGTTATTCGGAGTCGTTCAGCGCCAGAGCCGTCCGCTGTTCCAAGCCAGCCCGCGGATACGGATCGAAGTCCAGACAAAAGGCGAAGCAGGGGTGCATCTTATTAGCAACCCTTGATGTGTCTGAAAAATGTCAGCAGGGGTGGGCCCTATGGGACTCTACGGTGCATCCTGGGATTACCCTCCGTAAGAACTGGGGCCTGCCCAGCCGGCGAGTCCGACTGTTGAGTTGCAGAAACTCACGCGCCCCCTTTCTTTCGTCCAGTTCATCCAGAAGGTAAGTGTAAGTCAGCGATGCCATACTTCGTACCTACGTCCAGTGTGCATGCATGTACGTGGCAGGGATCAAAACGCCGCATAATTACCCCTTCATGGGGAAGAAAAATAATCACCGCTTATCCAACACACCTGCAGCAAAAACGGGAAGAAAAGGAAGGGCATTCTCGGCTTAGGTCGTCATTAGCCACTGCCTCCTCCGTTGCCGCGTCATCGCCATCAGCGTCGCCGACGGCCCGCCGCTCAGTGTCCACCGAGTACATCGCGGTTATGATTCGCCAAACCACGCATATCAGCATATCATGGTGCAGCCAGGGGGTGAGGGGCGACTGCAGGGTCTGATGCACCGCAGTCACATGTCAGAAGACGACGAGTATGACACAACGTGAGGCTGTGCTGAGACATTCTTGGGGTTGGTTGGTGGGCATACGGTGCTTCGATCAAGGGCGAGGCCCAAGTAGGCACCTAGTTGCGGCAAGTGCCCTGACGACCACAGGACGCGGCGCTCGATGGTGCCAACGGGACGGCGCGTGCGGCGAGCACAACCTCGTCCCAGCCAGAGACGCAGCGGGATACAGGGGTTCCTCAAGTATATTCGTGGGAGTCCCTATGCCGAGGATATTCCGCGTCATCCCAGATGGATTAACAAGCAGAGCCCGCGAGACCGTTTGCGACGTGGGGAGGCATGACCCGGTCCTCAAAGACCTCGTCTGTCAGATGACGGCGTTCGATCCGCGGAAGAGGATCACGTTGGCGTACCCGTGGTTTCATGGTATCCGAAGTGGCGTAGATAATCAGAATAGCATAAGAATCGTTATGACACAGCATCCTGCAGCATGTCATTGCGGTCATTAACGAACCAAGCATGTGGTCCAAACTTCTCGGCGCAGCTACGTGTATGTAGTGCGTAGGGGGCTAGGTACTCAGTAAGGAGCGAAGGAAGTGGACATTGGGTCGGGATAGTCACGTGACCACTAACGTCGCGTTCCGGTCTTAGTACCCAGGTACCTGATTAGATAAGATATCCCCGCCCCGCAACGCGTCCGGTCGCGTCTACCCACACTCACTTCGCGTCGAACAATCGCTGGTGAATGAATTGATCCCTCCATCGCTCAGGCCGTTTGAGATGTGAAGAACGGCAACTGGACTGACATTTTCAAACGGCCAAAGGGGACACTACCGCCACACATCACCCGACTGTCTCCCATCTCCCATCTTCCTCGGGAGCCATCATGTTGCGACCAGACTACAACCGAATCGACCCTAAGAGGCGTAACGTGGTCGATCATCGCAAGAGACAGTTTGCCGAGGTTGCGTACAAAGAGCAGACTTACCCTTATCGCCTCAACTTCTACACCGATGCTCCCACGGCCGACATCACCCTCGAGCAGTTCGAGCAATGGGCTATTGACCGGCTACGAAGTATGGCTGGCCTTTACATTCTTCCCTCTTCGCGCCCAAACAGAAGAAGCCTTTCTTTACCTAGTCTAGAGACTGACACATCTTTGCTTTGCTCAACACAGTTCTCGCGGAACTGGAGGCTTGCTCCTTCCGCAACAAGTCTCCCGCCGAAGTAGCCGCTCACATGAAGCCGCTCCTCGACAAGTATCTCCCTCTCGAGTCCAACACGTCCCAGTCCCCGCAAGTCTTCGCGCAGCGTCAGAAGGACCACTATAGCCACTTTATTCTCCGCCTCGCCTTCGCCGCCACCGAGGACCTGCGCCGCCGGTTCTCCCGCGTCGAGACCATGCTCTTCCGCCTGCGCTTCAACTCGGACGACCTCGCCGACCGCAGCGCCTTTGTGGCCAACCTCGATCTGGACTGGTGGGAGACCGTCTCCGAGGACGAAAAGCGCGAGTTTGCCTCCCATTTCGCGAGCCTCAATCCCTCACGCAAGGCGGCGGCGGCGGCCGAGGAGGAAACTTGGTTCAAGGTCGATTGGCAGCGTGTCCCGGAGCTGGTGGAGCAGCGAAGGGTGTTTCTGAAGGGCGGCAAGGCGTTCGTGCCCAGCCGTGAGCAGGCCAGCATGGTCATCGGCGAGTTCAGTACTCGTCTCGAAAAGCAACTCGAGGTACGTTCAACCGTTCCATTCGTCGTCCCCTCCCTCCTAGCTCGAGATGTAAAAGTTTCTGCAACCCCCCTCGTCGGCACAGCGACACGACTAACTCGGAGAATTGAGTGTAGCTCACCGCGCGTGCCCTTCCTCGCTTGGACGAAGACGAACGTCTAACGCCGATCCTCGACCACCTCTCCAAGAACTTCATCACCCCCGATGCGTCCTATCTCTCCGGGTCTTCTACCTCGGTCGGCACAGACATCTCGGCCCGCAACGTCGACTCTCTGTCGCAGCATTTCCCTGCCTGCATGTCCCACCTTCACCGCTCGCTCCGCCGCGACGCTCACCTGAAGCATTACGGCCGCCTTCAATACACCCTCTTCCTCAAGGGGATCGGCCTCAACCTGGAAGAATGCTTGATCTTTTGGCGACAGGGCTTCCGCAACATCACGGACGACACCTTCAACAAGGAATACCGTTACAATGTCCGCCATGCTTATGGTGATGTTGGAGGCGACTCCAACCGTCGGGGTGGAGGCTATAGCCCCTTCAGTTGCCAGAAGATCCTCACGGAGCACCCGCCAGGACCCGGGGAGGCCCATGGTTGTCCATACCGCCATTTCGATCTGGATAACCTAAACACCCTGGTGCAAGCATTGGGTGTGTCGGATAGGAATGTGCTACAGGGCGTACGGGAGGACAAGGAAAGCCAGAAATACCATATGGCTTGCAATCGGTACGTGAATCCTCAATCTTTTTCTTTTATTTTCCACCATCACCATCGAGCCCGTGGGGTTCAACGTCCTCTTCGCTGTTCTTTCTTCTCGTCATTCTTTCCTGTGGCCGTGGCCCAAACGGAAACCTGCTAAATGAGGGATCTACCCCCCGATATGCTTCTATGCTAACCTGTTGAACCAGCGTCTTCGAACATCTTCATAAACAGGAACTCAAAAGGGCCAAGGACGACGGTATCTTCACCTCCGCACAGCTCGAGACCATCGTCCACCCCAATGAATATTTCAAGCGAAGCTACTTGCTCAAAAGCCTTGACAAGCCCAGAGACTCATCAGACGTCAAGATGGAAGGTTCCTGATCTGCGTGAAGTGCGCCAGCTCAACCTCGCCCATTCTGTGCTGTACATTGTTGACGGCCGAGGAGTGCAACCAATGACGGCCACAGTCGGACGCGTTACCGGCAGGTGTTACCGTGTTATACTCAGCTGATGGTTTACATGCAAGTCCGCATGTGCGACGAGTCGCGGCGATATAAGAGTCATCAGCGGTGCTGCATGAGAGGGGCCGGGATGTCCCATTCGTTCCATCAGAGCTACATCAGCAGCAAGACAGTTGGCATGACAGGGGGTTGAAGGCGTCCAGGGGAGAGGCTTAGGAAACGATGACCTTTGGGCGTCTGGATAGTATGCATCATTGGCATCACTGCAACGGGTATATGCGGTTGTACAAGACGAAAAGTCGGGATATCTGTGAGGGCAGGACGTATTACAGGGAGACATTCTGCCAGGAACTCGGTGTTTGGGGCGTCCGCTGCGTGGCGTTCTCGGTTTTGGAGTAGCTCATCTTTATTTCCAACTACGGGCAAATCCCCGCGTCATGGTGGACGGGTGCATCACAGGTCGTTTGAGGCTTCAGTTCCGGCCCTGTCACGAGGATCGACCAAGGCGCCTCCAATTGCTGAATGGGTTGGTTGTGTCATCACCCCGGTGCACAGCCCGTTGGACTTTCTGGTTCGTCCTTGAACGAATGATCACCCCCTTCTATGGCTCATCGGGAACATGGACACGATATGTATAAACCATAACAGACAGATAGGGGTGATTCGCAGTATGATGAATGGATTTGCAGATCTGTGGTTTATCCTGATCGATTCCTTCGTGTCGGACGGAGACTGAGCTCAACATACCAGCGGAGAAAGGGGGGGCAATGGAGGGAGCGTAGGGCGAGTTTCTAAATCTCGTCGTCGACCGGGTCGTCCAGGCAATCCCATTTGGCCAAGGCCACGGCAGCCTTCCATTCCCTCACTCAATTCAAAGCTGTGGAGGACGCAAAGGCCTGGACTGTTCCAACGAGCTAGTTCAGTGGGCAAGTTAACAGAGCCAGGTCCGAAGCAGGTCGAGCTTATTAGTAAACACGAAAGCGGACCATCCTGAATGAAAACAGCTCGCCACCCGCCGACCCCGCTGGACCGACCGGACGATGGCCCCTAGTTCCACCGGGCCAACGCATCGCCATCTTAGCGCGGTACTACCCCGGAGACGGAGTAGTCGGCTTGAACAGACTCGGGCCAACCATGAATGGGTTCACATCTTTTCTCGCTCCCGATCCTCGACCTCGGGATGTTCTTATTGGTTCCCTGGTGACAAAACACCGGGACCCGGGAAGGTACAACATCTGCATCCCAATCGAATCGACGATGTGGGTTGAAAAAGGCAAGGACCGGCACTAACGGTCCTTAGCGGTTCCCGACGGTGGGAGCCGCTTCGGAGTCGTGGAGAACCCCCAGGCCGTCCACGGAATTCAAAGGAAAGCTCGGAGTTGTTCGGTGATTAGATCAGGAGCGGCGCCTCCAACACCGCCGTCTGCTGACTTTGATCTTGAAATGGCTTCATCAAGAGGTAGGCATGGGACGAGGGAGGGAAAAAGCGGCCGTTGAGAACTGGCGGCGGGACTGCCCTTAGTCTATCGGAGCTGGACCGACTGCGTGTAGACCTCAACCCTCGATTGGCATAGGGTTTGGCTTTGGATTCCCTATGAAGAGACCCTGCTTCAGACGTGGAGTAATTTACGTTGTACCCTACAGGGGGGATGGGAGGGGTCGGTACTACTATTGGTCTCTGAGTTCTTTCAATCGCAATCGGACGTCAGTGTGCGTGCTGGGATCGTCTCTGGGCAACGAGACCCAGCAAGGCTTGGGAAGCCGTGGCATGGCGTGGGAGATCGCGATCAGTTGTGGGACGAACTGTGATGTTGAATCAGGCAGAAGAGTCATGGAGCCAGCAATGGACAACGTACGGTTGGTGGGGGAGAGCTGAGTAACGCGGATACCCGACAACGACTTTGTGCGATCGATCACCCCGAAACGACACGATGGCCGTAGCAAAGATAGGTCGCAGTATAACATGGCGTTTCATGGTATGTCAGATTCGCCAGTAATCAACAGTAAGGCTGCCGGTGTCCAGGCCCCTTTTTTTTCATTCAGCCGGGTCTCCTTGAATATCAAGAGCCAGTAGATATCAATGGCCAGCAAACATAATGAGCCAGTGGCTCCCTTGGGAGACCGAGGCCCGCCATGATTGTATCTGCAGCAAATACCATATGGATAAGGCTTGTTCATTCTACTTCGTCAAGTTGCAGGTGAACAGATGGGTCTGGTCCATCAACGTAGAAGATTGATCACGTCTTGCGCGTCGAACCTTGGCTGTGGTTGGCGAGGCGCAGATTACACAGGAGGGCAGGAGGATGATAACGTCGATGCTGTGATGGCGTGCATCCGTGTGCCCGATGATTGGATATAGAGGGGGGAGAGGGGGTGGTGAAACCGTGAAGAGGACGAGGGGATCGAGAACAAGTTGACCTGGATCGGTGCCTCTCCACGCTTTATCTACAGCAATTTCCCAAAGCGGATAAGATAGACTACAAGTACACTGTACTTCGAGGATCGAGAAAATGGTGAGCCATCAGTACCAAGGCGACCGATGGCGCTTCCCATTGGCCGCCGACTTTTGGGGTTTTCTCTCTATTGTATTTCTCCTTTCGTTTTCCCCTTGATTTTTTGATTGGCAGACATAACATGAATGTTTGGTCCTTGGATGGGGAATGGCACAAATGGATCCTAACCATCATGGTAAAGTCTTTTCTCCGTACGAACGTACGTTGTACATACGTACTTCGTAAGGCGGCGGTGTCCGTTCAAAGCAAAACGTACGTTTCGTTTCGCACATGCGGAGCTGACTGATTCTGGTGCACACACCGAGCAAGTCGGAGGGAAAAGAAAAACACGAGGCCGTGTTTGTGTAGCGAGAGCGGATGGCCCGACGACTCCGCCCAACAGGCGGTCGGAATCCAATTTCGTATCAGCTGGGCATGGCATGCGAAAACATTGGCGTCTTGGGCCCTTGAGGCTCAGCGGCCGGGGAAATGATGGTTTCACATGCCACGACCACACGGAGTGTCCGGAACTGAAAAGTATGAGAGGACTGCTTGTCGATTGGTCCTTTGTGAAACGGTAGTCGGGCGGGGGCCAAGGACCGTCCCAGCCAGTAAGAGACGCAACTGGGAGCTTGACGGTCAACGGTCAATCAGCCAAGTGGCCAAGGTCCTCCGTTTAATTACATAGGACAGTCCCCTGATTGCCTTGTACACGTGTAGGTACTTGGTGAAGTTGGCCGTTGAAAACAGTCTGTTAGTCGGGCGTACTAAGTACAGTCCCTAGGCAGCCATCCTGGGGATTAAGAGTACCTAGTAATCTAGAGGTGGCTCAGCATGTCTAGAATCTGTCCTCTCAGTGTTCGTTGTGAGAAGGGACACAATACAGCGGACGTTGCAAGTTGTACTTCGTACGTTGTATTCAGATTCGGCCGGGATTAAATCGGAGTTGTAAGTGGGTCTCACGGTGTACGTTGTACATATTGAGAAGAAATCCAAGACAGCCCAAGCCCATGGTGCCGTCTCCGTTTGGTAGGTACTCAGCTGTGTCGCTTTCAGCCCTCTAGCAGCTCCAGCAGACACATGGCGCACTAGCACCAGTCATCGTTGATCTCCAGTCAATCTTATGTCGAGAGATTAGACATGTGAGCCGGACTATCTTATGGTGTGGTGTCGACTCGTAATAATTCGTGGCCAAGCGTGCGTGTCGTGTCGTCTCTGTCGTTTCAGATATATCAACCCAGCGTTGCCTTCCGTCGTACTATTATCAGTTATCTTAGAGGGGCGAGGACTCAACGTCGGAAGCGACCCCCACGACCAAGTGCGAAAAGCCGCTCAGAGATTCTAGAAGGCTTTCTTTGCCCGGCACCCAAAATCGGCAAAGACCACCTATAATCATTCATTATCCAGCCTTCTCTCATACGACCGCGTTTGCCCAACACGGTCTCCTTGAATATCAATCAGCTGATACGTTGTACGTTGTATTCGTACCATCAGCCAGGCCACGACTCGGGGAGACAACCGCATTCAGAACCCAACGGTGTCAAGTCTCAACTTCGCCTTAATTTTAGTACAGCACCTCCACACCAGAGGCTCGTTAGTCTCTTTCTCTTTCCGGCGCGCCCTGCGTTGTGTCGCACGCTCATACTTCAAACGTACGTTGTACGTGTACTGCACGTTGTTCGTTGTACGGCGAGTTGCATATGTGGTGTTTGCTGCACGCGCCCCCTGGCCCTCTCACCCCCGACGCTCTATAACGTATGTGTCTACAATGCAGCCGTCGCTCTCGTCGCTCCCCTCACTCTCGTCATAGGGCCCGCATCCCACTTCCCATCTTGGCATTGCTGTCGTCAGAAGAGCTCATTTATGTACTTCCACTGAGACCTGTTTCTCTTTTCTTTTCCTCTTGTCCCTTGATTTCTTTATTCTCCGACAAACAAACACATAGCTCTATCCTCTACCTTTATCTTGCTGCCTGTGCCTAACGCCGAAAAGTACCTTCCGCCCGGCCTTGCCCAACGCAACCCCGGTACCCTTGTCACTGCTGGAAAAAAAAAAAAAACGTGGGTATTTCCTCGGAAGTACCAAGTACTTGTACACATCCGTTGACCCTCTCCACCCTTTTGTCTCTGTACCCCTGCACATTGTCTTGGCCCTACCTTGCCCTGCCTTGCCCTGCCCGTTCCACCCTTTGCTGTCATACATATATCCGGCATAATAAAGCATCTGACCCCTCGGGTCGATCACTCTTAAAGTCCCCCTTCCCACTTCTCACGGAGCCTTCCTTCAACCTTTTGTCAACTACATTATTTCGATACCGGACACATGGCCTGACCCTTCATCCAAAGAAACAATTCTCATCATCCCACACAGACCACGACCACACCCACGCTCACGCCTACGCCTCAACCAACGCTCTCTGATACTCATACGCCTACCGTAACCGTCGCATCCACACGACTGGCTTCGCCATGTCTACGTCACGTCCCGCGGCCGTCCACGTCGGGAGCTGTTCATCATCATCCGGTTCTGATTCTGACGTCTCGGCAACCATGGACTCTACTCCCGTTATCGTCTCGGTCGAGACCATCCGCTGCATGCGCTGCGCCGCCTCCATTGAAGTGACGTCCACCGACGACCCCAGCATCTACGGCATGGTGCGCATCTCGACCAACTTGTATTACTGCGATCGTTGTGCAAAGAAGACCGGCTTCAAATGAACGGCGGTCGCGAGAACGGAACGCTGGACCGGACCATGAGTCACGTGTGCAAGACTTGCTGCCACGGCCAGTATTATCCGCAAACTACATCAACCGTTGAAAAGTACCCACCGAGACGACACTTCTCCACACGATACTGCGAGACGGGGCAGAACGAAAAGAAAGAGACAAAGGCAAAAACTCGCGCCGTCTTCGAACTGCCTGTTGCTGGTGCATATGGCTACCAGCGACCATTGCACGTGGATGTGGTCAGCCTACCGCTTACGCATGAAGCATTCATCTGCTGGCCACAAAAAGTCGTACGGAAGCAGATGCCAAGGGTCAGATTGCCCTTCGCACTGCGCCAAAGCTCCGCATACCCGAGAGAAAGCTTATCCCGTTTCACCAAATACCACCATCGCGCTTCGGTGTGGAAAACGCGCAAACAAGGACTGGATGGAAGGACGGAAGCAACGCCTCTTCACCTGTGTCAGGCGCTGGGTATCTCGGCGACTGGAAGAAACCCCTTTTTGTTCAGATCGGCCTTGTTCACGGACAATGGGCGACACCTCGACGCAGGGGCGACAGATCATGCGCCCGCGAACGAATGGATCGAGGAATGAAATTCCCTCTTCACTTTACGAATATTTTCTTTACGGCGGTATCTGGAGTCGGACTAGGTACATGGGCGGCTTCTTACGTGCCGCTCCGGGACACCCTATTGGGCGCCTCAAGAACAGTCCGATTTACCGTGGCCGTTTCGTCCGAACCGCCAGTCGCAAAGCACCCTCCCTCCCACAGCCCAACTCGATAGCAAAATCCATGCGATTTCTCTTCCTTCTACGCGCACCCTCTCTTCTTCCACTTATGTTGCTCATTGAACATTCGTGTGATGCCGATGAAGACAAACCATTACCACTTTCAAAAACACTCTTGTTCTTCGATGCACTACGATACACACTTGTGCGTACGGGGCAGCGACAAGCACCATCACATCATCGTGCATGGCCAGTGCTGTCCTGTGGGCGGGACTGGATGTGATTGGTTCCTGCGGGTTGGACCAAAGTCCGGCCCTTTTTTCTTCTTTCTACCGTTTTCTTCTTGCGCGGGCCATCGAGTGGGGATAGAAGAAGGGGGTGGGGTGTTTGTTTCTGTTTCGAATCGATCTGGGGAGATCGGATTCTACCGATGCTGCTCTTCCAATGGCCTGTTTTCGGCTCCCGGGTTTAGGGGAAGGGGAAAAAGAACGAGGACCAAGTGTCCCGATATTTCTTCATCTCTTTAGTTCCCGTCCCATTATCCTCTTGTCGAATGTTTCACTTTTTCATTTCATATTTCATTTCTTTTCCTCTCTGATGTTACTAACATGGACACCGAACGCCTGGTCTCGCGTCATATTTTAGCATGTGCCTTATTTTCATTTCAGCGGGCCGCTGACGTCGTCTTGCATGGGGTGCATACGGTCCAGACCAAATCTGGCCGGTGCTGCACTGGTGAGGGGGGTTTCACGGAAAAAGTCGTTTGGTTGTTTTTATGCAACGGGGCTCTGGTGGGACTGACGAGTTCTATGAATGGCTTCATTGCCTTGTTTTTCTTTTTTGGGGGGTTGGGAATGAGGGCCGTTTGTACATACTTTGATGTGTCTACGTTGTATGAGCGAATTTCCACGACTGGGGGGCAGGACCTCGCCTCTAGCATGAGCACGAATATACGATAAGATACGATGCCAATATTTTGCAGTTTCGAGGATGATGGCTTCCTGTGATTGAATTAGAATTGTTGGCGTCTTGCTGTTAACAGCGCAAGAGATGGTCTCTGGGTTGCTACATTGTACGAGAGAAGAAACGTAGGTAATAGGAGGGACGCATTGTCAGGACTGCGAAGAAAGCTGACTGGATTGGGTTGCATACATGGGATTCATTCTATTTTGAGAGTCTCACTCTTGTCCTTGTCCTGTCCTGCTTCTACACATATGTGGCCTCTTCCTCCGGGTGGTGGATACGAGTGCGGCACAGACGATGGTTTGCAGCGAGACAAGGACGGTCGTAAATTATCGTTACTATTTCTGGTCGGATACTCCTACAATGGCTTGTTTATCCAGAAGTGAGTGACCATAATAATATCTTGCCTTGCAACGAAAGTATGCATGGCACTTGGGTGTCCGGGGAGAAATAGGTAGGGATCAACGCCTATGCATACAACGTAGGTAGGCAGCGGTACGTTGTAACTGGAGTAACTCGAATAGCCCTGGCCGTCCATCTCGATGTGCCTGTCGCCGTATGTATTCGTATTCGTAATCAATTATTACCTATACAACACCTATATTACTTCCCCGACCCCTAACAGGAATAACTACTGCATTGGTATAGGTAGTCCTTATCCAGGTGGCCTGCCTGCAGCAAGAAAGACCAAAAAAAGAAGCCCAAATTAGCCAAATTAGGGCTCGTGCAGCTGAGACTATTCAAGGGGATTGAGGCTGCAGTTCCCCTACCCAGGCTGGCGAGTTGCATGTGTGGCGCTCTAGAGGTGTGGTGAGCTTGTCTGGCATGCAGGGGAATACTACAAAAGTAACAAACACTCTGTACCCGCACATTGTCGATGTGCTCGGTAGTTTCGATGGGAAGAGATGGGGGAGCAGGGTAATCAGTGCTACTTTACTCCGTTTGACTGCCCCTTTGGGTCTGTGGAAGGCCTGGACTTTGTCTGGAGCAATGTCGCCAACCTGTACAACTAAATACTTACCGGGAATATCCTTCGTCGATGATCCGCTGGGCCCTCCTGTTCGTGTCGCACGAGGCTGCAAAGCAGATGTCATTGTGCATCTGTGCTGGGTTGACCGGTGGTGGGTAAGAGGAGATGCGCGTCCCTGCTTTGGACTACTGCGAACACAACGTACAATGTACCTATGCGGGAGGGGGTGATTATAGGTCAGAGCTTGAACAGAGGATTTTGCTCTGACCAGAGCCAGGTCAGAGGTAATTACAACTGTCAACATGAAGTTCTAAGACTGTCAACAGTCTGACCAGTCATCGGGCTCTGAGCTATAAACGCCCCCTCCCGCGTAGGTACTTAGTAGGTACTCAATGTACTTCGTACAACGTATGTACAATGTACGACGCAAGTACTTGCATGAGGGTTCACTGACGGGGAATTGAATGTCCCCCCCCCAAAAAAAAAAAAAAAAAGTCTTTTATTTCATGTTCCTCGCCAGGACGGTTTATACCCCATCTCTGTCCTCGCCAGTCTCATCTTGGCCACGACGTCGTGCAATCAAACGCCGTATAGCCTAGTGCTTACCCGAACATGGCGATGGCTTGTCCAGACAAGCGAGATCCAAGGTCCATTTAAGCTCATGTACCAGTACGGACTTGGTTGCCGCCAGAGTGGAAAAGGGGGTGGCTATTGAACCTGACCCTGTACTAGTGGAGGCGCAACGCAATCCATGACGGACATGATCCCTTTCCAGCTCGACTTGCATCGTTGGTAACATCTGATCGTGTCACCATGTCCCCTGTCCAGTGACGCTATTGTGTGCAACCTCATCTCAAATCTCGATCGCACGACACTATGATATCTTCTTCCCAGGACCCTGAAACCAACTACCCCAATGCTGACATTGTGCGACACTTTGTACTTGCCCCTACAAAGTACGAAGTACATTACATGTTGCCGTTTCGCTAATAACGTACAGTGACAGAACAAAACTGTCGAGCAAATGTACTTACAGCTCCACGTCATCAGGCAGGCGTAGGTAGGTACACATGTTCGACACTTGTGTCCACTTACTGTACATAACGGGAAAACGGAAACCAGACGGTCAACAACTCAACTTGGAATAGCCTCAAGTTTCCACCAAAAACGGACAACAGCGAAACATGGAGAGAGAGTATGTGTGTGTCTTGGCTCTTTGATTCCACTTGATGAATTGCTCGCTGGATACTGGCTCTCCCTTCCAATCCATTCCTCGTCCACCTGTGTAAACATCACTTTCAGTTTGTTGCAGCGCCCTCCCCCTTCTGCGTCGCCCTCATTGCTCCTGGGATCCCCTCTCCCCATAAAATCCATGCATCCCATCCGTCCACCATCTCCGGCTCGGCTTCGGTGACACTACGCAATGATCCAAGACAGTGGCTAGTCGTATAGATACAATTCAACTCCAGACGAAATCGAAAGACGATAAAAGAGAGAGATGACCATGATGATGGTTGGCATGACAGTCGCTCCCACGCCAAGGGGCCCGTCCAGTAGGCCTGTAAACGCCGGCTCCGTCCGTCCGTTATATGGCATACAATTAAAAGACTCGCCCAAGAAAGAGGGAAAAAATAAAATAAAATAAAAATAGGACAAGTTGATAGAGGTGGGGGGAAACGTAGGGGACAGGGAGAAAGAACTGGGTATGTGGGCGGCGTGTTAAGGTGTTGTTTGTCGTTTGCGTCAACAGACGCGTTATCCGAACACTCCATGTGTATGCTCGGTCGCTTCCCAATCACGGCGCCCCGGCGTACCCAGGCGCATCATTGTCGTCCTCCTCATCGTCCTCGGCATGCTCCCAGACATGCGGCTCCCCCTCAAAGTACGGTATCAACTCGACCCCGATGGTCCTCTGCACCATCTTGGACAGCATGGCGTACTTCTCCCGGGACCGCTTCATCCACGGCTCCAGCGTGAGCGTGCTGTGGAAGCAGTACATGTTGGGCCGTCCCCTGACCCGGTTCGCCATCTTGGACCTCTTGAGCTCCCTCCACGTGCTGAACGCCATGGTCTGGTCCAGCGCCTTCTCGGGGCACGTGAGGAAGAGCAGGTACGCCTGCGTGAACCGGAACCCGAGCGTCTCGGTCCCGGCCGTGCCGTGCTCGTCCAGGACGCCCCGCTCGAGCGCCTGCAGGTCCGCAAAGAGCCCGCCCAGCTTGTGCGTGTCGACGTAGCCGTGCAGCATGGCGAGGTCCACCCAGAACCGCGTCACGTAGGGGGACCGCCGCCCGTAGATCTTCTCCATCTCCCCCGCCAGCACCGGCACGCTGCCCCACACGAGCTCCGTCAGCGCCGACGCCCCGTGTTTCTGCTGCATCTCGTACAGGCAGTTGAACGCCAACCGGAGCGGGTGCATCGCCTCGTACTTGGTCGCCGTGTACGACGCCACGTACTGGGAAATGGCCAGCACCACGTCGAGGTTCCGGTGCGCCATGGCCAGCACCAGTTCGCGGAGCCCCTGCGACGAGAGCCGCCGCAGGTCCAGCTCCAGCTCCCCAAAGGCCCGCGACAGGATGTCGCCCGCTGGCCCGTTTTGCCCGCTCGCGAAGAGCCTCCCGGCCTCGTAGATCATGTCGCTGGACCCGGCTCCCCATGTGAGCGTCGATGCCCACCCGCGAGGCTTGCCCGGCCCCGTCTCTTGTTCTTGTTGTCGGAGGTGGAGGAATACCCGGTTCATGTTGCCCACGAGCAGTTCCTGTGCGTGGAGCTGGTCCGGCGGTCGCAGGTAGGTCAATCCCGGCGGTGGCGTCGGGGTTCGGCACCGCACATGGGGGGGTAGTTCCGCGGGCGACGCGAGATCGAGAAGATCGTACTCTGTGACTCCCTTCCGTTTCAAGTAGGTTCGTAGGTTGACGGGCCTTCCGTTACGGATAAACTCGGTCACTTTCCCCTTGGCGTCTCGCTCGAACTTCATCGCCAGCAACTTCTTGATCTCGTCCACCGTGTTGTTTTTGGCGAAACCCCACTGTGAGAACCTTGTCTTGTACATCTTCGCCCTAGGAATATCCCCGGTATCAGCGAATGGCGGTCAACGCGGGAAGCATCAGGTGAAAGGCAACGGCCGGGGAGATACGTACGACGCCTCGAATCCATGACATTCTTTCATGATCTGCATCACTTCTTTCAGCGGTTTTCCCTCGTCGAGATACAATTGCCGAATCACGTATTTGTACGTTTCCCACTTGTCTGGGGGGAGATATTTGCGAGGCTGCCTGCTTTCTGTCCGAGATTTGGACAGGTGACGGGGTCTGGGGTTGCTGGCCCCGGACTGCTTCAGTTAGAGGATAAGTGGCATAAAGAATGGACAGATGGAAAAAAAAAAAGAAGGTAGCTGGTGCACATACTGGCGATGGTATTGTTTGCGCTGTATGCGCTGATGGTACATCAACTGGCTGTGTCGTGCCGACAAGGAAATGGCTGGCAGGAGATGGTACCGAAGTGAAAGTGGTCGGACAGGAAACATTTGTCCTTTGTACCCCTCCTTCTGCTTTTGCATACTCCTCATCCAGCGTGAATGAAGGCGTGTGCGGTGCCGCGGCGCCATGTGTCCAGTGGTCTATCGAGTTGGGCGAGGTCGACATGAGGCCGTTGCCCATATGGGCCTGCATGGACGCCGGTGGACTGGCGAGGTAGCTTGGCGATGGAGGGGTGTTTCCGACAGGCGTGCTCACCATGTGATCGACGGGGCACAGAGGCCTGGACACCAGTTGATCGTGTGTCTCGTTGGAGACGTGATAAGGTAAAGCGGAGGCATCTTGGTGATAGGGGGAGACGGGCATAAGCGACACTGGCGGTCGCGTCTCATATGGCGCTGCACCGTCGGGGTTCGAGTTTGTAGGCAGGGCGGCCGACGGGCCCCAACCCAAAGACGACGACGGGCTGTACGCTTCCCGAATCACGAGATCATGCTGATGAGCCGGGTAGAACGGCGGTCCGGACGTGGCCAGGTAAGACGAATCTGCGTGAGGAGCATGATGGGTGGTGGCATGGACGGGAAAATCGTGACCATGGAGATTATCATGGTCACAGTGAGGAGGAGGAAGAGCTGGTGGTGGCCCGTTTAGCGAACCGGCGCCCGAGTTGAACATGTCTTAATTGCTAATGGTGTAGGGGTGCCGCGCTGTCGGGTCGATTCACGGGATGAACGGTCCCGAGGCAACGGCCAGTGTCAGTGTTACACCGCCTTTCTCCAGGGCATGGGCTCCTGTCTGCGCTGCGTCATGAATCGGAGCAGATAAGTCCTTCTGACGGCCGGCAAACGCCGAAAAAAAGAGTGTCGATTGCTCCCTGGGCAAAAACAAAAGAGAAGGATGTACGTTGTATGTACAAACGATGTAAAACAAAAGTGCCTGCGGGACTTTTTGGGACGAGGGGGGCCGCCTGGCTCGGCTGGTAGATGAAGTTATGTCCCATTGATTGCCGCATGAGAAAGCAGACCGCGGGAGGGGCGAAAAGACCCCTGAAAGGGCGGCACCACAACCCCAGGTCGTTTTTTCGCGGGGGATAAGGAAAAGGCCTAGCTTGGTTTGGCTTTCCTCCCACTCACAGCGCAAGAAAGCAACAGGCGGGCCCCCTGTGGAGTGGGAGAAATACAACGTATGTATACGTTGTAGTGGGAGGATGGGTCTGTTTTCGCGCCCGCTGACTTGGGGGAAATGGGTCGCCTGTATCCACTCCGCTTGGGCTGAACTGGGCTTAGCAGACATGGCGGAGAGGAGACGGAGAGACATGACTCTTGATGGAATGCGAATTCCGGTGAGGTTTCACAACATACAGGCCAGGTCGGTAGGAACTCGTAGCTTTTTGGAGGTGACAGGACAGGGAACATGTTGCATAGTGACGATGAGGATAGGTACGTTGTATTGTGGTTTTGCCGTGCTTGTTCTTTTTGTTCCGGATCCGCTTTGAATATGCAAGCGGCTGCAGACGACGATTTTCGGCGATGGACCGGCCCGGAAATCGTTGGTGTCCACGGGCCTGGTACTCTCGAGTTGTTGAACCATGGGAGCTGGCTTGGAACAAGTCTCGCTGAAACCGGCCAAAAACCACCGTGTTGGTATGGTGTACGTTGTATGGACAGGAGCAACGGCTTCGATTACCAAAATAAAGTCTCAGCGCACAGGACGTGACGAAACCCGGTCATCGACTAAAGGCCCCTCAACCTAAGAGCCGGGGAGCGCCGGCAGTCGAGGGAAGCGTGTCTCAGCGGCATTCAAATCAAGCCCCGAGACGTCCCACCACCCGACAACTGCCACTAGATTCTCACTTAAAGGATGCGATTTGATCCGCCTGTTATCTCACCAATTATAAGAGCTGGATCGGATTTGGTGGCGGTTATCTAGTCTCGAGGAGGGCTTAGCAGTCGGGAAGACTCGGCACAGACGTCAAGTGAAGAGTGCCGAATAACTCTCAATTACCGGCAGCGTAGGGCAGACCGCGGCGAGTATGCTGGTGCTTATTGTTACCACTGAAGAACATCGACAGGCATGACTGCGACCGAGTTAGCTTTGGCCTCGACCGGAAGAAATATGTTGCGAGCCGGCCAGGAACGGATTTCAGATCATGTGAAAAAGCCCCACAATTTGCTTACGAAGTACAACGTATATCAAAATGATCCACATGTCCTGCCAATCATAATTTTTCGACGAGACGCGGACGCCCGGGGTACGGACCCTCCTCCACACTTTGTTGAAACTCCCCGACGAGGTCGGTCGATCTCCTTGGGCACAGCTTACAACGTAATTATCTATTCTAGGTAGGCATCGAAGCTAGTAATAACTTAAGACCCTCGTTGCCTTTCAAATGGCACCACAAATTTCCTTTCAAGGGCTACTCAAAAACGCCGTTAGCTTCCTCTCGCGACTCCCATCGCAGATACCGTCATCTCCACCCACTGACCAGAGCGACGTCGTACATGCGCCTTACGGACCCCTTGGCGACCTGCCCTCTTGTCCCATCGACGGCCCCATTAGCTGTCGCAACAACACCCCCGCCACCGGCGATACCTGCTGCTTCGTACATCCCAGTGGACGGTTCTTGCTCGCGCAATTCTGGGACCGGGAGGCTCACGTCCGCGGCGCAGAGGAGGACTGGACCTTGCATGGACTCTGGTTGGTCTCCCTCTGGCTCACCGAACTTTGGTGCAACCTGGCTTGGCTTCGCACATTAGAAACAAATAGATAAAACGGGCTTCAACTACTAATGCTCCCATGAATAGGCCCGATCATTGCGATGGGAGCTACGACGTCTACTGCGGCATGACGCCTCATTTCAGCAACATCTCGGACATACTAACCCAATATGGCCAGGAGGACCTCCTTACGCTCATGCACCGATACTGGGTGGCAGCATAGTACGTGTAGATATACCTGACGTCGGGCCCACCCCACTTCCCCGGCCCTTCTCCGTTCTCTCGCATCGCTGTGTTCGGGCTGTCGTCCTGTTTCTTCATGCCAAGGCGAGCTCAGCCTCTTACCGATTGTATGTATGTCGCCGACTGATCCTTGGTAACCTCTTCGCAGCGGATCCAGCGAGCACCTCTGGGCACACGAGTATAACAAACACGCCAGCTGCATCAACACCCTCGCCTCGTCCTGCTATGGCGATGGCTACCGGCCGGGCATGGAGGCTGTTGACTACTTCACCCGCGCGTTCCATCTGTTCCGGAACCTGGACACTTACATGGCGTTGTCGTGGGCCGGCATCGTCCCAACCCACGAGCACCGATATGAGCTGGCGGGGATCCAGAAGGCGCTGCAGAAACACAGCGGCGGTCGCGTCGTTTTGAAGTGCAGCGGCCACGAGAGGTCTGTGCTCCATGAGGCTTGGTACGCCTTCTTCGTGCAGGGCAACCTGCAGTCGGGCCAGTTCATACCGGCGAGAGATTACGGGGAGCACGGCGACGTTGGCAACTGCGCTGACCGGGTTTGGTATCTTCCAAAGAAGTGTCCGTGGCCCGGTGGGTGCGATAGGGGCGTGGAGCTATGACCTGCAAGGGCGCAAGCAGGAGCATGGACGAGAGCGCGCAGCGCGGCTTGGAAAGGAGTCGAAGGCCAGTATGACCGGCGTTTTGGGGGTGCGTAAATACGTCGTAACACTTTGGCTCTCTAGATGAACGGGGTGAGTGTCCTTTGCAGCATTTATGACTTTTGGAATGTTGATTGTGTGTCAAGTCAGCTCGGACGGAAATAGACCTCCCTATTCGAGCTGGCAAGTTTTCCGTCTTAATTCCTTCCACCGCGTGGCAGAGAGACCGCTGCGCGCTTAGAGAAGACGATCGAATAATCAAGATGACTTGCCGCGATGGAAGGAATGCGGGAGTCGTTCCGGATGAGCCGGGCCCATGATCTACCTTCAGTGAAATCGGTTTCGAAATCTGAGAAGGCCAATGTCGTCTAGAAGTGGCGGGATGAGAGTAGCTGGCATAGTTGTTATCTAACTTGCGACTTGAAAGAATGTGAGGTTCATCCCCGACTCGAAAGAAACGTCGAGGCTTAAGAAGCCATCCTGTGTTGTGCTCAGCCTTGCGGTCGGCTCGACGTGATTGATGGACGAATAAGTGGGGAATCACTGGCCTTATCGGGCCGACTGTGAAATGTCATAATCTGAGACGGGATGTACTGTAGTAGACTTGGACAAATAGAGGTTAGACTGCCCAGGAGATCCCGTCAATTGCAACTTCACTAGGTGTGTTATGCTGTTTGTTCCTAGGTATTACCTGCCTCCGTTGTATTTCCATCTCAAGTTCAATAACGTACGGTACCTACGTCTGTATTCCTGCGTAAGGTGCTGGGCCAGATCTGATACGTGTCTTCTCTTCATATTATCACGTCTGATTAAGTTATCAACGGCAGCGGACGTTGCAAAGAAGAAGAAAAAAGCAACGCCTTTCGTACCTGCGGCTCATAAAGCAGCCTAGAACATTACTAAGACACTACCGACCCGACACTGTGTGTTACAGTGCGAAATGATCTCGTGATCAGTCCAGGGGTTTGCACAGTTGCCGCGACACTGTGATGTTATGAACACTAGGCGACAAGTCTCGAAGCCAATTTTCGTTTTTCCTTCGCCTCGGGACTCGCCCTGGCACGAGTCAATGAGTTACTGATTTTATTTTTATTTTCTTTCATGTGACTTTCAGTAGGTATTACGAGATATACGTACCGGCAGAAATATCTAGACGGTCATCATAGGTACCATCTAAGGTGAGTGGTGATGCTGGACCAGGGATAGCTGGGCGAGAGCAGCGGTATCAGTTGGGCCGTGATCCAGATCCAGGTGCTCCCCCGAGCTCGCATGAGAAGAATCGGCTTTGCGATCGTACAAAGTAAGTCATGTCAACGGGTCAGCGTCAACGGTACCTGGACGGTTTAGCTTAGACCTGCTTGCGCCACCGACACTGGGAGCGACAACCGATTTTTGACCAGTTGGATACGGGATATTAGGAAGCAAGGAAAATGAACAGGTGTCTTTTCAATTCCCACGCTCATGCCCATGCGGGTTAGCATAACCCGATAGCAAGGTCGTTCCGTTTCTTTTCCTGCTGTCATCGAAGATGTACAGTGTAAAGAAACTGGGTGATGCAACAAAGTTGAGACCAAACAACCGGCGTGCCAGTGGCATATAGTAATATATGATGTTCACCGACGTGAAGGTGGTGGGCGAGTGTGTTTACCGAAATGGCTGGTCATCCTGAGGCACAAAGACCGTGAAGTTCTGGCAGTAACCCGACGTCATGACATGAACCTTCATGGTGGTGTGTTCTACATTACGGCGCTGACTCAGCTCGTCAACGCGACTGGTAACGTGTACTTCGTACTGGAATGGATCGCCTAGTCATGAGTAAGAAAACAAAGTAGAATACACTGTGCTTATGAAAGGTTCGAAAAAACCACCTGCCACAGTGTCCAACCCCTCTGATTACGTAGGCACATAGGGACGAAGCGAGCTATTTGTCGGCCACAACCAGTTACGTGGCAGAAGCTATTCTGCATCACAGCGTAGGTCCGACGCTAACAAAAGCTGTTTTTCTCAGCTTACAATCGGCCTGTCCGTTGTCTTTAATCTGCTACTATTCACACTGTCCCCCTGTTACCATTGGCTTGGCTTCGCTAGCCATGCGTCCCTGGACTTACTCGACTTACTCACCTACCTTACCTCAGTACCGGGACAGGTTCCTTTTCGCAATCCCCCCCGACTCCCCCCAACTGGGTCCTCTCGTTCTTTCTCTTCCTCCACTTTTTGCCATTCATTCAACACTAAATATGCAAATTTCCAATCATCACCATCGACTCTCCTGCCCTCAATGTGTTACTAGAAGCTGCTTGACGTGAAGCTATCCACCATTCGAACGGATCTCGGTTCTGGTTCGACCTCTCCCAACAAGCAGGCTTCACCCCGGATTCTCCATCTTTGTATCCCACCCCCCGCGTTTTGCACGCAGCCAGGAGGAGTCCTGTGCCCTTTTGCAGAAAGGGCCGAATACAACTCCATCTATCGGTTACCCTCTGCCCACGAAAATTCGCGAATCGTCCTGGCGTATTCGGCCCATTCCATTCACCATCTCCGCTAGCCTCCACTTCCTCCCCGCGAAAACCCCTATAGTCTTCAACATCTGGGACACCTGGCAGTGCCTCCGCTTTCGGATTTTAGCTCGTCGACATTTCCTTTGCCCTCCTGGTTGCGGCCGAAGTTGTTCTTTTAGAGGCCGTGAACTAACAAGACCCGGCCGGACGGGGTAACCCACAAGAGTGGGATCATCTCACCTAGTCCCATCCGATTTTCGCTTCTGCCTCGGCCGCACCAGACTCGACGCGCAGGCGATATATACAACAGGACATAGCAGCAGCCCATCATGACGCAGGCCGTCAAGAGAGCCTGCGACGCTTGTCATCGCCGCAAGGTCAAGTGCGATGGAATCAACCCGTGCCGAAACTGCTCGTCGGCCCAGCTGGCCTGCACATACAATGCCGTACCGCAAAAGAAGGGGCCCAAGGGCTCCCGGGCCAAGGTCATCAGTGAACTGCGGGAGTCGCAGCGACAGACGAGTCTGGCGACCAAAGTCCACAACCGCATGAACGGCATTTCCAGCCCGCCGGATCCTCCTGGAGGCGCCCCGACTCCCGGCATGCTCGCCCCCGAGGTGGTCAGCGAGTGCGTCGAGTATTACTTTGCGAACCTCTACGACAAGGCGCCTATCCTCGACCGCAGTCAGATCGATCAGCAAGCGCCGTTTGTGGAGAAGAACCGGGACTCGTACTGCCTCCTGGCTTCGCTATGCGCCTTCATCATGCTGCAGCCGGGCATGTCTCTCCCTCCGAGCGACTCGTACGGCCTGGAAATGGTGCCCGGTGCTACCATCGTCGCCAGCCAGCTGCTCCTGGAGGAATGCCTGCGTGCTCGTAAGGGGTACGAGTATCTCGATAACCCGAGCTTGCATACCTTGGCCACGAGTTTCTTCGTCCTGGCGTCCTACCAAGCTCTCGAGCTGCACAACAAGGCCTGGTTTTATCTTCGTGAAGCCACGACCATGATCCACATGAACGGTCTGAACAAGGAGGAAACCTACAGGCAGTGGGATGCGGCTGAGGCTTCGAGGAGGAGACGTCTGTATTGGTTGTTCTTCGTGCTTGAAAGGTGAGGGCCGGCGACCCCGTGTGGTGACATTGTTTTCAAAATGCTAAACATTCGTCTTGCTGTGCAGAACCCATGCCATCCAGCGGCAACGGCCATTAACGCTTCAAGCCACCATTAAGCCGCCATCGATTTCAGACGATCCTACCGATTCTCAGGCGCATCAGCTGAATAGCTTTGTCATGCTCGTCAAGCTCTTCCACTCATTCGACGATCCCTTTACCGGCGTCTGGAACAAGACACGGAGCAACCTATCGAACCAACACACGTCGTCTCTGCAGAAGCAACTGAACGAGATGTTGCCGACATTCCATTGCCAGGATGGTCAACTAGCCGACCTGCAGACCAACCAGCAATGGCTCAAGACGACACACTGGCAGCTGACGAACGGAACGATTAGCTCCCACAACGATGACGGTATCAACTGGCAGTGCCCGCGGGACCTCTCTCGTGAGCTTCTGATGAAATTTGCCTCTCAGTTTCCCGGACAAGGGATGGAACTGTTAGGCGCCGGACTTGTGAGTGTGGTGGCCGTGCGGCCGTTGATCCCGTTTAGTCTTACAAAAACGGGCGACAACGGCATTTAATTTTTCAGTTTGAATCTAACCTTTTCAACGCAGATTGAAAAATTGTTCGACATTGGGTCGCACATGACAGAGTACCTTGCCACTCAGCCAGCTTCGCGAGATCCGTTCTCCCTTGGCCCCCGGGAGCATCTGAGCCAGGTTCTTAACATGGTCGGCGTCCTGCGCCACGGAAACCACCATTTTCTCCCGTTGCTTTTCAGCAGGGTCAACGAGGTGCTTCCTCGGCTCACCAATATGATTCTAGAAAACGCACCGGACAATTGTCCCCTTGGCAATATCGACATCTTCGACGGCTTCGGAAACGCCGGCATGGCGCAGCCGCCCCCGCAGATGCAGATGCAGATGGATTCCGAGTACGAACGAAAGTTTTCCGTGGCCGAATACGAGAAGGGCTTTGAGATGGGCAGCAACGGAAGCGACGCGAGCATCCAAACGCCTACATCGGTCCCTCCTCCGCCGTCGTCGAGCGCAACAGAAATGGGCTCCCCTTTTGTCAGCTCGCCGGGCATCATGTCTCCTGGAATGGAGTTCCCCCGCCAGAATCTCGGGGATTTCTGTGGTCCCATGTCTGATATGGTCATGAGCCCCATGGCAACAGGGCCCGGGTCGGGATCCATGAGTAACCAACACCCACATCAGCCACACCACGTGATGCAGGAGCAGTACATGAACTCGCAGCAGGTGGCATCGGGCATGGGACACGGGCACGGCCACACCCACGGGCACGGCCTCGGCCACGGACATGGTCACAGCCATGGTCACGGACATGGCCACGGACACAGTCACGGCCACGGTCACGGCAATATGCAGCACGGCATGGCGGGGTATAATGCGCCATCGACATCGAGCCAAAGCGGTTTGAATACGGCGTCTATGCCGTCTGGTCACCCCATGTCACAGACCATGTCCAACGGGAGCAGCGCAATGGTGGGGCAGATGCCCCGGCAAGCACCGCAGAGGACCAACAGCTTCGCGATAGCGCAACAAACGCATATTCCCAAGACGGTGGGCGATTTCCATGCGCTACAGCGATCCAACACGGGCGACCTTGGCACTCTGTCAGGGATGGGAGGCCCTGAATTGGACTTTAATACGATGAGGTAGCAGCGGCCCGTTGGCCGCCGCCAAATATTTTCACAACTTGCGTCCCATCTATGTTGATCATAACATAAGTCTTCCTTATGATGCATTTTCATATTGTCACATTCCTTTTCTATGTCGGTCTACAAGCACCATACACTTTCGGGGCCTGGGCCTGGGAGTCCTCGCGACGTCCGAATTTCCTTTATATCGCTTGATCCAGGTGGATCATATTGATCCGGGATCATCACTCGGCAGCAGCTATTGCTTCCATCGTCAATTTTCTTCTTATTTTTTTTTCCCTTTCTACATTTGTTTGGAGCCATAACAAGGCCTTGACCAACCCACCTCTTCTTCTTTTTGTGCGAGCACTGCTGTGCTTGGCTTTAGACGCAGAGGTTCAATATGGCTCTGGGGCGTTTTACTTGACCAGGTATAGAATGCCTGAGGTGGCGGGATATCGAAGGGCTTCGAGATGGCAGGGACGGGACAAACAGCGAAACGGCGAAATCGGGCTTAGGGATCCTTTTGGAAGAGGAAATGGAAATGGATGGGGAAAATGTCCAGGTAGTAATCAGGCGAAGCTACGTGCGATGACCCACGGATTCTCCTCGCCCAGTAGATAGTAGGTAGAAAGGAGGTCGAGAAGACCATTCTAGGTATCTACTTCTTCTAGAGATGGTGTCCCTTGGTTATGCGTATCAATGGGAAGATGATGAATAGCCAACAATGACAATGGCGGCTTTCCGGCTTCTTCTCCAGTCGAGGTAATTAGTTAGGGATACCCTTATAATTCAACAACTCCGTCGCTAAGCAATCGATTTCTCACTACTCCTAGGCACCCATCCCATGCGGGTACTTTTCATCCTGCCTTTGGGGGCGGGAGGCTGGTTGTCAGAAAATACAGGCAGCGGAAAAGAACGATGATGACTTGTGGACATGAGACAGTGTGGAGACGAGTCTGTTCGAGGCAGGGGGACTGGTGAAGAATCGAATACTCCTGGCGCCTATGCAGGGTAGTATCTGCAAGATGGGTCGGTTAGATGTAGGCGAGGTGGGTGATGTCGTACCTACTCCGTATGCAAGATTATGGCTGCTGGCCGTTGGCTCTGGTCGGTTAGAACTCAACGCTACCTTACCTACCTAGGTAGGTACGGTACCTTGACTTGCACTGTAGTGTAGCGACGATACTTTCAATTAGTACCAAAGAGCAGGGACCATGAGCTCGGATTGGGTTCTGGTACGAGGGCCTCATGTTCTTGTCATACCTACCTACCTACCCACCTACCCAGTACTTCCTTCCCTAACCATCGGACAGGAGGGTACGATGCCGATAGGTACTGCAGGTAGGATCGGTTAGGTGTATGATGATAACGACTGGGATGAAAGGTCCTTCCCCGTCCTTCCCCGCCCCTGCTTTGCATCTGCTTCATCCGAATATCTGTATTTATTTTTAATTTATTTTTTACTACCAAGGTAGAGACCTATCTATCCTCCTCCTCCCGTACATACGAATCCATTGCCCTCATCTTGTCATTAGATCAGAGTCAAGTTGTGTCATTCTGACTCCCAACACATTATCGATATCCGCCCTCAAGCACAAACGGACATTGAGGCCAGCGCCCAGCGCCATCATTACATATGGCCATGGCTATGGCTAGCTTCATACAGGCTCTCCTGTCTCCCTCGACATGGCCGACCAGTGTATACGTTCTCCTATTGACGTTGCTGGGGTACGGAATCATTGGGCTTGTCCGCCGGGACCCGTTCCCGTCCAAGGCACCGCCTCTGGTCGAATCGATTCCGATTCTCGGCGCCCTGCGTTTCTTCACCGCCCGAGGCCAGTTCCTGAGCCAGTCCCGTGACGTCTCTCCGTCGGGCCAATTCGCCTTCTACGCCGGCAAGAAACAGATCATCGGGCTGTCCGGACCCGACGGCCGGCGCGCCTTCTTCGAAAGCCGCGACCTCGACTTCGCCGCCGGTTATGCCGTCCTCTTCAATGCCCAGCCCGCCGTGAAACCGGGCGACCCGTTTCATGGGGACGGGGCCAGCTCCAAACTGCTGCGCTACATCCACAAGCTCCTGAAGCGCGAGTTCCTCAGCCACCGTTTATCCGTTTACGTCCGCGACTCACGCGAAGCCATGGAAGACATCGTCGCGAGGGGAGGTGGCGGTGATACTGGTTCTGTTGTCATGGACCCCTTCGAAGACATGTATCGTCTTATCTACCGGCTGACCATGCGCACGGTCGGCTGTGACGAAATCGCAGCCGATCCTGATCAGCTGCGCACCACGCTCTCCCTCTTCGAAGCCATCGATTCGGGCGCCACCGCCCCCAGGGTCATCTTCCCCTGGCTTCCCAGCCTGGCTCAGGCCCAGCAGCTGTGGAGCGGTTACCGCATGTATCGTATCCTGGAGCGCATCGTTGCCGACCGACGCCGTGAAGGCCGTCGGGGCGACGACGGGCTGCAGGAACTCCTCGATCAGGGCGAGGACATGATCGGCATCGTCGAATCCATTGTAGCCTCCCTCTTCGCTGGTCTCGTTAACAGCGGCATCAACGCAGCCTGGCTACTATGTTTCCTCGCCCACGACCGCCACCTCTCCCGTACCCCTGAAGGCGCGGGCGGCCGTCGTGGCTCGGGATGGTACGACCGCGTACGAAGCGAGGTGGACGCCGTCGTGGCGCGGCACCGGCTGTCGGACGACGAGACCGCCGCAGACGCACTGGCGCGGGTCACGCTTGCTGAATGGGAGACCGAGTTCCCGTCCATCGACCTGGCCCTGCGTGAGACCATCCGGTTCACCATCACCGGTTGCGGGTTCCGTCAGAACCTGAGTAACGGCGACGTGCCCATCGGCGACTCGGGCGAGGTCATTCCTCGGGGCGCATTTGCGGTGTACCACTTTGACGACTTGCTGATGAACCCAAAGTATTACCCGGAGCCGGAGCGCTGGGATCCCAACCGGTACCTGCCGGGTCGCGAGGATGATAAGAAGGCCGGCGCCCACGGTTACATCGGATGGGGCTCGGGACGACACCCGTGTCTCGGCATGAGGGTGCGTTGCATTGTTGCATTGAATTTACCCTTCTCTCTCTCTCTCTCTCTCTTTTTCTCGCTTATGTTGGTACTAACTTGGCGATAAAGTTTGCCAAGATGGAAATGGCCATCACGGCGGCGGTATTCGTCGCCTATTTCGATTTCGAACTGTGCGATGAGGAGAGACGGGACATGTCATCGCTGGCCGGACTTTTCGATCGGAACAAGCATTCGGCAAGCAAACCAGAAAAGAAGGTGTATTTGAGGGTGAAGCCCAGGGTGTGATGTGTGGTGGAAGGAAGCTAGGCATGCCGTACGACGTAGGTTTACGAATATGGGTCCTGTGGCTGAATCCTCCATGGGATGAGTTGCACTCTCCGCCAGTCATCCTGCTGCATATGCACGATGCGCCGAAGCCGCTCAGGTCAGATCTGCCTGGGACAACAGGGCCGGATTTTCCTGAGACGAGTCTTTTTTTTTTCTTTTTTTTTTCTTGGCCATTTCAGCTTGTCAATATCGACAGTCTGATTTCGAAGGGCCATCCTACTTGTACCTGAGCGTATCATTAAGCGAATGGCCGATTGGATTGGGGTGGCTTCCGGCTGGATACGGCGATCTCGGAACCGGCCACTTGGGTGTGCGGCGGAGAGTCCCGCAAGTGCCAAATCGGCTGCGTCGGGCAGTCCGGACATTGTTCGGACAGATCTGCCCTCCCATTACCTTGCGTTCCTTCTTATCTACCCGTGCAAATATGGCGCTGTCGTCCCGCCTTGCGGTTCAACTGCCAGCCGGCTGTTCTCTTTTCCTCTCGGGGTCCTTGTTCCCTATATCCTTGTTTGTTTCTTTCTCTCCTCTTCCTCTTTCTCTTTTCCTTCTCCCTTTCCCCTCTTCTCTTCCTTCTATCGAGCCACCAGGGGTACGGCAATTTAGATCCATCTTCGACATCTTGGAAGACCTCCACTCAGCGCTTAGGCAGACGATTGTCGGCTTTCCCGTGGCTAGTATTTCGCGACAGGCAGCATACGAAGTAGCTGCTCCGATACTTTCTCACCTCCGAAACGAAAATATTTTCCCACCCCCAGTTCCAGGGAGATAGACCTTCCCAGTCTTCAGCCACCCACCTGCAGTTTCCTGGCCTGTCCAGTCTAGCAGTCATGGCCCCTCCGCCAGGAGAATGCGAAGTGGTTCAGCACCCGTACTTTGCAGACCCAGGCACCGTCCCGCTGGTCCTGATCCACGACGGCGGCGGCACTACCTTCCCCTACCACTGCCTGGAACCCCTCCGCCGCCCCGTCTACGGCATCGCCAATCCGCATTTCCGCTCCGGCGCCCCCTGGCCCGGCGGCCTCCCACAAATGGCCGAAACCTACGCCACCATGATCCGGCGTACCGTCCGCTCCCCTTCGTTCCCAAAAGTTACCGCGTCCTCCAAGAAATCCGTCTCCCGACCACAGTACGGGTTCCCTTTCTTCCCCGCACGCCCGCGCATCCTCCTGGGCGGCTGGAGTCTCGGTGGCATGCTGGCGCTGCAGGTGGCGTGGCTCCTCGAGGACGACCCGGACGTCGAAGTCATGGGGCTCCTTCTGATTGACTCGATCTGTCCCCTACGCGCAAGCGGTACTGATGCGGCCCTGTCCATCGATTCGGTACAGCGTCCCGGAGGACAGCCAGTTGGACGCCTCTGGGACGACGAGGAAGGGGAACCCGTACGCGTGAACGAGCGACTCGCACGCCGGGCCATGAGAGCCGCGGTTGAGATGGTGCGGAAGTGGGAACCGCCCGCTTGGGGATGGGAGGTCGTCACCGCCGAGCCGGAGGCGCCGAGACGCGGCGATAGTGACGACGACGACGACGACGTGAATAGGTTGAGACGAACAGCAACAAAGGCGGCGACGATGACAACCTCGAAGATGCCGGTGCCTTCGGTCCCCTATGGTCCCCCGCCGACCGTCTTCCTCAAGGCTAGAGACTACGTCCCCACGAAGCAGAAAGGGGATATTTGCACCCTCGACGTCTTGCGGGACCGGGACGACCTGGGCTGGAGCCGCTACCACGTGGGGTTCCTGGGAAAGATCATCGAGGTGGACGGCCACCACTTTGACCTCTTTGAGTGGGAGAGGGTCGCGGGCACCACGGAGAAGATTCGCGAGGCGTGTGAATTGCTCGAGGGAAAGGGGACGGCGCGTCGACCGTAGGGGGAAATTGGCATCGGTTGTTGGGATGGCAAGCTAAAAGGGGGTTTCCCCGTGGAATCAAGTCGGAGTAGGAGTAAATGACGAGGACAAGATCGATCATGATGCTGGGTGCAAAGCCCGGGCGACTGGGAGGGATCGATGACAATACCTCTACCCTTGGCGGAACCAAGGCTCCAATGTAGTCCAGGGAAAGGAGGCGAAGAAGGCGTCGAGCGCTAGCCTCGGCATGGGATAAAGGCATGGGCGGCGGGTTATACCAATTTTTCTTTCCTTTTCTTTAGATATTGGACGATTCCACATTTTGAATCTCGGATCCTGACAAGGACGCGCTTGGACAGTGTTTCTGGATGGAAAACGGTACAGAATAATACACGTGTAAACCTGGTTTCCACAAGAATATACCGCCAGGCGAGCAGCGTCTTCAAAAACCGAGGGCGAATATTCGGGCGAGGCGGAAAGTCAGGGGTAAATATGCCCGGGGTATCATATAAAGGAAGAGCTACCTTTACTCCATACACAAAACCAAACCCTCTCCCAGAGAAAGACAACCCAGTCAGGGGTCAACATGCACACGATCAAACCGGTACGGAATCCCATGCCCTGCCTCGAGGTCTCCACCACACGCAACACCGGAATTACGACTATTTCCAAGACAGACGCGCAATGTATCCAGGCTGGGGGCCTTCAGCCATGGGACCGCAGACCATATATATATGCTTCATGGACCTGAACTCCGTCTACAGACTTGACCAAACTCCCCTAGCAGAAAAAAAAAACACGATGCTTCATGTGCTTTATGCTTATTTGGAACCAACAATCAGCAAGCATAGCCGCTCTCTTATCGCATTTGACCAACGAACATGGGGGTCAGGGCATCGTAGTGAGCAGCCGACGGCACGGGCTGAGATGAATGGGCGGGAGTCTCCTAGACGGCCTCCCAATCCATGGCATCGACGATGAAATCAAACTCGGCCTCCTCCTCGGCCAACCTTTTGGCTTGCATGGCCGGAGTGCAGGCGCCGGGGACCATATCGGCCCGGCGGGCGAGGTCGTCTATCCATGCCTCGGCGATGGCATACCCCTGGTCGAAGCCGTCGAAGATGGATGTGAACATGGAGTCCAGGTCGTAGCTCTCCAGCGGGGCGCGGCCTGTGACGCGGTTGGGTTCTTCTTCTCCCCTGGCGCTGGCACGGGTGGCGCCGGCCTCTGCCGGATCGTCGACGTATTTCCAGCGGTTCCGCAGCTCCTTGGCGCGGCCTAGGTGTTGCCGCACCTCGCCGGCGCCCAGGGCCGCGTGTAGGGGGTTCTGCTTGGAGTCCAGCGCGGCCAGCACGTTTTGGTGGTACTGATGCGTGCCCCTTGCGGTGGTGCCGTTGGCGTTTCCGTGGGTCCGGCCGTTGCCGTTCGTATGGGAGCGGCCTGGGGAGATGGTGACGCCGAACACGCCGAGGAGATGGACAAGGGCTCTCTCGAGAAGCATGTAATACTCGTAAAAGTCGAGCTTGAACATCAGCTCGGCCTCTTGTCTCTCGTGCTCCCGGCGAGCGAGCTGTTCCGCATCCATGCAGGAGGACTGCAGGTCGGGGCCCCCCGCGCCGACGGCAAGATGGTAGCCGTGTTGGAGGTAGGGAAGCTTCCACTTCATGCGGCGCACGATCTGGACGTAGCGGAGAAACTGTCGTTGGGCGGACACGAGGTCGTTACTGCTCCCGGGAGGAACTGTGGGACCAGATCGAACACGAGTGCCGGAAGGGGCGGCGAGCTCCCGCTTCAACTTTGGGGTAGGCGTGTTCTCCCACCATCGGTCATTGTTGTCGGGGGCGGCCGAGTTGAAGGGGTCATCTGAGCCGATAGGGACTGCCGGATTGATGGCCGAAGATCGTGGGACGTAGTGGGAGGGCCCGCGAGTGGCCCATGATGTCGAAGAATCCGGAGTGGATGCCCACTTTGATGCCTTGAGGCCACCCGGCCTGACACCGCGTGGGAGGTGCGTCATGTGGGTGAAGCTTTGCTGCCGACTGGACGGCCCTGATTGGTCGTCGTCGTAGTGGCACCGTCGAAGCCGCAGGCGTCTCTTCCCTTTCTTAGGTTGTCTTTGCGGCGGCGCAAGAATTGTAATTGAAAGACGCAATGACACAGCAACGGGAGAAGAAGCGAGCCGATGTCCCTTTTATCATTATACAAGAAAAAACCCCACCAGGCTGAAGGTTGACTCTGCGACGGAACGTCTTTGGAGCTCAGACTTGAGGGTGCGGCCGTCGCAGAGTTAAGATAAGAGAGCAAGGCTGGGTATAAAGATCCTCCCGGAATACAATGATGACAATGAAAGAGAAAAAAGATAATCAGAGAGAATGAAGCGGCGCCGAGAAGTGAATGTCAAGTAGACATGCTAGACAGACGTGCTTGTTGTTGTGGGTTGGCAGAGGCCACGCACGCAATGCCGATTCCCGGCTCGTCTCGGGGTAGGAAATGAAAACCCAGGCGCCGACGACCGTGTTCAGCCTCGTCGAATGGGGATAAATGAGTTGGATCGTGGTATTGAAGCACTGTGAAGGGATTGGAGAGTCGTCGGGAGAAGGAATGGGAATGAATTAAGAGTTATGTCCTTACCTTATCACTTATCATTCCTAGGTACCTATTCGTAGGTATTTACAGTCACTGGGCAAAAATTCCGACGGATTCTTAACAACTCCCCGCTATTAGTATACGCGTTAAAGGTAGAAATCCGTCGAAATTATTGCTGAGCCACTGTACCTACCTCTAGGAGGTAGGACGCGACGACACGCGATGGCGGTCCACACCCCAGCCACAGTGAGTACATAGTAAATATACTGTCCCTACACGGCTCTCCAGTCGTTCCTTCCGTTGACTGACCTGACCCCGCCGTAGCCTCCCGTCTAGGTAGTCACCACCAACAGCAACAGCAACAACAACAGCAACAGCAAGCGCAAGAACGTAATGGGTATTGACGTCAGTGGAAAGGAAATGTGCATGTCATGGACCAGCTCCAAAGAAGCTCAATGGCATAACCATCATCATTCAACACCTTTGAACCCCTCCCCCGGAATCAAGCTCATACAACCCCAGGAACTGTGCTGCATCTACTCGACAATGGTAGGACTTCGTGGCAGAACCTCCGACTTCATTTCCTCGTATCCAAACATCCCCGATGCGGTCGATCTCTTGAAGAATCGCCGCTCCAAAACTCCACAAAGTAACAACACCTGAATGCCGTGTATAACTGAAGAAGAAACGAAAAACATCTTTGCGCGAGAGATGGAGACGGGCGAGAGTCGCCTTATAGTATCGTCTCTCTCTACGCCGACACCTTCTTCGTCGCCTTGGCTGTGCCTATATGGGTATTATGTACCTGTTCATCAATCTGTCAGCTTCTGTCTTCCAGTCCCTTTCGTTTCCTTGCCGAGACAGAGGGAAAGGCAGGTAACTCACCTTGGTTGCAAACCGCAGACTTGTCAAAGTCTCCTTCAAATGCACCTCCAACGGGCTCACCATGACAAACATGAGCGTCTTGCTGTTCCCCCCGAGCGAGTACTGCAGCAAGTGCGTCAGCTTGCTGTTCCGGTACGGCACATGTCCGCTGCCCCGTCCCAGCGCCTCGATCACGTCGCCCAGGCACGCAAGGCTCTTGTTGATGCTCTGCGTCTCCTTCATCCGCTCCCCTTCCGCCCCGGACTGCTTCAGCCGCTCCGACCCCGCCAGGTCCACCAGGTTCAGCGTCCCCTCGCACCGCTCCCCCGTCGCCGCGTTGTGCCCCACCAGCTTGAGGATGAACACGCTGTGTGACCGCGACGACCGCTCGTTCGACTTGGTTGCCGCCACCGCCCGGTTCGCCGACGCCTGCTCCAACATGGCCTCCACCTTGTCCGCCGAGTCGAGCTCCACCGTCTTGCAGTTCGTCACCGTCGTCTGCTTCCGCGCTTCGTCGTGCCGGATCTCCAGCTTCTTCGCCTGCTGTTGCCCACCGTCCCGCCCGTGTGGCGACAGCAGATCGTGGAGCTCCTCGTTGTATACCTCGACAAACGACCCTTCCATCCTGTACGTCCACGACTTCTCCTGCAGTTTCTTCGTCGTCTCGTAAATCATGTGCGTTGCCCGCGGGATCATCCCGTCCCTTGATGACATGGTATGCGTCTTGCCCGACCCCGTCTGGCCGTAACAGAAGATGCACACGTTGTACCCGTCCAGCGCGCTCTGTACCAGTTGGGAGATTTCGTCAAACACGTCCTGGTTGGCCGCCCCCGGCGCGAACACCCGGTCGAACTCAAACGAAAAGTTCTTCCGCGTCACCTTGCCCAGGCTGCTCGTTTCCTCCGGACCCTGTACCGCAATCTCCGCCGATGTCTTGTCATCGTCCGGGAACGTAATCTTGGCGCCTTCGCCCTCGCCCGGGCCGAGGACCGGCCGCACCCGGCACATAACTCGGATGTTGCCCTTGAGCTCTTGGTACTTGTTGAACAAGATACGCCGCTCCGTCTCCTCCCGGATGAGTTTCTGCCGAGCCTCCTCCGCCGCCCGCAATGCGTCCTGCAGCCGTGCCTCCATGCTGGCGAACGAGTCCGACTGTGCTTTGCTGTCCGATTCGAGAAACTCCACCTGCGACTTGAGCGAATTGATCTTGGCTTCGAGCGTGATGTTGCTCGCCGCCATTTCCGAAATGTTGCCCTCGAGGTTCTTCCTCAGCGCCTGCTCCCGGTCAAAGTCCCCCTTCCACGCCTCTAGCTGCGAACCCATGTCCGACAACTCGCGCTCCTTCTTTTGGAGCGCGACGTGGAGGTCCTGCTGCTCGCTGCCGAGTTTGAGTCGTAGTTCTTCCACCTCCCTCGACTTGACGCCGCGTTCCTCCTCCAGCTCTACCCGGTAGTGCCGGTCCAGCGCTTCCATCGCCTCCCGATGGCTCTTCTGCACCCGCTCCGTCTCCTCCTGCAGTTCCTTTCGAAGTTCCTCTAGCTCGCGCCGGTGCCGCCTCGACTCGTCTTCGAGCTCGTACTTGTGGTTTCGTCTCTCCGTTTCCAAGTCGAACGTGAGTTGTTGGAACCGCTCCTTTAAGCTGTCTAGATCCGCCTGCAGTGTCTGGTTTCGCCCGTCTAGTCGGTCTCGTTCGGCTTCGACTTCGGTCGCTGTGAGGGGAGGGGTTAGCCCAGCATCTTCCAACCTTTGTTCCCCCCACTGGCTGCCAGGACCCAAACAGATGAAACCTACTTCGCTTCTTCTGCCATTCCAGGGCATCGTCTACCGCCTTTCGATCAGTCATTGAGCTGTCCATGAATTCTTTCATCTGTCGCAGCGTATCGTCGACCTCGACCAGTTTCTCGTCCACGTCCACCACTACAAATCCAGTCGTGTTAGTATACTTGGTCAAGTACTCAGCTTTGAAAGGAGACGGTGATTTCATGGGCGACGTATAGGCCAGTTCCCGGCACGTATCACCCATCCAGTCTATCTTTGCTTTCATGCGCTCTGTCTCGATGGTTGGTACTGGGTGATGACGCCGTTTCCTGCTCTTTTGCGACGCCTTGGTCCGCACTTTGGCCTGCATGTGCTCTGTACCCCCAGCCCGACTTGGGCTGTGCTGTGCACGGGGGATCCGGGTGGGTGTGGTGGAAATGATGCTTGGAATCCGGGTGGGTGTGGTGAAAGTGATGTTTGGGATCCGAATGGGTGTTGTGAAAGTGATGCTTGACCGGGCGTTGTCGTCGCCCCCGGAGACCACTCGGTCCGCCGAGGACAACATGGTTGCGCCTGAGTCGCGAACCGACAGGGCGCTGAACTTTTCTTCCAGAGAAACTTCTCCAAGGTTGAGGTGAGGTGATGGCGAGCGTGACGGCTTCCCGGCCTTCCTGCTCTGCGCCTAGCTGAGGCGGAAGGGTTGGGGCTGACACAGTTGTGATGGGCTTGCCGTACCACTATACCCATTTCCTTGCATAGAATCATCTTCTGTGCGACTCCCATAAGCCGTTTGAGGTCGTGCGGTTGCCGGCACGGCTTTGGTTCGGCCGTAAACGGATCGGCTGTTCGAGACGGCCGTCTTGGGTCGATCGGAGGGAGCGAACCGGCCGTGTCCGACGCTACTTGCGAAGCTGCTGTTAGAGGCATGTCGCGATGCCGCCGAGCTCGCGAGACCGGATGTGTGGCGAGAGGAGTAAACGCTCTTGAACTACGAGGAAGGACTTGTCAGTACTTGTGCGCGAGGGGACGTCGTGTCTTTTCTTTGAATAGCACGAGAACAAGAGATACAGGAGCAGTCTCCGTGGACGCTCTCCCCCATTCGTCATCGTCTCCCGCCACCGACGGCTGTCTGGTCAATGGGCGTAGTCGGTCGTTGGCCGTGAGAACGGAGACGAGACCTCTCGCCGAAAATTGGTTCCTAGGGCTGTCATGGCGCAACAGAAGCATGGGCTCAGCGCTCAGCCTTCCATTCTTATCGATGATGGAACCGATACACCCGCCAACGCGTCCTTCCTCCGTTGGCTCCTCTTCGTGGTGATCCGCCGGGAACGACATGTCGTCTTAACAGTATCGACTGAAGGCATCGCCAAACGAGACAGCCAGCCCAGAGAAAGTTTCCTGCCAGATGAAGCCACATCCAGTACTGCGATATCATTGTCTGGCAAGATGGCGCATGTGGGAGTATCGATCGGAGGGATTTGGCGTGGTTGGAAATCGACACGGTAGAGGGGACCATTCCTCGATAATAGTCTACTGGGCGATTGCGGAAAAGAATACTAGAGGCAGAAAAGCAACCCTCAACTTACCGATGATAATGATTGTCCTTTGATGTGACCATTCGCGCGTGGGACGGCCTTGGTCGCGACGGCTGGTGGTTGTTCGAGATGTTGTTCGCCGGCTCTTTCATAAAAGGCCTTTCGCTTGGGCTCTGGGTTGAACGCTGCAGCAGAAACAGGACATGTCAGCGACAACAAACCAAGACAAGCCACCGACGCAACACTAAAAACAAAGGAATATGTTCACGGTACGTCGGCATACCGGGCTGAGGGGTCTCTCGCTTCGGCATCCCAATCTTGGATGGAGGCGGGAGGTTGGAGGGTGGAAGGCGAGCGTTGCTCTGAGAATCGCTCAGCTCGGCCAAGCCAAAGACGCTACCAGGCCGCGGTAGCTGGCTCCGTTGCATTGTCGAGGATCTCAGGCTCTATGAAAGAGGTCAAGTCAGTGTAAGGAAGGGATGGTGTAGAGAGAGAGCGCGGCATCAAGGGAGACGGGGATATCGATTCCCTCCGAGTATATAGGAGCGAGTAATGGGGGCACTGTAAATCGAAGCAGATGGATGAATGGTCGCACCTGGTTTTCCATATCGGTTGAGCTATGAATGTCGTGAAAGCGATACCGAAGAAGAGGAATCAAGACGAAGCAAAGCGGGAGCAGAGCTGGAGCTCCAAAGCGACGGGCGCGAAGGGACGACGCTGGAACTTGTGAACAAAATACTTGGGTTGTTCGAGGTGCACAGCTCGTATAATTCTCGGGGCGAGGAAGGTTATTGGTTTCGCGTCCTAATTCGGTCTAGGATTGAGTTGAGACATCGATAGAGGGGGGGTGGTTGGCCCTCACTTTGTGTGCTACGCGCTTGTCGGTCGTCTGCTGTTGCATGCGCTTGGAATATGGACGTACATAATGAATGTTTATGGTTGGTACATAATGGCCTGTGCATATTGCCGGGGCAACCGCTGAGGACAAATTCGCTTTTCAAAACGGTGCCTGAGGCGTTGACCGTTGAACGTGGATTAGGTAAGCAGAAGTACTGAACATACGAAGTACGTATCGTTCACATGCAAAACGGGGCTCCCTTGATTAGTAACAAGACGACAACACCACCACAGAAAGCATATTCGTATCCCGCCAACCTCCAGCTCTCGACATGTCTTTCCTACTTGGCTACCAAACCAAAGAACCATGAAACCGTTTCTCTAACCGGCCCCATCAGCCAACCGCCTGTTCCAGAAGACGAGACAAAAGCTCGCTCATGATCCACTGGTTTCGAGTCTGTCGTGTGATAAACCCCACAGCCAATACCCACTCTCGTATCAGTACAGTCTCTCGACTGCCTCTTCTGTCTCGGTCCTAGCTCCCTAGATCTAGCGAATCTACGCAAACCATCCACCTACCGACCTGCGACGACCAAAGGGATGGAAAAGTACAGCCAGTTTCGCGACCGAGGGTCGGGCATCGCGCCCTTCATCCCCGTCAAGACGCCCCGCTCCCGGCTCGCCTTCTTCACCCACCTGACCATCTTCCTCCTCCGCCTGCCCATGTTCCTCACCGTCGGCCTGGTCTACGCCCTCTTCCTCCACCACCTGCCCCTCCCCGCCGTGGTGCGCAAGGCCTGTCTCTGGTCCATCATGCTCATCCCGGGGATCTGGTGGGTCGACCTCCAGCTCGACGGCGTGCGTCGCGGCACCCTCGCCGAGCAGCCCCGCAACCGCGTCCCGCACCCGGGCTCCGTCATCGCCGCCACCCTCACCTCGCCCATCGACGCCCTCTACCTCGCCGCCATCTTCGACCCCATCTTCACCCGCTCCTACCCGTCCACCCGCCAGGTCGAGTCCCTCTCCCTGTTCGGTGCCGTCGCCGCCACCCTCGCCCCGGTCCGCCTGCACCCAAGCCCCCGCGCGACCCTCGTTGACCTCGACGCCCTCGTCGCCCGCCACCCGGACCGCGTCGTCGTCGTCTTCCCCGAGGCGTCCCCGACCAACGGCAAGGCCGTCCTGCCCTTCGCGCCGTCCCTCCTCGGCGCCGCGCATGATACCCCCATCTTCCCCGTCTCGCTCCGCTATACGCCCGCCGACGTCACCACCCCGATCCCCGGCCGCTGGACCAGCTTCCTGTGGGACCTCCTCTCCCGGCCCAGCACCTGCGTCCGCGTTAGAATCGCGGAGAGCACCTACAACACGTCGCGCGGTGGCGCCAAAACCGCGTCTTCATCCGCCAGGGAATCCCAAGCGGGCGAACAGAGGTATAGGATGGGCGGGGACGACGATGGCAGCAGCGCATCGAAGGACTCGGACTTTGCCGTCGTCACGCCCGAGGAGCAGAGGGTGCTGGACAAGATTGCCGATGACCTTGCGCGCCTCGGCAGGAATAAGCGCGTCGGCCTTACGCTCAAAGATAAAGCTGCCTTTATGGAGGCATGGAATGGACGGAAATGAGTTGGAATGAAGGCAGGACGATTCGGACTGGACTGAGCGGGAAGAGCGAACTATGCCTGAGAATCAAAGGCGGGACAAAAACCAACAAAGCATACATTGATCAGACGATATCAAAATGATCCAAACGAGTGTACGAATATTACATTACATCCAGCGAGGATTACCTTCCATCCATTTATTAGGGGGCAGGGGTTTGCATTGCTAGGAGCGGGACAGTATGCCTCTTCCTTTCTGGTGATTATAGGTGCTGGTTATCGAACATGACTCTCCGCCTGAAGGCATGTCAGAGAGAGTAGACACAGGTCGGCTACTGCATCATATGGGCAGCGGTCTCAAGCGTGCAGATGGACCATGGCACCATTCCCGCAAGGTCGTAAGAAAAGGAAGCAAATTGTAACTCGATTGATCAAAGTAAGATACATGTTTTCCACATCGGAACAATGAATGGTATTATATTACTTCATCACTGCATCACCAAAGAGTCGAACAAGGTCGCTGATTTCAGGCCCAAAAGCCAACATGGGTGCCCTTCAAATCTGTCCGTCCGTCACGCATCCCGAGCTGGCATCGGTCACCAGGCTCGCGTACTTCTTCAGCGTGCCCTTGTTGTACTTGAGCGGGGGAGCGGTCCAGGCGGCCCTCCGCTTGGTCATCTCGGCCTCGGACACGTTGGTGTCAATGACACGGTTCTCGGCGTCAATGACAATGGTGTCGCCGTCCTGCACCAGGGCGATGGGACCGCCCTCCATGGCCTCGGGAACAATGTGGCCGATCAGGAAGCCGTGGCTGCCGCCGGAGAAGCGGCCGTCGGTCAGCAGGGCGACGTCCTGGCCGAGACCGGCGCCCATGATGGCCGAGCTGGGCTTCAGCATCTCCGGCATGCCCGGCCCGCCCTTGGGGCCCTCGTACCGGATGATGACGACCGTCTTCTCGCCCTTTTTGATCTCGCCGCGCTCCAGCGCCGCGATAAAGTCGTCCTCGGCGTCGTACACGCGCGCCTTGCCCTCGAACCGCAGGCCCTCCTTGCCCGTGATCTTGCCCACCGACCCGCCCGGCGCGAGCTGCCCGCGCAGAATCTGGATGTGGCCCGTCGGCTTGATCGGGTTGCTCAGCGGCCGGATGATGTCCTGCCCGCTGGGGAAGTCGGGGTAGGCGTCGACGTTTTGCGCGAGCGTCTTGCCGGTGACGGTGATGCGCGAGCCGTCCAGCAGGCCCTCCTTGAGGAGGAACTTGAGCAGCGCCGGCGTGCCGCCGATCTGGTGGAGATCGGCCATGACGTACTTGCCCGAGGGCTTGAGGTCGGCCAGGAAGGGCGTCCGGTCGGAGACGGCCTGGAAGTCGTCGATGGTGAGCTTGACGCCGGCGGCATCGGCCATGGCGATCAGGTGCAGGGCGGCGTTGGTGCTGCCGCCCAGGATGTTGACGACGATCATGGCGTCCTCAAAGGCCTGGCGGGTCAGGATGTCGCGCGGCCGGATGTCCTCCTTGAGGAGATTCTTGATGGCCTCGCCCACGCTCTCGCACTCGGCCTTCTTGCTCGCGTCCTCGGCGGGGCTGCTGCTGCTGCCGGGCAGGGTCAGGCCGAGCGTCTCGATGGCCGTGGCCATGGTGTTGGCCGTGTACATGCCTCCGCAGGCACCGCCGCCGGGGCAGGCGTTGCGGATGATATCGAAGCGCTGCTCCTCGGTGATCTCGCCCGTGATGTATTGGCCATAGGCCTGGAAGGCGGAGACGATGTCGATGGGTTCGCCCTTCATGCTGCAGCCGGGCTTGATGGTGCCTCCGTAGACCATGATGCTGGGGCGGTTGACGCGGCCCATGGCGATGGCCACGCCGGGCATGTTCTTGTCGCAGCCGGGGAGGGAGATGTTGGCGTCGTAAAACTGACCGTTCATGACCGTCTCGATGCTGTCGGCGATGATCTCGCGGCTCTGCAGGGAGTACCTCATACCCTTGGTGCCCATGCTGATGCCGTCCGAGACGCCAATGGTGTTAAACCGGTAGGGGATCAGGCCGGCCCTGGCGACCGACTCACGAACGGTGGCGGACAGGTCGAGCAGGTGCATGTTGCAGGGGTTGCCCTCGTACCAGACGGAGGAGATGCCGACCTGGCCCTTGTTCATGTCTTGCTCGCTGAGGCCGGTGGCGTAAAGCATGGCCTGCGATGCGCCCTGGGACTTGGGCTGGGTGATGGTGGCCGAGACCTTGTTCAGCGAGTCGTCGGCGCGCCGGGGCGCCGTCGTAGAGAGAGTGCGGCTGAGAAAGACGGCATGTTAGTTGGGAGCAACGGGTGGAGAAAAGAACTGGACTTGGGTGGCTTTACTTACACATGGGTAGACGGCCAAGCCTTGGAGCTCGAAGCTCGAAGAGCGGGCGACCTAACGCCGCCAATTGCTAACCGGGAGAGCATCGTGTGCAGCTGGATCGGGGCGAATCGGCCTTTTGCGGGTGAAAAGGTTGAAGAGGATGAACAAAAATAAGCAATTGGACTACACTTGAAGCATGGCGGTCCCTACGGCGGCAAGAGTCGGGCCCTGTGTAGGTCAATGGACAGGGCAGTGAGGTCGTGGATGTCGGTGAGAAGTGGTGACGGGTCACAGGCCTGGCAGAAATTCGAGGGCGATGTCGGCGCTGTGTACAAAAAAAATTACGGAAATAATTAGCATTGAAATAGGAGCTCCATGATTGGCCGCCTCGGTGTGTCTCGGTGGGAGTTTGGCCCACCCTCGGTGAACCTGACTCTTGTAGAAACAGCGCAAGAGTTTCGGTGAGTGTAGTGGGTTCCGCATAGCTCATCGAGACTCAGCTTGTCGGGACTTTTGTTTAGTCACTGTGGTAGTTTGTACACTTTCTTATGGTAGTTTGTACACTTTCTTACACTCAGATGCAGACCAGAGAAAGATCCCACCCGACCAACTAACTTGAACATGCTTGGACAGTTGCATGGCCCCTCTATGGCTGCGTCTTCGCATCATCCTTCTCCTTCTCCTTCTCCTTCTCATCCTTCTCCGGCCTCCTCGTCAGTATCTCGTCGATAACCCCAATCTCCTTGGCCTCCTCTGCCGACAAGTACTTGTCTCTCTCCATCATATCATTAACTTGATCGATGTCGTACTTGTCGTGGCCGAACGACTTGTTGAGGTGGTACTGCATGATCTTGTTGATCTTTTCCCGGACCCTCTGTATTTGGTTGGCGTAGATGAGGATGTCGGACGCCTGTCCCTGGGTCCCACCAAGTGGCTGGTGGATCATGACGGAGCTGTGCGGGAGTGAATATCGCTTCCCGGCTTCTCCTCCCGCCAGGAGAAGAGCTGCCATGGACGACGCGGCGCCGAGGCAGACTGTGGAGACGGGAGACTTGATGTAGGTCATTGTGTCGTAGATGGCCAGCCCTGATCGGGGTCTTCCGTGTCAGCCCAGTTCTTTTCCCCCAACACTCAGTCAAGGTGTCGCATCTTTATGGTTCCTGTGCGCACGCATACCTGAGGATACTGAGCCTCCCGGCGAGTTGATGTAGAGTGTGATCGGCTTATCCGGGCTGTCGGACTCGAGCCATAACAGCTGTGCCACTATCGATGCAGATACCGTGTCGTCGATGGCTCCATTGAGGCAAACAATTCTCTCCTGATACACCCGTCAGCGTCTGACGATCGAGCGTAATGGGGATGATATTCGGCATAGGTGGCCAGGGTGGGCTACCTGAAGGAGCTTAGAGAAGATGTCGTCTGGGCGCATGGTCAATTGTCAGCCATGGGCATCGGATGGTATTGATTGTCGCTTCATGTGATGGGTACTAACATGTCCTCCAACCGCTAGACTGCGCAGCATGTCGTTAGTATGCAAAAGAAAAGAGAGTAAGAGTGAATCACGAGGGCATTTGGATTTTCCAAGACGAACCGAGACCTCTGTGATATATGGCATCGGGATGGAAGCCGTTGGACTCTGTGGTCCGGGACCGCCAGGAAAGCCTGGAAAGTTGGAAATTGTTCGGAGGGACTGCCTGGGGAGACATCTGGTGCCCCTCAGCACTCTTGCTAGCGAGCGATGGCAATTCATAGTTGCGCGAGAAGTTGAGGCAGCAATTATGGAGTATACGAATAGGGCCGCGCTGCTATTGAAGTCGTCGCGACTCGGAGTTCCGGAATACAAGGGTTGATCTCCAAGCTCCGCGCCACAATATGCGCCACAGTTTGACGGCTCTTACCCCAGAAAACGCGCTAAAGCCACCGACAGGAACGCGATGCTGGGCCCCACTTGGAGGAGCTTCGCTGAATTGTACTTCGTACTTCGTACCTCAGCGAGAGTTCTTTATCAGTGGAAACGAGCTCTCCCGTCAACCCTGACCTGGTTATACCCCTTCTATTGCGACCTCCAGCAAGTCGTATACCCAGGACAGCAATGAGAATATGCGCTCGACTCCGAACGACCATCCCAGGTCTCGCCCAACGATGCCAATGCCGAGCTGTCAGCACCACACATGGCCATGGCCACGATCAAGCCAGAACACAGAGGAGAACCGAATTGGCAACCAAGATCAACCAGTCGCTGAAAGATGACAGGCATGGCACTCAGATCGAGCTCCATCCAGACACAAAGACCGTCTCTACCCCCGCTGGCGACCTCCCCATCTCTCCCGTCATGGACCCAGCTTGGATGGAAGCCAAGGAACGTTTCAAGACGCCCAAGGCGAAACAGAATAAGGGGAAGGATGGTGGCCGCTTTCGCAAGAAGCTATCCTTGAACCCATACGGTTCGTCGTAACCCACACGCTCTTTACTGTCGGACACACAGACTGACTCGTCCCAGCGCACGCGCTTGCAACGCCATGGCGGTCTTGCCCCACCACCAATTCCGGAATGCCACGATACTTCTTGCAAGAGTTTGACGTTGTCGCAAACCCGGCCACGGGCGATCCCTGGTGGATACCGGGGAATCTAACAGAACCTACTTCAGATGAGAATCCAGCGAAAACAAGGGTCCAGACAGAGGGAGGAGACCTCTCCTCGGAGACTTCACCTCCCGTCGACCGCACCGTTCAGGCACCCCCGGCGCAGCAGAGTCACGGCGTCGTCAACGCCGCCCCGCGCGGCTACGCAGTGGCCCGGATGGACTTGTTGAGGCTCATCGGTGCTGGTCGCCACGAATCGGCGCTCGGGGGGCAACACATCTCCATGCTGGTCCGGAGGCCGAACCTAAAACGCAGCGGCATTCTTTCGCGTCTCGTCTGGAGACGCGACATGCACCGCGTCGTCTTGGAGAACATGCGTCGTCAAATCGTCCAACAACTCGAGTATTTCGCCAGCCTGTGCACCCGCGAAGGGAGATCCTACCTGACCCCTTGCTCCAGTTGGGATGCTATCAACCGAGACTTGAATCACCGCGGCTGCGTCCTCTGGCGCTCACAGTCGGCCGGGTCGCACGAGCTTGCGACCGGGGAGTCCGGGGTGGAGGGAGAAACAGACCCTTCAGGGAACAATGGCGGCCCAGGCCAACTAGCGACCCTGGATATTCCAGGTGCCAAGTACGAGAGAAAACTCCCTGTTCATAACCTCGACCGACTGCTGGGTGAGCACCACATGGCCACCCTTATGAAGACGCCCCTTTTCAAGGACAATCCGCTGCTGGTGCTTGGGAGGCGGCGGACGATTCCTCTACAGCTCTCGCTGTGGAAGCTCCAGGGCTATCTTGCCGAGTAAGAGTAGAGACAGGCTTGGGCCGGTAGTGCTTCCCTTGGCGATATTAATCAAGCTCTTCGCCGGGATGCGAGTCTCACCTTTCTGTATCCGCTTGAGTAAGAAAAACAACGTCCGGCTCAAGTGCGAATACCAATGCTCGCCTTGGCCTGCACTGCTTCTTCAGTTGCGTTCATCAGCTCGGCGGACGGTCACCTCGGCACAGGGCCGCAGGCAGCGCTCGCAGTCTTGTAATGAGCTTCATTGCCCTATCATCCCGCCCAGTCAACCCCTTTTGAGAATGGCAGGACTCCTTTGATCGTCCCCGTGGTGTGCGACATGCATATCAACCCCCTATTCAGAACCATTCTATCGCGACTGGGACTTGGCTGTTCACATCTCCCTTTCCTTCATACACTCTCGTCATCTCCCCCAACCAGCACCGTTCCGAGGAACGTCGACTCGTGCCAACCAGACACCACGCAGCGGGTGTCACCTTGGCCACAATCATCAATCCCCTCTTCCTAGGTAATCCCCGAGGAAGTCTTCCCTGAACCTGTGTACCCGAGAAGATTCTAGACCCTACATCACAAATGGGAACATGTGAAACAAAATTTGATCCCAGAGTCCCTCCCAGTTCACCACCACTTCCACTTCCACTGAGTAATAGTGGCGCAGGCAATAATCCAGGAACGGCCGTACGATCAGTTCCCATATCCCCCAGGGCCCGTTTGTCGTCGCCACAATGGCATTCAACGTCGACAACCAGTCCGTTCTAGGATCAATGTCCAGGCAGAGCATAATCAGCAAGAACGTCAAGCTCGCAAAACAAAGATAGAAATGGAGGAGCTACAAAATGAGGATTCTAATCAGCGCTGCCATTCGCTTTTCTTCTGTCCTTCTATCCCGTTTGGCTTCCCACGTCCAACCTTGGCCTGGCTGAACTCACCTCTTTATCGCGCCGACGGCGAGCTTGCCAGGCCTTCAGAAGGACAACATGCATGTTAGGACCCAAAAACGACTTAGACCAACAAGGGGCGTTTCGCAACGGATTAAGTACCTGGATGCATAGCCACATGTCGTCCCACACGAGTTGCTCGCGACCTTTCGGGAGGTTACACATCATCCACGAATTGAAGAACGCGCCCACATTGTCCTTCGTAAAAGAGTGCAGGTCCGGGACTTCGGGATACCCTTCATAATAGTGGTCGTCGCTGTTCGACACCAGGTATCCGAGCCCCTGCTCCGTTACGATGCAACGCATCCACCGGCAGAGTGTCGCGGGGTTGTCGGGGTATTTGCCTCGGAGGAAGTCGTCGAAACACCGTGCTGGAGCGGGAGCCAGGGGGGTGAAGATGTCCCAGATGGTGTACGGATGGTCTAGCATGGCGGTCCTGTTGCGGCGGCGTGTTGTATGGGGTCGTGTAAGCTGATGCCGGCAGAGGAACAGGCGGGAGGGGATCTCTGTAATATTCGTTTTGGGAGTGCCATTTCTTGGTCTTTCGTATCTAGGAAGGCCTATTGTCGTAGTTTATAGCCGTCATCCTATCTCTTAGGAATATTATAGAATGTAAGAGAGTCTCTGGTCAAAGAAGGCTGTGCCCCTTTACCCCTTTTCCGTCGGTCACCATTCCGAGATCGCCGGATGGTATATAAAGACAGAATACCGAGCTGGGTACAAAAGGCCCGTTCCCGAAATATCTTGTTGCATCAGTTTCCTTCTCATTGCACAGGGGGGGAAAATGGACAGTCCTTGAACGGCATTCCCACACCCACTCTTTAACGCACAGGGTTACAAACTTGTAGCTTGGGTTGGATAGGAAGATACTGCATCTAGACACCCCCTGAGCACTAAAAGAAGAAGCACCTCTGCGGGAGAGGAAGTTATCACAGAACACCACAGCCAACACTCCAAGGCAAAGGGAACACAGAGCTCCGACAATCAATGGAATGTAATACAGACAAGAATAGAGGACCCAAGAAATGAGAACATGCAGTACCTTGGGTCGGCCTATATGTAAAGAGGCCTTGCTATCTACAAAGCGAGCCGAGCCGCCCATCATCCGGTAAATCCTCCCCCTTGTCCATCGTCTAGACCCCTTCCTTTACCGAGCGTAGCACCCTGGAGAATCTAGCATCAAGCTAGGAAGAAACAGGGAGCAGCAATCAATGAAAATCCCTTGGCTCTAATCCGGGGACACCACGAGAACAGTGTCGGCCGGGACTATGATCAAAAAAACAGCTGCCATCTTTGCCACCGTACCCTTCCTCATCACCGCCTGCACCCCTTGCCTACCACCGAGAGCCAACACACGAGACACATACGCGAGCGATGCGAGCCTTGTATCAAAAGAAAAAAAGGGAAAGAAGCGAGAACGACAAATCCTGAACTCCGACTCACACAAGTTTCGTTCCTGACCCAACCAAGTCGACGTCCTGCCCCGAAGCGCCGGAACCGTCCTACCGCATCGCATCATCAACCCACCCCCAAGAAAAGTCGTTGAGATCGCAACCAGCCCTAGCTAGCCCCCTTGCCTTGTTTTCACCGGCCCGATTTGTCGCCCCCGCCACTTCCCGATCCAAAATCCGGCTCCGTTATCGCCTTCTTGTCCTTCCTCGCCTTGATGACAAACTCCGCCATGATCTGTATGTGATCCGACGGGAAATGGTAGTTGGGGAATGCCGGCACCCGCTTGAGGTACTCCGAGTCGGGAGGTCCGAGCAAGTCCACCACCTCGAGCGTGTTGGTCGAGTACCACAGGTAATCAATGACATCGACGAAACCGGGCGTGTAGTTGGTGAATGGGAGCTCGTCCGGTGTCCCTTGGATGTGGGCGTAGGCGTCGCGTAGGCTGAACGGGTGCTCGATGCCGTCCCTCGTGAAGCTGCCATACTGGAACTTGGCCAGCTCCAGATGATCCGGGGCTACCCGACCCTGGGAGAGGAGCTCGTACACCGAACTGTCGACGGTCGAGTTGAGATCGCCGCATATTAGGAGCGGGATGTCGGTGTTGTTCCTGTATTCCTGGCTCGGGCCGGGTTCTTGCGGCGTTGGCGGCCGAGTCGCCTCCTCGCCGCCCTCCTTGGTCGGCGTCGAGAACGAAAACGGCTTCTTGTCCTTGACGGCCGGCCATCGCACCCATCGCTCCGCATATTTCGAAATCTGCTCCATGAGGATGCCCGTCTGGATCACCTTGACGTCCGCAAGGACAGACTCCCAAGCAAGATGTCCGTTAACCAGGATGATGCGGGCGCCTGTGGCGCGACTTTCCAGGAAACAAACGACGGCGATATTGTCCTTGGGCATGACCCGGTTGAATACGTCGTGTTGGTTCTTCATGTCCGGCCTGTTGATCGCGATGGCCGCAAACTCAATGACATGCTTGTCCAGCAGAATGTACTTGCTTGCCTTGTAGAATGTGGCGCAACCGTCCACACCAAGAGCGTCCTTTTCGCCCATGGTCTTCGCTCGCGTCTTGGGCCAATGCACACCCTTGTAGTCCATTTGGGCCAATGCAGGGCTGAACTCTTCCTTGAACGACTCGGTCGATATCTCTTGCAGGCAGAGGAAATCGGCGTCCTTGTCACGGAGCTCCTCCATCACGCATTCCTTGCGATACTCCCAGTTCAAAGCGCCCGTGGGAGTGTAACCGTAGGTCTGCGGGGTGGCATACTTGTCGCAGAGAACATTCCAGGAGAAGACCTTGATCCGCTCCAAGTTTGTAGAGACATCCTCTTGAACCGTGATGAATTTTCGGGGAGCCGGAGGAGGAGGGACTAGATGAAAGTACGGGTCAGCACGAGATGATAAGAAGGAAAAGATGCAACTGTGAAGCAGGAAAATGGAGCGAGACAAAGTCACGATGGGATAAAAAGGGCGCCATACCGGGTGCCTGTTCCTTGAGAAGATTGATAAGGCTCTTGGTTCCCCGTTCGACAATTTCCTGCTTCAGATCTGGGCTGAGAGGATTCCCCTCGATGCCAAGCTGCTCGAGAAGATGCAGCGAGCCCAGCTCGTAGGGAAGCGTGCGGATGACATTGTTAAAGAGAAGGAGTTCTTTTAGGTATGTACACATGCCGAGCTCGGGTGGCAGCTCGGTGATCTGGTTGTAGGAGGCCTCGAGATGACGTAGCTGGCGCAGCTGACCGATAGACGCCGGAATGTGCGTTAGCTTGTTGGATGCAATGTACAGCTCGCTAAGGAACGAGTAGGCAAACAGGGCCGGGGTTAGGTTGCGCAGTCCCTGGCCACTCATGTCGAGGTTGTGCCAGGCCTGGTGGCATCTCGCCTTGTCGACGCTGTATGGACGCCTCCTGTCATCCGCGCCCGAGTCGCCCGAGGCGGTCTTGCCAGAAGTGGGAGATGGGTAACTGATTCCCTTGTTTTCAGAGGCCTTCAGGCGAGCATAGTAATGAGGTTGGGCCTGATCGGTCATGGCTCCGTGCGCCCGTTCTGCCTCTTTATGGAGGCGCAGTTGTTCCGCCCAGTGCTCGTTGATGGGCTGGGCCTGGCCGCCCCGGGTCGTGGTTGACGACGTCACATGGCCGTTCTGGAGAGCGCCAGGGGTGAACTGGGTGGTGTTGGACAACACGCCCGACGAGTAGCTCGAATGATGGCCTACGCCATTGCCATTGCCGTTGTGCCCGGTGTGGTCCTGCTGGACGGACTGGTGATGTTGGAGGTGCGACTGTTGGTGATGCTGACCCTGCTGGTAGTTGAAGGGCAGAGGCATGCGCTGGCCGGCCAGGGCACCACTATTTAAGCGGGAAGAGTGGCCCTGTTGATGATTTTGAGAGAACATTCCTCGTACGTCGGCAGCCTCGTGGCCTGAACGGTCAAGGGAGGGATTGAGGGAGGGGTGTTGGTTCTGGAGTTGGAGTCGGGAGAAAAGAGAGGATGTGGCTAGAGTCAGAATGTTGCGGGAGGCGGTTTCTTTGGGCGATATGAGCGAGTTGATGTATAGATCTCGAACAGACTGCTCGGAGTATGGGTGACCATCTGCCATCTACCGAGCATACCCAGGATGTGGAGACAGTGTTAAAAGGCGAGACGGCCGTGGAGGCCAGGTGTGCCGCAGCTCATGCAAGTCAGGTAATGAGGGACGAATCCGGTATCGCGTCGGTGCGGGAGATAGCAATAGGACGACGGTAGGATGCTCCTGCATCGAGTACCCTGTGGAGGGAGAACAATATCGGGGTGCGGTTAAACGATTGCTGGGGAGAGCTTTTTCTCTGTTGGGGGTCTATCAAATGTCCATCAGACGGCCGAGAGCAAAACGAGTTGATCAGTTGTCGGCCCGTCGAAGAAAAAAAATCGGTACTCTGTCGGATAGGCTTCTCGATCCGCACTGTAAGGCAGTCAGAGGTTGGTGATGTTTCAAAGCTAGAGAGCGTGTGGACTGACAATGCGGGACCGTATCTAGAACTTGTCAAGAGAGGCGGAAGGTAGATGGTTTTGATTCTGGTCTGGAAGACGAGGGCAGGTCAGTGGTAAAGCTTCGACTTTGAGTTGATTGGGCAGAGTTGGATGGATGCAGGCGCTGAGGCAAGAGGCTGGCAACGACAAAGAGGGATACGGCTGACAAACGCCATTTGGAGTACCACAAACCTGAACGAGTGAGCACAGTGAGATGCGATATCAATGAAGCATTGAATGGATATTTGTGCTGATCAGTGGTGCTGGGGTTATGTTGATGATTCAAAGACACCATGGTGTTGAGTAGCCGTCGGGTCGTCCAAAGCGCATCAAGGCGGCTAGTCAGATACTAGCGGATGTCACGTGTTTGGTGTGCACGTACCATATTGCAATCTGAATCAAGCTTTTCAAGAGGTAGGAAATCACGTGAACAAGGCTGAAATTTGGATACCTACGACGTATTCAATTCAGTGGTAATCTAGACGCAGCTCTACAGAGTAGAGGAGAGATATTACGAAGTAGGTTGACACGAGACAGAATAGATCTGAGGTACACTTCCACTTCCACTACCTAAAAAGGACTCCCGTTCGGCGTATACGGAGCAGTGTCCGTATCCTACTATAGGAAGAAGGATGGGGTAGTCACGGGATCGCGGTCTACCAAAAGTCTAGAGAACTAGCGAGAAAATACTGTGTACTAATACCACTCTTATTAGTTCCTAATAACGAGGGCGAATACATATAAAAGATGCTATGCAGTGGTGGTGAAGGACAGTAGATCGACGTCTTTTCTTCTCTTATTCCGTAGGTGTTCTCGCCCATACAAACACCTAGCGAGACGGAAAACGAATGCCATGCCACTTAGGTAATACATTAGTCAGTGCTTACATAAGTATACTGTGTTCAACTCGTATGTATGTAATTACAGATTAGGTCTGAATGGAAGGCACGAACGTCGACCTGTGCCTACGATGCACACCGGGTGGCGCATCATAGTCCACCGGGTGACTAGATCAATGACTGGCAGGAATTCTGTAATAATTACCTGAGGCCAAGTCGCAGTCAGAGTTGGAATGGGCCGCTGCATTTACTGGCCCGTTCAGAGGAGAGCATGCCGAAGCTTTTGCTTTCCAAGAGCCCTTCGTTATTGATGGCGATGTCTTATTATTGACTTGCTCGCATCGTGCTTGTCACTCAGGTAGAATCGTCACAATGACGGCTGCATGACCGTCCTACGGGGGAAACAATCGGCTGAACTGAAAGATCCGAATTCTCCCACCACATGCCAAGGACACAGGGGGACGAGCGGAAAAGCACGATTTTGACACCAGCCTAAATGGAAATTGTCCTCAGATTCGCTGAATGGGTAGGACATGATCACGGAAATGGTTGGCCCACGGAAATGGTTGGCCCACGGGAATTATCCGTACGAATATACCATACCAATACCAACTCGGTCGCCATCAGCCCTTGCCAAACTGGGAGAGAGGAGACCCCCGGAACATGGACTGTTACTCTGATCACGCACTAATTATACCGAACACCAGGTTGACCCAACCAAGTTGGCGTGCTGTGCCTGGTTGTGTCGAGTTTGACGAGCCAATGGTGAGGCACGGAACGAGCCAGGGCTGCCTTTTCGTCCCGATGTTCCTCGCAACCGAGCAGCCCCAAAGGCGGAGAAAGCCATGGCTACGAAAGCGGTTTCCGTAGGAGTCTCAGATGCGGGGGAGGGGCCCCAGATGTGTGGAGTGCGTCTCCCGTAGCCATCCAGCACCATGGAACCTCGCCCGTCACTGGGCCCTCATTCTAGGCTACTCCGAATAATCCAGGGCCAAGGACGTTCGTGGATGCGAGGATGAGGCCCCGAAAAGGCACCAACATCCTAACTAGGCCCGGGTGAACGATCCGGGGTATGAAGATTAATATTTCCAGTGCATATATTAGCAACCTGTCTCGTTCTCCCCCACCTGCGTCTCTTATTTCCTTTTCCTACGGAACTGCTGCCTTTCAACGTGTATGCTTTGAAGGCGTCACTATCGTTTCCTGGTGTTTCCTATTCATTCGAGAGATTGAAAATCCTTTATCCAACCAAGGATCGATCGGTCAGGGAGAAGAAGTAAGCACAGCGCCGGTGGTCGAATTTGTCGAAGCGCCCGCTCACAACCAACTCCGAGGTATGGCTGTTTTCATAACGATCCCAATGCACATCGGGTTAAGAAACGATTTCAGGTCCATACCTAGTTGCAAGATTTTTCAGCAACGAAGAAATGACATCCAGCGACGTGGGTAACCTACACTCGACAGGAAACAAGGAATTAGACTACGACTACTGAGACGTAAAGTCGCCAGTGGATATCCTTCTCCTACTTCACCACGGAGACGGATTGTCAGCGCCAAGGCACCGAGGGCCGCATCTCTCACCAACCGTCAGCGACTATCTCGGAGTTTCCGCGGGCAAATAATCTGCGAATAACACCAGTTGGCTCTATCCACACAGAAAGTCGAAGAAGAGAAACCAAGGAAGAAGGGAGTGTCGCAGAAGGGTATACCGCATACGAACGTTACACAGGAACATCGGATTCGGTTGTCCCTTTATTATCCCGACCCGTTGCAGATTCTCATGCAGCTTGGCAACCAACAGCACGCCCGCGCAACCTGTTGGCAGTACGGCCCAATACCAGGAGAAGTGTCAGCTGTAGTCGACCCCGCGCCCGCGCACTTCCTCTTTGTCCCAGAACTCCTCACGTCCCCGACTCCTGACCCGACCTCTTCATACGGCGTGCAATCTTCAGCGGGGATTCACAGTGGATACCAGAACGAGGAAGACGTCATCCCTGACACTAACATTTGAAGGTGATAAGGAAGAGCACAAACAGGGTGGCAGGGTATCAGGAATCGGGAGCTCATGCCACTTCAGACGAGCCCCTGTCGTGGTCGCGTACAACCTGAAGAACCGTTTCTGAAGATCAAGTCTCATCACGGGGAGTTCCCGGTAGCTCAGGGACAGACTGCTACTCTTGTCGCCAAAAAAATTACAGGATACGAAGAATCGAAGTGAGACGGACTTGGAGTTCTTGATCTGTCGCCTCAACGCATGCCCTCATTGCGACGGTCGCTCTTTCACCCGAAGGACGTGGTGTTTCGAGTTCATTCTCTCACGTCGCTCCTCGACAACCTGGTCGTCCCATAGGAGTCTACCCAGTCCTACAAATACCGGAGATCGACCAACTTGTCATTCGAGCTGTTCGGGAGGGAAAACCAGCAAGGGTTCGGTTCTTCCGTCGTTCGTAGCAGGCAGGAGTGCGGGCAGTGGACTTTCGGACTTTCCTGGTTCCTCGTTCATCTTCCCCCTGCGACGTGTCGCGCACACCTACAACAGAGAAGGGCTTGTTCTTGCTCCTTCTCAGCCGGAGTTTTACGTCTGACATCGCCAATTTGGACGGTCCCCCCACCGAAAGGCGGGGCGCGACGGAAGTGCAGTCGAGGTAGGAATCATGGCGGAATTCCTGGGGGGGTACATGTATGCCAGCATGCACCCTGTCCTGCCTCTTTACAATAAGCAACAGTCGCAAAACGAGGAAAACCAAGGCGATGGCATTGATGAACATAAAGTCGAAGAGAGAAAGCCAGCCAAGGCACCATTGGCACTCAGACGCAGACGGGATCGGTCGACGACGCGGTCCCAAAACGAGAACAAGGAACGAGAGGAAGACGCAAGCAGAGCCAAGGCCCGGCACAGGGACAGGGACAAAAGCAGGGGAAAAGGCCGGGAAAGAGCGAGGAGCAAGGATAGCCGCCGGGATAGCCGAAGAGAGAAGGAGAAGTTACAAAAGAGGAAGAAGAGACTAGACGAAGAGCGAGAGAGGGATGAGAAGAAGAGAGGGAAGAAGAAAGAGGAGGAGAGGGAACGACAGTTGCACCGACAAGGCGGAAACGCGGACGAAGACGAACAGGGAGAAGAGAAGAGACCGCCAACATCACGAAGGGAAATTGTTGGTGGAAGGTTTACCAACCCCTTTCGGTCCACAACTGCAGCCCGTGCGCTGGCAGGACGAAGTACAAGGACGGCGGCAGGCGGCGGCGACCCCTATTACAGCGACAGTGAAGGAGACAGTGGCCGATACAGCCACCACAGCCACCGAAGCCACCAAAGCCATCACAGCCGAAGCACTTCCAGTTCTCAGTACAGCCAGTATTCGTACAGCGAGCACAACCACACCCACGCCCACAGCCATAGCGGCTTAGCAGGGATCCCAACGCCCGCCACACACGCTACGCCCGCTATACCTGTACACGCTATTCACGCCACATCCACAACCGATTCCTCTTCTTCCCACACTCGATCCATATCGGTTCCATTACCACCGCCTGTTGGACGACCACCACAAAGACCACTACCACCACTACCACCACTACCACCATCGTCGTCGTCGTCGACAATTCGGGCTCTTCACGGCGTGCCCTTGTCGCCCACCAGGAATGCCGCATCCCCTCCATCTCCTCTAACCGCAAGATTCTCATCTCGACCACAAACAAGGAGAAGAGTTACCCCCGCAAGCCCCGTCACCACCGCGACCCCGCTTTCATTTCGGGAGACGGGAACGGACACTACTGAAATCCCCATTGGTCCTGACCATCGTCAGCAGCAGCATCGGCAGCAGCCACAGCAAAATTATCAGCAGCGTCATCACGGGAGCGCGCAAGGCGACCATCATCAACGCGACGACACAGACCCAGAGAGCGAAGACCAAGACGCGGACACGGACGCAGACCACGTCGAAGGCATTGGCTCTCGCACGCCACGGGCTCGGGCCCACCAGCACCACGCGCTATCCTCGTCCCCCGTCGCCACATCCCTTTCGAACCATTCGCTTGGGCCTGGCTCATCACCATCAATCGGATTCTCCCCGGTCAAAAGCCAGTCCCCGCCCGGGCCACCACCCCAATACCTGACCAACAGCCGCGATACCTGCGACAATTGCTCCCCTGTCCTTTCCCACCAACAGCAGCAGCACCACCAAGGCCGAGCCCACCTTAAAACCCAAGGCCGACCCGGCGATCCCTCTCCAAGTAGCGCCATCACTATTGGCGACCAAGGCGACCAAGACTCAATCGACTCAACTCCCAGTCCAGGGCAGACCGCCGCCCGGCCACTCTCTCCCCAACGACTCCACGCCCTCCGCCTGCCGAGCTCCTCCATTGCATCAGCTTCTGCGGCTCCTTGTGCTTGTTCGTCGGCGTCGAGGGAAAATACCAATATCTCCTCTGCTGATTCCTTCTCCTCGTCGCCCGTATCCGTATCGGCGGCTGCCACTGCAACGGCAACTGCAACCGCAGCTGCAACTGTTGCTGCAGTGTCCCACCCCCCCCTGGCCCTGGGCCTAGCCCCGACCCCGGCCCCGGCCCAATCCCATTCAATCCCGAAAAATGCAACAAAGTTCGCCAACATGGGTTCTTCCTCTTTTGCCAAACCCTCCACCTCAACTTCTTCCGTCACATCCTCCTCCAACGCGCCGCACCACCCCTTCTCCTCTACCAAGATTACCGCCGCCACCCTCTCAATCGCCGCACTGACCGAGACCATCTCTTCCGCCTCGGCCTCCCTTCACTCTGCCTCATCGCGGGCGATGACCTCTTCGAACCACACCAATGTCTCCAATCCGTCCCTCGATGTCGCCTCCTTCAAAGGCAGCTCCATCGCCGTCTCCGCCGCCCCGTCGTCGCCTCGCCCTTTCTACAACCGCGCCGGCCGCACCTACCTCGCCGACCCCAACATTCCCTACCCTCTCCCCGTCGACCTCCCCGAACTACACCGCCAGAGCTTGCGCACCCTCCTCCTCATCCAGATCTTCGGCGCCCCCGTCTGCTCTCCCGTTTTCGCCCAAAGGCCACCGACCCGCGTCCTCGAGGTTGCCTGCGGCACGGGCTTTTGGAGCATGATGTGCCATCGCTACTTTGCCAGCCGCGGCCATCCCAACGTCTCATTTACCGGACTTGATATCGCACCGCTCGCCGCCAGTGATTCTGGCAGTGGACTTGGTGATGGTGATGGTGGAGAAGGACGGGGAGGATTGGGTGCCGGTGCGGGTGTGGCAGGATGCAGCTCCAAGCCGGACCGGGACATGAAATGGCGCTTCGTCCAGCACGACATGCGCTGCATGCCCTGGCCGTTACCGGACGATGGGTTCGACCTCATCATGGTCAAGGACGTGTCCATGGCCCTTCCCGCATCTCTGCAGCAGTCTGCCATGGACGAATACATCCGTCTCTTGCGGCCCGGCGGCGTTCTCGAGATATGGGACTCGGATCACCAAATCCGCATGCTGCGCCCGCATGCCCCAGCGCCCGGGGGAGGCCCCAGCCGCGCCGGCGAGGCCGATGACTCCTCGACCGAGGATGAGGCCGACGCCGCTTCCAGCTTGGGAGCCTACGTCATGACGGCCAACACCCCGCTCTCCGCCCCGCTCAATGGTTTCCTGGTAGAGTACAACGGCTGGTTAAACCGCGCCCTCAACGCGCGCGACTTCAACCCCGTCCCCTGCACCGTCGTCGGGCCCATGCTCCTGCAAGAGTCGGAGGAGCTGTGCGACGTCCGCAGCCGGCGGCTCGCCGTGCCGCTGGCCGAGGTCCGCTGGGAGCGCGAGGGCGTCGGAGGCGTCGTCACCAAGGACGGGAAGAGCTACGTCGAGACGGGCCTGCGGAAAGACGTTGTCGGCAGCGGCGCTGTGGGGCTGAGCAAGACTCTCACGGCGAGCCAGGCGGCTGTCCGAAGGACGGCCATGCTCACGGTCGTGCAGCTTATCCAGAGCCTCGAGCCTGTCCTGCGAGAGACGAGCGGCAAAAGCCAGGACGAGTGGGACACGTGGATGGGGAAGATGATGAACGATCTGATGCGGGATAACGGCGCCTCGTGCGGTGAATGCCTGGAAGTGGGTGCTTGGTGGGCGCGAAAGAAGGGTGGTGTTACGCGATCATGAAAATGTGGCCCATTCCGCTCGAGAGTTCGTGGAGGAAAGAAAGGGGAGCAGCACCATACACGAGAGAGGTGCTGTGGAAAGGAGCGGTTTTGAAACGTTTCGGCTTTGACTTCCCTTCCTTTTTGTCGGGGATACGCATGGCCGGAAGGAGGCACGAGACCATGGGAACGATGAGCGAAGAGTCAAGATGGGGTGCAATGATGGGATGTTTTGACGTGATGCTATATTGCGGATACCCTTTACATTCCAGCTTGTGGAACTTGTTACTACTTGTGGATCACGTCATTGGGCTATTTCTTGTTTGGCATTCTTTCTCTTTTGTCTTTGCCTGGTCGGACAGTGCATCTTTTTGCGTGTCGGCCTACATATTCATCTTCTTCCTATTCCGGGTCTTCTTCCCCCCACCACTGCCCTCGACTTGCTTCGGGTGTCACGCCTCAGGCCCCTTCCACATATCGTTTCCTCAGGGTGCGGTACCGTTTGAGATAGTACCTGATAAGATTCTCATCAGCTGCTGGAGAGGCAAAGATACAGAGGGTTGGGAGCAGGGACGGTGGACAGAGGTAACCCGTGCACCGGGTTTGAAACGAGCGCTGAGCGCTTGGTTCGTCTTTGTGGAGGGGGGTAGGGGAGGCTTGAAGTGAACGGGGGAGAAAGAGTCGGGGGAGGAGAGAGATGTCTGTGTTTCCGTTTTCTTCCTGGTACGGAACCGCGGTTTGGGGTTTTAGGGATTCAGTTTGATGTTGTTGACTTGACGAATAGACTTGACTTCGTTCTATGCAATCGCCCCAGATGAAGAATTCGCAATGAGATTGACGGCGAAACAAGAAGACCTAGAGCCCAGGAGATTCATCCAGGGATAGGGGAAGGCAACAGGCTGCAGGAGACAGGACAGAAACGAGAGCAAGTAACCAGGCAAGACAACTTACAGCGCTTCGATCTCTAATAAGGATAGCAAGGGTAGGCGGCAGGTCAGCACCAAATTCAGCGTGAGGAAATACATCGGAGAGAGCAATGAACGAAGACTCCAACTCACCCTTCTTGACGAATTTGGCCTGCTCGATGCCGCGACGGATGGCTTCTTCGTCGCGCAGGCCGGCATTGGCTTTGAAGGCGCTGCGAAGGCGCGTACGGAAGAAATCGTATCCTTGGGGGTACTCCCGGCCTAGGAAGAGGAGCTCTGTCATTTCGGACGTTGGTTTAGTATTGGCATTGCATGGATATGACGGCTCATTGAGCCGGTTGTACTGAAATCCAGGTTTGGGGATGGGCGGCTCTGGGTGATTTGTCCCGGTTCACGAACTCCGGGGTACGGAGGGATGTAAGGCGATTTCGGGATTCCATGGCTGCCACGAGCGAGCGGAAGAATACAGAGGATAAGGAATCAGATGAGGCGTAATTGATCTGCCCAGACTCACCTTTATAAATGGCAATAACTTGTCCCCTGAGCTTGGGATTCGGGGCGCTCATCGTTGCTGTCTGTGTTGATTCAAGCGGAAGACGTCAAGCATAAGAGGATGAAGCAGCGCAGGTCTCTGCGACTAATGGTCACCTTAGAGCATTGGCAACCTTTTCTCTGTTCTTGTGTAAGTTGCGCTATTGCCTGATGTAGTCGCGATGTCTGGATGAGTATAGTATTCGTATGGTGGGCGAACTGTTATGGTCCTTTGTTGACGACTGACCTAGATGACGTTGGTAGTGGGGATGTGCCTGACTGTCATCACATGGTGCCAACTGAAGACTCCCTTAGGTCACATCCAAAGCACGGACCAATCTCCTTATCTTATCGTCCTCTTCAGGTACATTGCACCATTGTGTCCCCATTCCCAAGTCCCCGCCCAGCATCGTCCTCGACGCACGCTTCTACGCCTCGTCTTCCACCCGCTCGAAAAGGGGCCCGTTAAAGATGGCGGCACCGGCTGCGTCAAAGGCCTGGCCGCCTGTCCGATTCGTCCCCGCATACCTCCAGCGCATCGGCAAATGTCTGACCTTTGGCTGCAACCCGGAGCAGACCCGCGTAGCCGCCTCCATCGTCCGCGACATCACCGAGAGATCACACTACCTCAATGCCGCCGCGCAACTCCATCTAATGCGCCCGGACCTCGTGGTCGACAGGCTCCGCGTCCCGGCCAACCCATTGTCCCCGTATCAGGTGGATAGACGGACACAAGAGACGGGGGTGGACACGAGACCAAATTGGCAGGAGGTACCGCTCTCCCTCATCTTGTCCACCGACCTCGGCGCTTCGAGTATACGTGTGGTGGTTACATCTTGCTAATTACCGATGATTATATTATCTGTCTTTCTAGCAAGCACAATCGTCGGCCATCTTAGCCGCGCTGGCCGAGAAAGGGCTTCCCCAGCTCCTCCGATACGCCCAAGAAACGGCCCCTGCGGAGTTCCAAAGCGACTGGGCCTCGTACATCAACTCCAGTTACATGGACGGTGGTTTTAGGTTATATTCATCCAATGTACAAGTCTTCAAGGTACACCCAATCGCCAAAGCCCCCTGCTTTCCCTGGATGGGTGAGACGGCTTGTAGACTGACGTGCTGGTGGCACTCGCAGATCCCCCAATTCCCCGATACCGTCAGTGTCTACGGCCGGTTTGCCCTGGCAAACGGCAGAGTGAAAACCTTCCAGATTGTGCAGACCATATGGTCGCATTCGCGCATGGTACCGCTGGGCGTGGTGACATCGGCCCTGAGGCCTCATATTGCCGGCGCGCGCCCGTGGCTACCGCATATCAGGAGACTGGTCGGGGAGACGAAGGAGCAGGCCGAGGAGGCAGGCGCTGAGCTGCGGGATATTGCGAACAGGATCACTTGGCTGGAGAAACAGACGTGGGATCGGGCGGATGCTGTGGAGGATATGGGCGCGGCCAAGAAGTGACATTCATTCAAGCAAACGGTCTGCAGGAGGGGAGGTCGTCGAGAGGCCACCTCAGCCTCTGGGCCACGGGCAAGCAGGGATCTGAGAGGATTGACAGGCTCCTACGGCGTTAGTTTGACCTCTGTCCAACGATGACTGGTGGTTGTCGGTGCCAGTGTCCAGTGTATTGTAGGGGTCCTTATCCATCCTGACCCCCGCATCTTGTGGTGAGACCAATGCTGCCAACCAAAAAGCATGAGGAATGGGAAGAGGAAGGGAAAGAGAAAGAGGATCCTGCCAACAAAATAGCCCGCCCATTGGTCGTGACGGATGCAACTACGCGTTCCGGCTAAAACAAGTAGGTGGAAGTTGAGGATGAGCATGCCTCCAACCAGACACGTACCATGTGTCGTGTCAGTCCAAGAACATTGGCGATCCACATGTGGACGTGGGAGTCGCGGGGATGAAAGCTTGATGGACTTGCTGGCGCTGTCCAAAGAACGTTGTACAGCGTACCTACATGCGGGGTCGTCAGAGCGCACGTACTGTATATGTACTGTAAGCAAACGGAATGCCGTCTTTGGTAGGTACCTTGGTGAGTAAGACGGTACCGTCGATCAAACCATGCACCTCCGTTATCAGACATCCTTAGGTACCTACCTAGGTACCTTACCTACCTACCCGGGTTGGGTGGGGTGTAGGTCAGAGCTTGAACAGAGGATTTTGCTCTGACCAGAGCCAGGTCAGAGGTACAACTGTCAACATGAAGTTCTAAGACTGTCGACAGTCTGACCAGTCATCGGGCTCTGACCTATAAACCCCCAAACCCGGGTAGGTATCCGTATGCCGGCGTGGGTGGGTGGTGTCAGAGATGGCAACTTGCTCCCACTCCGCCTTTCCAGTTGGGCCTCGATGAAAAAGAGAAATGAAATCATTGTAATCGTGTCATGCCGTAGCGGCGGAATACATTACAGTTGCACGACTACAGGTAAAGGTTTTCAATAATATGTTGCATTAGCGCGTAACCAACGATACAAGACGAGTCAAACAATGACACCGCAGGATGCAGCGCGTCTGTACAGAGTATGATTCGAACTGAACGGCCCATTGGAGTGAACAAATGCCGGCAGCGATAATCCCCCACCAATCCGATTAAGGAAGAGGGGAAGAGACAGGGCAGTCGTTTGCATCGTAACCAGTCAGCCAACCAAGCTCAAGTACGAAGTATCTGAAGATTGGCATCCGACTTTGCGCCAAAAGGGAAGGAAGAAACATGAAAGCTTGCTTTCTTCTAATTCTCCATGGGCTTTAAGGGCCAGTCTCTCGGTACCATTTCTTTCGAGACTTCTCCCAGAATTTACTGCAGCTACTGGTGGCTTGATATTCGCATATCGAAACTCGAGGAAGCGATGCCATGATAATAAGGGGAATATTAGTGGCTGCAGCCCCAGTGACACAAGAACGCGAACAATCATTACCGAGGATGGGTATGAATATGCGTACGGATACTGAACAATGTGTATATGAAATCGACCGACTACTAGAGTCTCCGACTACTACCACTAACAGACCCGTGACCACGCCAGAAAACGGGGCCGGCCCCGCCAATATGTCGTGTGTACGTTGTATATGATGAGGCATTTGCCTGACCCGCAGCGATCGGCCAATGGATAATGTGGTAGTTGGAGAAGAACCGTAAAAAGGAAAAAAAATACAAGTAAAACGTTGTGTGCATCTTTTCATGGTGGGTGATTCTTCTCGTTTTGGCAGCGCCTCGGCAGCCATACATGGGACACTGCCGAGTAGCTGCCGACCCGGGAATTAGGGTATGGGCCCCGTGTCCAATAGGGAATAGGAAGATTCCATCTCGAACGCTGTGAAAGGACGCGCGGAGAATTGAATGACCGCGTTTGTTCCCGCTAATAAACAAGTGCACGATTCCCTGGCAGGTAATTTCTTGGGTAGGTACATACACATGTCACATGCCTTGCTAGTTATGTAGCTAGAGAGTATGAATGAATTATGTTCTGCCGTTCTGCCGTCCGCAGTGGGATGACTGCCTATATTATGTGCTATTCATAGATACAATGTGTATAGCAGTTTCGGAAAAAGAAGATTGCTGTGCTGTGTTATGCAAAGTTGGCAGGCAGCAGAAAATGTATAACTAGTAGTAGAGAGGCCCGAGTATCTGTACAACGACCAATATACAACGTATATAGTAGAGGCCCTTGCGCGCCGTAGTACGATGCAAGATGCAACGAAAATGCAAGCTCGCAATCAAAACATTGATGGGAGAGCCAGAGAGAAACGTTTTGAATGTACGAATAGAGAACCCATCAATCGAGAGAAAACAAGCCTTATTAATAATAGGCACCTCGTAGTACTTCGTATCTGTGTATGTTGGACTTGAGGACCAATACTAATACCTACCTCACGAAGTTACAACTACTTCGTAGAGGCTAGAACCTAGAGACCCATATGACTAGTATAGGAGTATAGGCGGAAGAATATAGCAGAGGAAGTCCGTGGAAAAACCTTTGCCACCGAGTTAACGAAATTAAGGAAAATAGGAAAAGAAAACATTGTGGTCACGCGTTGAAGAATATCTATGTACGAATCCCGTATGTATCGTATCGTATCACCAAGCCAAGTCGGTACTTCGTGCAGCAGCACCTTAATTAGCACATCGGGACATGGGCCACGAGGCGGCCGTGCTACGGAGGCTGGTACAATGGGATACAAGACAAGTACTTCTTGCATCTTGTGTTCATCACATACACCCAAGTATACAGTCTGGATCATCTCTGATTACACTGTACATGACTGGTTTCCAGCTGGGACTCCACAAGGCTAATAAATGCAAATGGAGACTTGCGCAAAGGTGCAGGAGCGCCACTATCGTGCCTACCTGGGTTTAGCGGGCAGGTATTAGTCGAGGCAATACTACCCGCCAGTGTTCTTTCTCCCACCTAAAAATCCCTACCTAACTTGGAGACGAGAAAAGGCACGCATCTTCCTCCAACTCCATCCAACTCCTCCACCACCACCCCCAGTTTCAATACCACCGCCATCGTCAGCTCGTTTCCACGCGCTGTTGGGACGGAAATATCGACACGTCCCTCCGGCAATCATCAAATTCGATTAAATTATTCGGTATATCTTCAGCTTCATCTTTTCTGGCCGAGCCGGAAAGTTCCCAACATTCCGGTCTTTCTCTACCGGAGAATCCGGCCTGGCTTTCAAACCCCTAGAATTCGCAGCGAAGACACGAGTGACACGAGAAGGGCGTGGCCCGGGAAGGAAGGAGAAATATCGACATACTAGCGGGGGGGAAAACAAACATACAAAAAAAAAGAAGAAAAAAAGGAAAAAGAGAGAAAGAGAAGGACACAAGGGAGCCCATGTCTACGAGAGTTTTGGTCTTGTGGATCGGATCTGACGTGTTTTGACAAACTTTTTATCTTTATCTTTTCTTCTTCGTCAGTGCCAGCTTCGTCCCTGGAGGATCTGGAAACAACACGCAACGGAGGCACCCAGGAACGTTATCCTGCTGTCGCTGCTGGTCCCGACCTGCTCCAGGTGCCCGGGTCGGTAGCTAGTCTCAAGAGTGCGCATGCCTCGTGCTTCCACCTCGAAGCGACAGCAAGGCGCCGCGAACCAGCGTGATACTCGGCACGAAAATGGCCTGGTAGGGCCTGCAAAGCGAGTCCCACCCAAGAAAAACACACCTCAGCTTGAGGGGCTCGCTCGGTCTGCGGCGCCAGACAACAATGCTTCCGGCCCTGTGCTGCCCTCCTCCCAGCCCATTGCTACTTTCCATGGAAACGGAACTGCCAATACCAACGGATACGTCAACGGATACATCAACGGTCACGCCAACGGGCACTCCAGCGGTCGCCCCAACGGTCACATCAACGGTCACTCCAGCGGTCGCCCCAACGGCCGCCCCAACGGTCACGTCAACGGTCACATCAACGGTCACGCCAACACCGGCAAATCCCATCTCGAAATGGCCACCGACCCGACATCTGGTGACGCCGCCCCAAGGAGGAGCTCCCTAGGCACCTACTCCGAGTCCCCTGCTGATTCCATGGCCTCGCAAGCCGCCAGCGGTCCCGGCGCCGAGACTCTCCACCGCCAGATCGACGTCAATGCTACTAAGAATGCCGACGTGCACCGTGATCCTGGCGGGCCGTTGGAGTTTGCTGCCACCGTCCTGCGCGCCCTGCCGCTGTACGACACCCTCGCCATCCTCATCCTGCTGATGCAGGTGCCCACCGTGGCCTTGTCCGGCATTTACATGGCCTTCACCTTCCTTACCTTCGTACCACCCGTCACCACCAGCTCGGGCATGAATATCAATCTCGCCGAGATTTTCGACTACAACTCGACCATGCCCTCCCTTGTCACCATTCTCTGCATGGATGTCTTCATCATGCTCATCTGGCTCTTCCTGTGGCCGCCTATCCAGGTCGCCATCCTCGATCTGGCCAAACCCGTCATCGCTGTTACGCTCGGCGGCGGGTCGAGTTCGAGGGAGGGCACGTCGAGGAGCGTCACCACGTGTTTTCTGCTCGTCATAGCTTCGCACTTTGTCCGCGGCTCCAGGTTGCACTGGTCTCGGGCGACGCGCTTTCTGCCCCCGAACTGGCGCATATTTGCCGATGCCGAAGATGTGCTTGAAGTCGTGACGCCCGAATTCGACAAGCGAGGACCCCACAGCTGGATCAAGAGCGTATTGGCCATTCATATCCTCACCCAGGGTATCGTGCGGTACATACGGGAATGGTATCTGAGGAGGGAGAAGGGAACCGCGCCATCGCCCGGCCAGCCGGACCCCGAAGCAGCCAAGCCTGCGCCGGATTCGACAATCGAGACGAGTTTCAACGCGACCGAGACGGGCACGGAGGTTGCGGCACAGCAACATGGTACCGGTTCGACCAAGAAAAGAAGAAAGCAGAGCACCCAGGTACGGCTGCAGCAGCCGCTATGGGCCGCCCTGGCGAGCACGAAGATCGTAATGGTTAAGGAGTACGAGCTGTCTCACGCGGCAGCCGAGTCGGCCGGATCGAACGCCACCGATATCCATAATTTGGGGAACGCACCCTTCGATTCCGAGGCCGAGCAGATATGGATTTCGTACGTTGGGTATGACGAGGTATGCTTCAACACCAGCCATTTCGCAGACAATTTCGCCATGTCCGCACAGATGGGGCACGTAGACCGGCCGGCCGGTGTGGACATGTCCAAGCCTTTCTACGTCCGAATTAACGACGCCTTCTGGCAACCGACGCGCATCTTCCGAATTCCCAACGAGGAAGGAGACCACGCACAGGAGCCCGGCTGTCGATGGTGCGGAGACATTTATGGCCTCCGACCGCTGTCCAAGTACGTCTGCGAGTTTGTCGACACGCACACCGACCGGGTCATTTTCTCCACGAGCATCCGTACGACGCAGGCGCCCACAAAGGATCAGGAGGGCCTGCCGAGCCCCGCGGTCAGTGGGCAGCAGCTCCTTCGCCCGGATTCGCCTGCGACGACGTTAAAGAGTACGATCAACGCGCAGAGCGAGAAGCTGGCGGATGAGAAGACGAAGCTCAAGAACTTGCGCAAGGAATGGAAGAGCAAGATCACCGCGCTCCGGAAGGAGAACGAAAAATTGGACAACGCGATCCAGTCGGCGGGGAGCAACGACGACAAGCTCCGGCAGAAAATCATCCAACAGGAGACCCAGCGGACGCAGGCGGACAAGGAGATTGTGCAGCTCGACGAAGCGCTCCGTGCTTTCGATGCGAACCCGGAAGGCCTGCAGGAACGGAAAAAGCAGGCGGAGAAGCTGTGGTCGGAAGAGAAGGCCGTGTTTGATCAAGCGTCGAAGCGGTTTAAGGAATTCAAGGCACGGTCGGCGGCCGAGATTAAGAGAAAACAGGACGAACAGAGCAACCTGCAGACGAGGCGCAATAAGACGGCGGCGCGTATTGCCAAGGTGGACAACGAGATTGCGCGGATAACGGACGCCAACAACCGCGGCCTGGACGAGGCCGAGCGACGGAGGCAGGGCCGAGCGGCGTGGGAAGCCGAGACCAAGACGATCGAAAACAACTTCAAGGAGAGCATCAGCACCATCCAGGCCAGCAATGCAACCAAGCAGGGACAGGTTAACCTTCTCCTCGGCCAGCTGCAGTCTTACCACGAGCAGATGAACTTTAATAGCAGCAGTGGCTTCTCGTTGGATGCGACGACTCCGGCGGGTCCCCAGCAGCAGCAGCAGCAGCAGCCACATCCCACCGCCTTTGGCAACCCGGCTGCGGCGACCAACACGTGGAACCCCAACCCGGCGGCCCCTCCGCATTACCCCGCGTCCATGTGGCAGGTAGGCAATGGCAGCGGCAGCGGCAGCGGCGCGGCTCAGAGCACGACCGCGTCCAGTAACAGCACGGGTGGCGGCGCACCGCTGTCGTCATCGTCGTTGCTGCCAGCGCCATCGATAGCAGGGGCCAATTGGTCGCACGCAGGTCCGCCGACCAGGACCCGAGGCCGATCCAGCAGCATGCTCAGCGACGTCTCCGGGTTCACGCAGTCGAGCGGCGAAGACGACGAGTTCCTGTCGGTGACCAATACACCCGCCCAGCAGCAGCGGCAGAGCGCCGGTCATCCAGCACCCTATGTGTCTGCGGGTCCGTCGTGGCGACCGCAGGGCCACGGGCGCGGTGCTGGTTCCGGATTCGGCTCAGGCTCGGGCAGCAGCGAGGACAGCGGTGGCGGTAGCGCCGCTCTTCGCGATCCTACGACTCCAATTTGACTCATCGTGGCGGCTGCTGCTGGTGGTGTGGTTCGGTAACGGGTGACACAGGGTTGGCTAGCTTGTCGGTCTTGGATGCACCTCTCGCTGCCGTGGTAGTTTTGGACTAGCGCACTGCTGCTGGTTGATCGTTCGTTTTTGTTTTTGGGTTTCTGATTGCCTACAGCTCCTTGGATTCGAGTCGTGGCCGTCCGGACAGTGCTGGGAGGATTGTTGAGACCAGATTCTCTGCGTTCTCTTGCAGCCTCGTCTCCGGAAAGCGCAATATGTTCAATAGGCCTCTTCGCTTTAGATATTAGGTAGTTTGATGCTCGTCGTCGTCCTCGTCGGCAGAGTCCAGTTGCTCAATAACTGACAGCGTTGCTCGATCTACGTGTACACTGCTCGTGAAATACTTTTATTTTGTTTCCTTATTTGATTTGATGTATTATTCAAAGCTTTCTGGCTTGAAGCACCCAGAAGGTAGCAACTCTATCTGCACTCCGCCAGAGACATCACAACAATAAAGCAACCTCGGGGCCAATACATGTGGACAGCTATGCGAAGTCATTGGGGTAAACCATGGGTCTGTTTCCGATGGATCCATCACCCTGCTTCTGAGGGTTATTCTATGCTATTCTGTCTGATTTGTCCCAAAAATGTTGCCACATGGCGGTATGAGAGGTACATTTTTGAATATTCACATATTACAGCAATCCGGCTGCACAGCATAAAATAGTTACCGCTTTGGTACCGACGTGAGTGCGTAGTAGGCCTGAGGTACGACTGTGAGACGTTCCTGTAGCAGGACCCAAGGAGAGAAAAAATCGAGCAACAGACGCAAGCCTGTGCAGTAGAAGGTTATGATAGTCATCAGCAAAACACCCCGAATATTATTGAATTAGCGAGCGATAATGCTCTCTCTGTCATATTGACCTTTGAACCTACTACCGCTCGAGAATATACGAGTTTAGCCGCATGCCTCTGGGGGAACTCTGTGTTCAGGCCATGCCACGACAGGATGTTGTACCGTCTTAGCGGTGGAGGGCGAACCTGCAGCAAGCCAATTCGACTCTTATAAGGGGGACGGGACCGATACTGATTTTTCAGTGCGTTCGGGGCTCGGTGACGAAACTTTGCCCTCGAATCGGAATGCTTTGCCCTCATAGAGAGAAGACAAGGCTTATTCGGCCGCCGAATCCCATTCGGAATAGGGGTGTTGCGCAAGAGCAATGCAATGGTGCAAGAAGATTCCCCAAGCCCCTACTCGGTCCAGCGGACTGAGTGTGGGCTTGCCAGGTCCTCGCTACAATCTTGTCACACTCTTCTTCACGACTCCCCTTCCCTGACCAACTCGGTGACGGTAACAATATCGTATCCCTGTCTCTTAATCTCGGGGAGGACACTGCGAAGCATGGGTATGGTCCAGCTCCTCCTGTCGTGGCATATGATGATGGCGCCGGGCCTTAGCATGCTCAGAATATGGTTCGCGTTGACGCGCCACCAACTAATCTGCGGATCGTGGGGGTAGATGCTGCCCAGGACGAGCCTGTAGCCCAGCTTATCGACGAGGACGCGCATGCGGTCGCTGAAGAAACCCGACCCGGGGCGGAAATAGTTGGGCGGCATGGGAAGGTCCTCGGCGGCGTAGACGCGCCGGATCACGTTGCGGACGGCGCGGATCTCGTGCTCGAGCTCGGCGTCGGCGAGCGACCGCGACGGCGCGTCGCGCATGGCGTGGTTGCCGAGCTCGTTGCCGTCCCGCACGACCTCGCCAAGGACGTCCTCGCGGCCGGGGACCTGCGAGCCGATTACGAAGAAGGTGGCCCGCGCGTCGTGCTCCCTGAGCAGCTGGACGATCTCGGCGGTGTGTCGGGACGGGGCGTCGTCGATGGTCAAGGCGACGACTTTACGGGTCGTGTCGACCTGCCACAGGACGTCGGGCCATTTCCACTGGAAGTACCGGAGCAGAAGGGCGGGCGGCTTGTAGATGACGTAAAAGGGAGAGGCCAGGAGGAGGACGAGGGCCAGGAGGGTGAAGAGGGTGGTCATTCGGTTGCGGCGGACGCGTCTCCGCAGGTTATTGGGCAGTCGGAAGAGGCGGAGACGCGGCATGGTCTCATGGTTTATCAGCCACGGTGACCTTGAAGGGGTGGAAAAGAGGTGGTGGGAGGATTGGCGGTCATTGGTGAGGTATTCATTTGGGAGAGTATAGGGAATATTACTGCCACCGACCTCGGCATCGCAGGGATTCCTTAAGATTAGCTCGAACAAATCAGACGAGACTACAGGTACGGCAGCCGGCAGGTCGGACAGTGTTAAATTTTAGAATTAGTAACTTCTTTTAGGCGTACCTGGACTGTATAGATAACTTTTCTTTACCTGATTAAGGAGTACTGGTATTTATACGCCCTTTGTTTATTATGGGATTATTTATCTATCATGTAAGAAATGATATTTCACATGTAAGACCCACTTTATAGCGGGGCTGTGATAAGAGCGATAAGACTCCTAAGTACTGCACCAAATTTCGATGTACCAATTTCGTGCCCATGATACCATATAACCCCTGTTTTATTGTGTTAAAGGTACTTTCGCGGTTTACCCTTTTAGGAAATTCAAAAAGGTTCGAGAAGCGTACCTTTACTAACAGCACCTATATACATACAATATAATACATAACGTATTCGTACGTTATATATTATCCTGGATCCGATTCTAATCCCTAGTTAATATCAGGTTTGAATAGCGAAATGCCAGCTAAAATAACTGTCCGGTCCTCGAGCAGTCCTAAAAAGAGAAGAAGGACGAGGGTAAGGACGAGAGTAAGGACGAGGATATCAGTTACGTTAATACCGCGTTAAGGAGCTACAAGTTAGACTGATAGGGTACTTAGTCCCCTTGTTCGGTACAGCTAAAACCCTGTATCTTATATAGAAAATGCCCTCTTTTGATGTATCTACTTGTACTCGATCCGCTTATTATCGTGATACTATTGGTCTATTTGGATCCGCAAGTACACCACACACAATTAAACAGGGGTTGGGGTGTAATAACTCGCGCGGGCGATTGAACCGATTGAAGCGATTCCAATCATTCCATCGGTTCCATCTGTTCCATTACCAGTTCCATCGGCTCTATCAGTTCCATCATCAGTTCCATCGGCTCTATCAGTTCCATCGGTTCTAGCAGTTCTATCGGTTCCTATCCAGCTAACCAGTTAGTTCCTAGGCAGCCCGAGTACTATAGTCACGTACGCGATAATCGCCCGCCCTCTAGCTAGTCAGTCCATAACAGGATCCACGGCACAAAGATTCGGGCTGCCTAGGAACTGATGGAACTGATGGAACTGATGGAACTGATGGAACTGATGGAACTGATGGAACTGATGGAACTGATGGAACTGATGGAACTGATGGAACTGATGGAACTGATGGAACTGATGGAACTGATGGAACTGATGGAACTGATGGAACTGATGGAACTGATGGAACTGATGGAACTGATGGAACTGATGGAACTGATGGAACTGATGGAACTGATGGAACTGATGGAACTGATGGAACTGATGGAACTGATGGAACTGATGGAACTGATGGAACTGATGGAACTGATGGAACTGATGGAACTGATGGAACTGATGGAACTGATGGAACTGATGGAACTGATGGAACTGATGGAACTGATGGAACTGATGGAATTGAAGACGAACCTACCTAGCTATCGTGACTGTAATCTGCAGGTACATACAAACTTAGGCCCCGTTCGACAATTTCAACAACTTGTTGAAGAATTTCAATAACTTTGTGCAAGGTATATCGTAGCTAAGACGCTAATTTAACGCCGATTCTTTTTCACGATGTACCCATTTTATGTAGAAATACAGAAGTACGTATTTTATATGCAGAAACCACCACTTTTTGCTGGTGTAGAATATCGTGACTACTCCTATATACATCGATAGCAGACCTAGGTACGTAGAGGAGGTCGTGGAAAGGTCCTAGTTATTCGCACCTACCTACCTAGGTACCTACCTACCTACCTACCTACCTACCTAGGTAGGTAGGTAGTCGTAACTACGAATCACTTCTTAAAAAATATTATTATAGCTACGAATCGCTTTAAATTATAAGTCAGCCTCGTTTATAACGGTGGCGGCTAATTAATCCTAAAAGTTATTAAAGATCTTTAATAACTTAGAAGCACCTTTTGGGTGCTTCCACACTTTCCTATACAAATACGAATAAGTTATTGAAGAACTTTAACAAGAAGACCCTTGTCTAGCGTGGTACTTCGAAAACAGGGGTGTGACAGGGGTATGGCAGAGGTTGGCATAAAAAATGCGATTATTACGAAAATATCATACAAAAGGGGGCCCTTGTGCATCGGTGGGTCAGGAGTTATGCATTTTTTGGTCATGTTGACGATTTTTGTCAGGACACTAATATCGTACGAAGTGTGACTTATATTCATTGCAGACTATGAAAGAGTACCAGTCTACGATGTCAAATATATACCTTAAAAGAGGGGAAATAACACTGTGATACATCTAATAGAAGTACCGCCGTATTCGGAGCAGTGCGTGACATGGCTCTGCGAATATAACCCATCGGGCTTACGGGGTCTTTAGGCATAAATACCTAACACACCCCCCCAGAGCCGCAGGATTGATCCTAACGGTTCTGATCGAATTAAAGCTTAAAAACAACGTAAAAATCTAGGGTTTTTAAGCCTAGATATTAATCCAAAGGTCAACGGCTTATTAAACAGCTCCTGCCTTATTATGATCCCAAAACAGTAGTCAAATTAACCCCAAAAACAACGTGATAATTATTATATAATTATAGTTAATCTAATAATCGCGATCGCGATCTAATCTAAACCACTATTAAGGCGGTAGTAATCGATCCGCTTAAACTAAGCCGGAAGGGCTCTTTTCTATCCTAAGTATCTTAACGAACGTAGCGTGCTTTTATGGCGGTAACGCCTTCGTTATCCTATCGCTAACTATCTCGTTAATAGCGATCTAATTAATCACGATCTCCCGGCGTTATATGATTTGCCGGATCCATAGGGCCTATATATCGAGATGCTTTAATTTCGACGTCACCTATAGGCGCGGGCTTTCTAGTAGCTGACGGGTCTGGTTATTATCGTAATAGATAGTGATAGGGTTAACCTTAAAGGTTAACGTTAGGTCCTTTATTAATCGCAGCGTCGCGATATACTACTAGGCGGCGGCACTTAAAGCCATAAGCTCTGCCTTTATACTAGATATAATAACGCTCGTTTACTTATTCGCCTTTTAGTCGATAGGACCTCTAAAAAGCATAGTTATATAACCCTGGGAGCTATACCGAGTCTCACGATCATCTCTAAAGGCGGCGTCGCTTATATAAAAGAGGGCGTATTTAGCTAGGGTTTTATTAGAATCCCGTGGCCTAAAGGATAGGCAGAGGGACCTTATTAAGTCGAGGTACTTAAGGTACCTATTAGCGGCTTTATAATACTAACCGGATAGATTAGTAGCGAATTCGGCTAGTCTAAAAGCAGCCTTTACGATATCCGGCCTCGTTTAATAGGCGGCGTAGTTAATCGATCTAACCTTTTAAAGATATAGGTGGATAGAGTCTTCTAACGCCTACAAGCTATTCGGTTCTAACGTATCGGGAAAGGTAAGCGGCGTAATAACCCTCCGGCTAGTAATAATATTTAACGCCTTTATCTTTTTAATAATATAGTTATTAAGGGATAACTATAGCTTTCAACGTTAACGATCCCTTATAACCCTAATACTAAGGAACCACTTAATAGGACCTAAATCCCGGATCTAGAACCGCTCCTATAGCTATTTAATCAGATCTTTAGCGGCGTTAACGTGATCTTTACGGTATAATAGTATAATATCGTTAATATAAAAGAATATAAGCAGCTTATCGCTTCGGAAGATATAATCGTCTTCCTTTAACTACGTAAGCCTATACTTACCTAAAATAGAAGAGAGCTCCTGGTGCTATAGCTTCGGCGACCGGCGTAGCCTATATAGGGCCCGGCGTAGCCGGTTAACCCCACGGTTCGAGGGGCGTAGGAGGCTTAAAAACGGCTCTAATCCGGCCTTGCTAGTAACGTTAGCGGCAGAGGCGGCCTATAGGATATTCTATCCTAGCGGGTCTCTAATATAGACCTTTTCGTTAAGCCGGGCGTTTATAAACGTATTAATAGTATTAAGTTAGCGGGTCTCTAGATCGAAGTGGGCAGTAATAGCCATAAGCGTTTTAAAGGTCCTGCCGGCCAGGGTGGAGGCGTAGGCGTCAAGGTGATTTTATAGCTATTAATCGCTATAAACGCAGAGGCGTGCCTTGAATTTAGTAACGTAGCCGGATAGATTAACCTTATATTTAAATACCTATATAAAGCCGGGTATATTTAATAAAATCATTCTAGGCACGGAATTCGAGACCACCGCCGCGTAACACGAGTAAAAACGATAAAACTAATTAGAGAAGGAATCTAACTCCCTCCTTTACGCCGTGATAGCACCGAGTAAAAGCCGTAGCGTGGACGCGGGGGTAGACGCGATAGAAGGGGTGGTGGCGACTTGCCTACCACCTAAAAATTCTTTAAACCGCCCTCGTCGATAGCGACTATTACTCGACTCTTACCGCCCGAATTAGGATAATCCCGTATATAACCGAACCGAGACCGATATAGGGACGTCGCGGGCCCCTAAATCGAAAATTTAATAAGTTAAGGCATTAATCCAAAGTCTACTAGCTAATAGGAACACGATTAACTAGGTTATAAAGCTAGTAAAGGAGTTTATTAAACTACGCTGCCTTAATAGCCAGAGTGCCGTAGCGATACCGATTATATACCTCCACGCTACTATACGGAGTATAATTAAGGAGGAACTCCGGAATAGATAGAAGCCGACCTAGGCCGCCGTGGCCGTATCGCTACCCGCTATAGCCCCCCCCGGGACCTAGCCCCCCCTAAAGTGCTCCTAGCTAGATACTATAAAGAACTAATTATTAAATATAGAGACTAGCCCGACTAAGCACTCCTAGCCTGGTCGCTAAAGGAGATTATCTAAGTAGTAAATACGGCTACTAGCCGCTCCGATACTATAACGGCATAGCGACTACCTAATAGAGATATTTACCTAACCTTTACTAATAGGGCGTAATAGTAGTCTACCTTCACTAACTACTAGGTTAAATAGGCCTTTAGCGCCGGAGCTAAAATCTTTATCTAAACCTACCTAGTCCTAGCAAAAGCTATCCCTTATTTAATCCTAAGCCCTCTCTCCGAAAACAAGCTCCTTTAGACCCTGCGTATTACTAACCCTAACACGAAGATATATTAAGTAAGGACCCGACTCCTTAGGTATAGTACCGGTAAGGTAGCGATACTGCTTATTAAGGCTATTATACCGGAGGGTATAGAAAGCCTTATACGGAATAGCCTCCTCCTTAAAGGAGGCAGCTTCTTATATAAGCCCTATAACCCGGATATAAGCCTCTTATAATACTATAATTACTTATAGTTCGGGTATAAAGCCGCTTAGTGCCTTAAGGCAGAGAAGCGGTGCCGCTATTATACTAAGCCCGAGTCTATTTATTAGAACGGTTTTAAGAACTGCCTAGTATCGGCCCTAAAGGCTACCCGGAGGTACGCCGCCTATACCGGGAATTATAAGGCTTTCGATAATACCTACTAGGTTAGAAAATAGGAAGCCACGAGGGCTTAAGAAGCGTATAAGTACTAAGCGAGAGAGTTTAATATCTTAAGATAGACCGAAGCGGCGTAATAGCGGTCCCGCCTATGCTAGCCCTTACCCTCGCCCTCCCCTACCCTATTATAGGCCGCCCCTACTCGCCGCGGCCCTGGCCGCTTACCGAAAAGACCCCGCGAATACCCCCCGGCTTTTAGACCCCTAGAACCGTTTTTAGTCCCCCGCGGGACTAACCTAACCCCGATATAAGATATCTAAGGGGCTACTTAGGTAGCCCTAACCCCGAATCCTCCCTTTAACTAATAAAACTCTATATCCTATCCTAGAATATAGGAGCTAAATAGGCCCGGGCTAAACTCCCGCTATAGGCCCGTACCGAGTACGATATAATAGCTATCTAAGAACTAGGGCTTAACCCCTTTACGAAGGGACTAAAAGCCCTAAGCAGGGCCCTATACCTCCTAATCTAGGGAGGCGGCAGGGCCCTACTCTATATTTATAAACAATACCCCCCTAGTATATAAATATAACAGGCCTACCAGGACTCCTACACGGTCACCTTCGGTATAAGCGACTAGGCTATTATTATCTAGTCTATTTACTCCGAGAATTACTAATCCGCCACTACCCTATAGTATACCCTTATAACTATAGACCTCGCTAGGCCCCCCCCCGGGGCCGTTATATCCTCCTTAAAGACTTTAATCTCTACTATCCCCTTTAGGCTAACTACCCTAGGTTCTACCCTAGGTCTAGCACCCTACTAGGGCTAACCTCCTACTAGAACCTCGACCTTATTACCCCCCCCGGGATAACCACCTAGTATAGACTAAGAAAACGCCTAAGCATTATCGACCTTATCTAAGCGTCCTAGGGGCTCCGTTATAGGTATAATAGCATAGATAATAAGGTTATCGGATTAGACCACCTCTCCTAAACCGCGACTATCTATCTTAGTATAATCTACTTTACTAACACGGCCTTACCTCGGCCCCCCGACCGCCTATACTAGGTCTAAAAGGAATTCATGCCCTCCTTTACCTACTAGATAACCCCTAGACTCTTAATAAGACTAGGCCTCCTAGTATCACCCTCTGATATCGATAGGGCCCTTAACTAACTAACTAAGGACCTTATTAATATTACTAATAAAATAGCCCCGTAGCGCTAGGCCGACTCCCCTAGCCGCCCGCCCTGCCTATAATAGACTAATAAGCTAACGACCCTAACCCGGGAGGCCCGTAGACTATATAGACGATATATAATAAGGAAATCACGGAATAGGTAGGAAGAGTATAGATAAGCCGAGCTCCGCCACGATAAAGCTATTATAGCAGCGAAAAGATAGCACTAGCGCCACCTCCTTTACTTAACCTAAACGAATAACGGACTCCTTTAGAGGCTCTAAAAATAGACCCGTATTATAGGCCACCGGCTACCCGGACCCCCTATAGTGCTATTACTATACTAAGACCAGGGCGACCCGGTAACCTTATATAGCGAGAAAGCTAATATTCTTTACGCTAAATTCTTCCCTCCTCCCGGAGACTCAGACCCCTGCCCCCTAGGATACGAGTACCCCTCTAGGTAGGATATAAACCGGAGCGTTACCGCCACGGATATCCAGGGCCGCCTCCGCTAAACTAAGTCGTGGGCCGCCCCTGGCCTAGACGGTTTCCTAGTAGGCCTCCTAAAGGCCTACGGTCCGGTCCTATACTAGGTCCTGGCCACGATTCTCTTAGCCTGCCTATCCCTTAGCTATTTCCCGCGGAGCTACCATACCGTTACTGTTATAATTATCTAAAAAGAGGGCCGTCTATAAAGCGACTATAAGATAGCTAAAGGCTAAAGGCCGATATCCCTCCTTAATACGATCAGAAAACTACTTAAAGGAATTATAGCAGACCGTTTCGCGGCTATAGCGGAAGAATACCGGCTCCTCCTAGGAGGCTAAATAGGGAATAGGCCAGGGCGTAGTATAGAGATAGCTATATAGCGCGCGATAGAGGCCGTTAGAGCTACCTAGGCCCTAGGGGGTGCCCCCGCGATACTTTAGCTAGATATACACGGGGCCTTTAATACTATCCCCTATACTAGACTCCTTGAGTCCCTTGGACGTAAGGGATACCTAGACTAGGCCGTCTAGCTAATTAGTAGTTTCCTTTAGGATTAAATAGTCCACCTCCTCTTTAATAGCTAGGCGGCACTATTATAGCCCCTCTATGCCGGTATCCTATAGGGCTCCCTAGTCTTACCTATCCTCTTTATTCTATATATCTCTACCCTATATAAAGAACTCGAGTATGCTATAAGAACTATTACTATTAGCTTCGCCGATAATATAAATATTATTACCTTTAGCCGTATAAAGGCCTAGATATAGCACCGACTCGCTTCCGCCTAATAAATATATAAAGCCTAGTCCCGAGTAAGCGGCCTTTAGTTTAAGCCCTCGAAATACGTGTTTATTCCCTTTTCGAAATTATACTCCCCCCCCCGATACCTATCCACCTTAGCACTATACCGGTCCTACCTTCGATAAAGATAAGGCTCCTTAGGGTATAGCTAGACCGAAAGCTAAACTTTTTATAATATAAAAAAGAGATCTAGAGTAAACTAGCGATATAGAACTATACCCTAACCCGGCTCGCTATAGCAGCCTAGGGCTATAGCTTCGCTAACGCCTAACGCCTTTATATCGCTATAATCTATCCGGCTATCTCCTACTACGCCTCTACCTTCTATAGAACCACCGATAAGCCCCGCCGCGGCCTTATAGGGGCCCTTAGCTTAGCCTAAAATAAGTGCCTTAGGATAATTACAGGAGCCTATAAGGCTATACCGATCCGGATCCTAGAAAAAGATACGTATATCCCCCCCCTTAATCTATATCTTACTCGCCTTATAGCTAAAAAAGCTTTAGATTACTAGGATACCGGAGCCGAGGGACTTATCCTGGCTAGTAGCTAGGCTATAATAAGAGCACTAGCGGCACTAAGGCGTCGTTACCTCGCTTAGTAAGTACTCGCCTAGCCCGCCTAATCCTCCGCCGCCTATAGCTAGATAAATAACTATAGCCTAGACGTCGCCCTCCGCGATAGGTGGAAGGAGAGGTAAAAAGAGACCGGGGCTATAAGGAACCCGACCTACGCCGTAGCGGTACCGGACCGGGCCCCCTAAAAAAGAGACCTTTAGAGATATAGAGGCCTCCTAAAACCGTAAAGCTCCGTCCTTACCTAAGTCCGCTCCGAGAAGTTAGGTCTTAGGGCCTTCCTTTTTAGAGCGGGGGTCCCGGGCTTCGCTACTACTTAGTACCCCTACGGGGATAGAGGGGCGGAGATAGCTAAATATATTATCCTATAGTATTAAAATACTACCCCGGAGTCGCGTAAAGACCTTTACGGCGCTATAAGGAGACCGATTATAACTAGGGGGGACCTTTTTAACGCCTTAAACTATCTAAAAGAGGCTAAAGTAATCGCGAAATAGTTCCTACGCCTTAGCCGCCTTAACGATTTCTGTCTTGCCCTAGAAATTATAGAAAATTATACTCTAGAGGCCCCGTGACGAAACTACCCCGGTATAGAAGCTATAGAATAGAGTAAGATAGCATAGAATAGAGGTAACGCCTAACTTAGACTCTTATATTCTATATAGGGCCCTATAAGCCAGGGCCTTAGCGGTACTAGCAGGATATCTATAGCGGTATTAACCCTCCTCCTTAGTATCCGTCTCGCCGCCTACCTCCTCTTAGTTATCGCCGCTAGAAGCATTATTATTATCGGTATTATATTCGCGGCCCTACCCTATTATATTAGCCCCGCTATATTACTAAGAGCCTATAAGGGCACTTACTATTACCTTTAATAGGATAGTAATTATTCCCTTTAAGCGATTTAGCTAACGCTCTAGGCTTATTAGAGTAGGGTTACCGCGGCGGCGACCGGCAGGATAAGATCGACGAATAGTATATTCGAAAGACGCTATTACCGTTATAAGCCGGCCTCGGGCCTGCTTTAGGTTAGCGCGGTATACCCCCGGCACCCCTAGGGTTATAACTTATAACCGCTTTATCGCCTCCTTTACTTATAGCCTTTATAAATTCTTAGTGGTAGTTAAGAACTTACTGCTACTGCTTTAGAGCTATGGCCGGAACCTATTTAATTTATTAGAACCACGTTAAACCCGTATCGGTACTAATAAAACACCGCTATAAGCCCGACTTATATCCTTATAAGTCTAATAACTATTAGTATACTAATAGTATACGGCGCCCTTTCTAGTGGTATTAGCGTAAGTAGCCACGTCCTCCGGCTTATCCCCTCTAAGACGTTTAGTGTACCTAAGATAACTACTTAATGTTAGAAACGACTACGCGGTGCTACCTCTTCGGCCCCCTAGGGGCACCCCTAGGAATACCCACGGTAAGACTTATATAGCTCTAGGCTCGTAATACCGGGCGCTATTCTTCTTTTTTTTAGATTTCTTAGGCGGTATCTAGATAATAGTTAGTACCGAACCCGGTCCTGATTCGCGACCCCTATAGTAACCCTCTACTTATATTAGTAACGCGACCTTATTATTATTATTTAATGGTTATTCGTTTAACTATAACCTATCTTATTAGCCCGCCCTTATACCCCTAACCCCCCGCCCGCGTTACCACTTATAGAAGAATCGTATTAAAACCCGAGCTAGATCACGACTATTAATTAGCTATTATTAATAACCGCGGTATAGGGCCGGGAGTAAACGCGGGAATAGAGGGGCGGCACGGCAAGGGACCTATAAAAACGTGAAGTAAGGGTTATAGGAGGATAAAACAGAAGAAGGGCGGAGGCCCTTAAAATTTTTAATTAACCTAGCTATAGCTATGGAAGGCTGCCGAATACGGCAGGTATATATAATAAAGGCAGGTGCCCCTGCTATAACCCCCCCGTCTAAAGGAAGGTATAAATAAAGATGGCTACCCCGATATAGGGAGGTTTCCGAGAGCGCGGAGCCGCCGCGGACCTCTTTTAGCCCCCTATATAAGGCGCCGCCCCCCGGGCTAACCTAAATCCCTAGCCTGCTACCTTCCCGTTAGCCACTAGATTAGAGGTAAGATCCAGATATATATTAAGTTATTAACGTGGCTGTAGCGGCCCCGACACGGCACCGATCCTAACAAGGAGAGTATAGGGGTTTTTCTACCCGGAAGGGTTTTTCCCCCCTATAACTAGATGAGAAGGACCGTATAGCCTTAACGGGGCTCCTAAGTTAGCTAGGATAGCGGAGTAAGATAATAATAATAATAATAATAATAAATACCTATATTAAATCTAAAGGGCGGCTCGGAAGGGCGGAAGACGACGGCTTAATAGCTTTAAATATACCTATCTTAATAAGAGCCTGCACCTCTTTAGAGGCGGCCAAGACCCACTACGTTCTATATAGTAACCGTATTATCTAGCTCTAATTAGACGGCTCTTCGGGCATCTCGCGGCGTAGCAGCGGCTTCTTCGGTATATTAAAGCGGTTAAGATAAAGGAAGGCAGAGTCGGCGTATCGTTATAGTAGCCGGCGGTTACGTTACGGCCGGGAGGAGGCTGCCGGCGTGGCAGCTAAAGATAGGGCACCCGCCGTGGTGGCCGTTAAAGATAAAGGGCTAGCCGGCGTTAAAGAGGTAGCCGTTAAAGGCACCTATTAAGCAGCTGCCTTAGAAGAAGGGCTCGGGGCTGCCGTTACGGTAGCCGTGGCGGTAGTCGTTATTTTATCCTCCAGAACTAACTAATCAGGGGATAATAAACCTATAGCCATAGTAGTGCCGGCGGCGGCGCCGGCGGTAGGCGTAACAGTATCATCAGAGTTATCGGAATCGGAGGAATCTTTATCCGAGTCATTATCGTTATCGGAGTTATCGTCGTTAGAGGCAGCGGCGGTTACTGCCGTTATTATAGGAGCTAGAGGTGGCAATTAGCTTGCAGTTATATCTAGAATAGCTGCTTTAGGCGTTAATTAACGTGAAGCTAGAGGCGTAGTTATAGGAGGGGAAAAAGAAAAGGGCGTTAAAGAAGAGGGCGTTATTTTAGGAGAGGTTTTAGAAGAGGTTTTAGAGGTAATTATAGCAGTAATTATAGCCGTTATAGTGGCAGAGCCCTAAGCTCGGGCGGCAGTGGCTGCTATAGTGGAAGGAGTAACCCAGGTAGCCACTATAGCTACCGTTTTAGGCGGCTACGATCGCTATTATAGCTTATCCACCCCCCTAGAATTAGGCGAGGGAGTCGAATTTTCTATTACTTCAATAGCTGCTACTTTAACCTCTTCTTATTTAACCTATTCAACTACTTTAATAGCTACTTTAATAGCTACAGCTCTCTTAATTACTTTAAGCTACTCCGGCCTCCTAATATCTTAGAACGACTCTATTATAGTATTCTGCTATAACACTATAAATTAATCGTATATCGGCATCACTCTAACGGAAGCTAGGGCGTCCTTTTCGGCATCGTCAGGCAGATTAAGCTCTTTAAAAAGCTCTATTACCATAGGTAGATCCATATCCCGATCCTTATATAGGATCTTTTCGTTAAAGCTAATATCTCTTATACGCAGGACCCTTCTAAGCTTTAGCACCTAAATCCGATATATATTAGTGCTCTTATAACCGATTAGATAACCGATATAAGCCCTCTCCGCGAGCTTCTCGTTCTTCCGGCGCCCACGTTAATAGTTAGTAGTTAATAGATAGGCATAGCAACCGTACCTCTTCAGGTAACCGATTAAAGGGGTGCTAGTAATATGTTCGATGCCTATCTTATTAACCCACTTATCTATATAACCCTTCGGCGACTTCTACCTAAGGTCCCGGCGTAGAATCAGATTATATAGATATATCGTAGCGGCGATAATCTCCGGCTATATATCCTACTAAAAGCCGGAGGCGATAGCGAGGGCCCGGGCTATAGCGTATATAATAGCTCCGTGCCGTTCCGCTCCGGCGTTCTATACGGCTATATTAGGTAACGACCTCTCGATCAGGATCCCTCTTTAGTAAGCTCAGTTATTAAGATTGCTTTAAAGGGCTCGTTTATTATCTAGGCGTATCACTATAATAGGACAGTAGTACTACCAAGCCGTACGCAGCTCAAAGGAGGTGACCGATAGAAAAGCTGACTTAAGGTCCTTCAGGAAGTCCCCCACGATAAAGTGCGTACAGGGGCAGTGGTATAGCATTAGCTTTATAAGCCTGTTAAAGGATTCGTTGTTAGAAAAGATATCGATATCTATACGCTGCCCAGGGCGTATAGGCCAGTAGTTAGGCGTTCTTCGTGATACCGGTCTCCGGGCCTTACTGCCGGAGCAGCTCTCGCACTCTATTATAAGGGGAAAATCCCCTCTAGAGACAGCACCGCCTATACAGGCGGTTATAATATATTTAAGGGCGTCGGCGCTTACGTGGCCTAGCCGCTCGTGCTATAAACAAGCGTCGGCAACGCTTGTAATCGGGGCTCTTAAGCTATTAAAAAAGCTCTATTATTCCGTTAGTTAGAGGGTAAACTAACCTCCCACGTTCTTTAAAGGCAGGGTAACGGTCCTACCTTTTTCCTTAATTTCTAACGCCCATCTACTAGTAACGAGCGATCCTATTAAAAGCAGGCGGAGGGCTAACACAAGGGTTATAGGATATCCCTCGATATACGCCATATCCTTTAAAATCAGCGTATAAGGCTAACGATCCCGGTCTTCAACTTCCAGCCTCATAGTCCCGAATCCGGTAACCGGATCCGACTCTCCTCTACCAGTATTAAACGTCACGAGCTTTTCCGCGGGCCGGTAGTCTTCTAGAAGGTGGCGCTTATTAGTGATATGCCTTATAGTGCCGGAATCGACTAACAGCTCGTTTTTAAAGGGTCCGTCTACGGCTCCGGTTAACAGAAAGCTATACATACCGTACGATCCGGTTCTATCGTCCAAATCCGAGTCCGAAGCAGCGCCCCCGGTAGCCACGAAATTAGATAAATCTTTAGAAGGGTCTTTTAAGGGTAACTTCTATTAACCCTTATTTCCCTTACTTTCGGCGTCGTTTTTAAGGTTACTCTAGAACCTCTTTCGGCGATCTTTATCCTAGCTAGCGATAATCCGGTTATAGCGTTCTTCCGTCTCCTTAGATAGCTTAAAGTTCTTCCCTTTTCGGGCCGGGTTAATATTCGGGCAGGTCTAAATTAGCTTATAGTAGCTTCGGGTCTTCCGGGCTATACGGTAATCGTAGATAAATTCCCTCTTAGTACCCTAACCCTGTTATTAACGATCCTTTTAGCGATCCGGTTACTAACCTTCTTTATCTTTTCCTAAGAACGTGGCTATATAGAACGATAACGATCCTGGCTTCCGATCTAAACATAAGGGGTGCCTATAACGTAACCAGGTAGTATATTCGTTAATAACGCTCTCGATATCCAGCAAATCATCTTCGTCTTCTTCCGTTAATATTATAGAAAACCGGGCTTCCGACCACTCTAGGGAAATCGATCCGATCGCGTTAAAGAATCCGTTAAGCTAGTCTATCTTCGAATCGATCGCGCGAACCTAATACGTCTTTGCCTCTTTATATAACTTACGGAAGTCGTTAAGCCAGCGTTAGTAAGGCATCTTCCTAATAGATTATATATAATCGTCCTAATAGCGCTTGATAAGTGACCTTTAGGTAGCGTTAGTAGGCTTAAGGCGTGCCTTTAGGATTCGCAGTATTTCCTTCAGGTCGTCTTTACCGGTAAAGGACTCCGCGAGGCTCCGGTCTATAATGGTAGTAATATAATCCAGAACGGCCTTTATCGCGGCCTTTTCCTGCTTATATTCGTTATAGGAGAAGAGCTATAGCTTATACTTTTAATCCTAATTTTCGTCTTTACTTACGGCAGGAGGATTAACCTTTTTAAGGCGCTACGGACGTTTAGTATCGTTAAGATCCGGATCCACGAGCTTCGTAACCTCGTTAAAGAGGGCGACTTCCATTACACGCAGATACCACTAGTGCCAGTCCTTAGAGGAGGTTAGTATAACTAAGGTTATTATAACGGCGTGGATAAGAAGGAGAAGGAAAAAGGAGGAGGAATAGATAGAGGCGGTTAAAGGGGTTAGTGATAATAGGCAGGCGGACGGGCTAGTGGACGACTCTATCCGTAACAGAGGAGGGACTTGAAAAGAGAGGCTCTAATCGTAACGATTAATAGCTTCAAAAAGAGGGCTTTAAAAAGAGGTAGAAGAGGGAGAGGCTATAACGCCTATAACTATTAAATCGACTGGAATAGAGGCGTATCACCAGAGCGCCGGGCTTATAACTGTCAGGACACTAATATCGTATAAAGTATGACTTGTGTTTATTACAGACTATAAAAGAGTACCAGTCTACGATATTAAATATATACCTTAAAAGAGGGGAAATAACACTATAATACATCTAATAGAAGTACCGCCGTATTCGGAGCAGTGCGTGACGTGGCTCTGCGAATATAACCCATCGGGCTTACGGGGTCTTTGGGCACAAATGCCTGACAATTTTCAACAACTTGTTGAAATTGTCGAACGGGGCCTTAGTAAGGTACTTAGGAGTCTTATCGCTCTTATCACAGCCCCGCTATAAAGTGGGTCTTATATATGAAATATCATTTCTTATATAATAGATAAACAATCCCTTTATTATTTACTGTCTAGGTACTTAATGCATTTTAGAAAGGTAAGGCGAGACCGTATATAGTACTATATAACCCCTGTTTTATTATATTAAAGGTACTTTAGCGGTTACCCTTTTAGGAAATTTAAAAAGGTTTAAGAAATATACCTTTACTAATAGCACCTAGGTACCTATACGTTATACGTTATATAATTATATATAATATAATATAGGACTCTCTAGGGAGACCTTATATTTCCATAGAGAGACCTTACACGTGATAATTTTATGGGGCCATGACAAAGGCATAAAGCCGCTCAAGTACCGCACCTCTTTTTGTGTACACGCCGAACTGTACGTTGTACTGTACTAGTCTTACACCACTACTCGATATTCCCCTAAGTCAGTGATTCTAAGGTATAAGCAGTCTAAAACTGGCCCTTAAGTTATCTGGTACAGGGAAGAAAAGGGGTACCGTAGCTACTAAAGTAGAGTACGTTTATTCCGACTAGGGCATTTGTTTATTCCGACTAGGGCACTATTTTTTGCAGCCGGTGCCAGCCGCCTACTATCATAAACCTTCTATTAATTACGTACTTCGTTTATCTTAGTAAGCTTAGACGTTTTGATTCTAGGCGTGGAAATAGCGGGCGCCCGGCTGATTCGTGGTGTATATAGTGATATAGTTCTGCTTAAGTCATATAAATACAAAAAATACACTTAATAGGTGTAAACCTAAGCCACACGCTATAAAAGGTATATTAACCTAGTATTTCTAAGATACCTAGGAAAAACGTCTAAGGACTGAACGCAAAGATGGGTACCCCCGGCGAACGTTTTATATAGGCAAATTTTAAAGGCTGTGTTATTAAACCACTATAAGATAATAACAAAAAATATCACGACCTTAATTCTTATTATCTAAGTAAGAGAAATAACTAAATATTAGATTCGTGTAGTATTTTAAGCCGTAGGCTTATTATAGTTACTTATCGTGATACCCTATTAATAAAACAGACCGATAAACGCTATATCTTCCTAATAACGATCCCTTTCTATCTTCGCCTATATACCAGATATCGCTAAGTAAATTATATCCTAAGGATTATTAAGCGTAGGAGAAGCTTAGACGGTAGGTTTAATCGCGTCTCTATGGGTTACTGCTTAGGCAGTATACTAATCCTGGTTTTCGGGTACTCTTTTTCCTTTTAATGCTTCCCGGATTAACCTAATTAAATCGAGCGACCGGGCGGTCCTTTAAAGGACCCGGATTAACCTAATTAAAGGACTCGGATTAACCTGATTAAATGGAGCGACCGGGCGGACCTTTAAAGGACCCGGATTAACCTGATTAAAGGTCCCTGATTAACCTAATTAAAGGACCCGGATTGACCTGATTGAATCGAGCGACCGGGCGGTCCTTTAAAGGACCCGGATTAACCTAATTAAAGGACCCTAATTAACGATTACATTAAGCGACCGGGCAGTCCTTAAAAGATATAACGAGATAATCGTAGACCCATCGGTATATAGTCGGACCGATAGCCGCGTATAGACCACCGATCCGAACCTATCTTTATACGTGCATTAAGCGATTAGTTTAATCCCTTAAGTTAAAGTCTTAGTTTAAAGTTAGCGCTTAGTTAACGAATATACTACGATTACTCTACGATACTAAGTTATCGGCCTTTTCTATAATATTTTTTCCTTAACTAAAGTCTACGGACTTTCCTTTCGTTATAATTCTTTAACTTCTATACCTTTAAGGTAGTTAGACCGAAGATACCACTAAGAAGGACTCGAGGAATAAGCGTCCCCCTGGGGGGGGCTAGCGAAGCGGATACCGGGTAGGAGGCGCCCGTTATACCTAAACTAATAATAATAATGCCCGAGTAGGGGCCGGATGAAAATAAGAATAAGGGGTTAACGGATATACCGGTTATACTCGGTCCTAAAGATAATGGTTTATAGGTTAATCAGCGATCCGTTACCGACCCCTTAACGTTAATATAAAAGGCGTTAATTATAATATTTTCGTAGTATCTTTAGTAATAGAGCGAGATTAATCGAGTAATTATAAAGAAGCTCGCTAAACGACTAGCGCCCCGGCGCGATTACGAAAAACCGCCGGTATATAATTATAAGCCAATTAAAGAGTTATCTATAATTATAGAAATTAACGATTAGTTAGTAGCGATTAAGGCTAGGAACTAGTTTAGGCCTAGTGCCCTAGTATTATAGTAGATCGAATAGGCTTTAATCAAGCTTAAATATACCTTTTAAACGTCCTAGAGGCGATATACTAGGAAGATCGCTAACCCGAATTAAAACGACTTTACGGTGTTTATTTAGTAAGAGTATTTATCCCGGGATATATAATAGTACTATTACCGTAAGAAACTTTATAAGCTATAAATAACCGGCGATATAACGCCGATAAAGCTATTCGAATAATAGGATAACCTATATAGGCTATTAGGCTAGGAGACGAGCGGAAATAAAGAGCGTGCCTACGTCTATTTTAGCCGGCTACCCCTATATATTAAGGATAAGATATAAAAGCGGAGAACTAAATTAAATAAGGCCGTGACGCTAGCTTAAAAGGCGTAGCTATTCTAGGATATAAGCCTTATTAAGAAGGCGAGTAGCGAGTAATCGGATACCGGTTATAAAAAGACCTTATCGAACTTCTAGTGCTCGGATAGTCGCTTAAGTCGGGTAAGCACCCCGGCGACTAGTCAGCGTACGCCCGCTAAGCCAGGTAAGATAGGCTTAAAGGGGGCGCCCCTAGCGGGTTAAAAGGTATCGGGCTCGGGCCTAAAGCCTTCGTAAGCGTAGCCTAGTACGCGTGCCTTTATAGGCGAGTACTATAACTACGGTAAAAAGGGTTATTATTCTAAGGACTACTATACTAATAAGAAATAATAAATAACTAATAACAGGGCGGTAAAGGCTTATGCCTATATTAATAATATACACGCTACATATAATAACCTTAATAATAATATTCGGGTTAAGGAACTTTACTTATTAGGAAATAAGTCAGTATAGGTAATAAAAAGGCCGGACCTACGCCTAATAACCGGCTAGCGATCGTAGTTAGTAAAGTAACGAGATCTATAACGATAATAATCCGTTACGGAAAGGAGATCAAGTTTAGCGTGGATTTAGATACCTATATATAAGTGGATATTATTAGCCCGGCGTTAGTAAAACGCTTAGGGTTAAAACCGCTTCTAGAGGTCAAGACTCTAGAAATTAAAGGCTTTAATAATAGCCTAGTAAGGGTCCGCGAAGTATACGGCTTAGCCTTCTATCTACTAAATATAAAAGGGCGGCCACGCTTACTAAAAAGGGTCTTCCTATATACGGATCGACCTAAAGGTATCGGATAATTATTACTCTTAAATAATAGTATAGGTTAAGAAGGTATTATAATTAATACGGCTCGCCGAATATTCGTTTACGAGCCGATCTCTATTATAGACCCTAAGCTATAGGCTTATAAGGTTATTAAATAGCGGGCAAAGGTATACGTTATATATATCGCTACCGCTATTACTATTATACCGGGGATACCGGATATAACTATTCTATCTATATATAATAATAAGGTGATATACGGATTAGTCGTTAAGCTATTACCGGAAATCGCCGACTATTAGGACGTGTTTTCGGAGTAGGCCGTAAAGGAGCCGCCCTTATTAAAGGACGCCGAATACACGATTAACTTATAAGACAGGAAGGAACCGCTATTTAGGCTATTATATCCTTTATCTTAAGCCTAGCTAGAGGAGCTAAAAAAGTATATCGCTAAAGTAATAGTAAGCGGTTATATCTAATAGTTAATAAGCTTTATAGGCTTACCGGTGCTATTTATACCTAAAAAGGATAGTAGCTTATAACTTTATATCGATTATTAAGGGTTAAAGGCTATAACGATTAAGAATAGGTACCCTTTACCCTTAATCGGTAAGCTATTAGATAGGTATAATAAGATAATTATAGACCTATCGGTATATAGTCGGACCGATAGTCGCGCACGGACTACCGATCCGAACCTATCTCTATACGTACGTTAAGGGATTAGTTTAATCCCTTAAGTTAAAGTCTTAGTTTAAAGTCAGCGCTTAGTTAACGAATATACTATGATTACTCTATAATACTAAGCTATCGAGCCTTTTCTATAATATCTTTTCCTTAACTAAAGTCCATGGACTTTCCTTTCGTTATAATTCTTTAACTTCTATACCTTTAAGGTAGTTAGGCCGAAGATACCACCGAGAAGGACTCGAGGAACGAGCGTCCCCCCGGGGGGAGCTAGCAAAGCGAACGCCGGGTAGCCGCTCGCCGTACTAAAGTTAATAACGATAGTGGCCGAATAGGAATTATCGGATAAAAATAAGGGGTTAACGGATATACTAGTTACGCTTAGTCCTAAAAATAGTGGTTCATAGGTTAATCGGCGATCCGTTACTAGCCCCTTAACGTTAACGTAAAAGGCGTTAATTACGATATTTTCGTAATATCTCTAGTAATAAAGCGAGATTAATCGAGTAATTATAGAGAAGCTTACTAAATAACCGGCGCCCCGGCGCGATTACGAAAAACCGCTAGTATATAATTATAAGCTAATTAGAGAGTTATCTATAGTTACGGAAATCGATAATTAGTTAGTAGCGATTAAGGCTAGGAATTAGTTTAGACCTAGTGCCCTAATGCTATAATAGATCGAATAGGCCTTAACAAAGCTTAAATATACCTTCTAGATATCCTAAAGGCATTATGCTAGGAAGATTACTAACCCGAATTAGGACGACTTTACGGTGTTTATTCAGCGAGAGTATTTATCCCGGGATATATAATAGTATTATTACTATAAGGAACTTCGTAAGCTACGAATAACCGGCGATATAACGCCGATAAAGCTATTCGAATAGTGGGATAACCTATATAGGCTATTAGGCTAGGAGATAGGCGGAAGCGAAGAGCGTGCCTATAACTATTTTAGTCGGCTACCCCTATATATTAAGGATAAGATATAAGAGCGGAGAACTAAACTAGATAAGGCCGTAACGCTAGCTTAAAAGGCGTAGCTATTTTAGGATATAAGCCCGATTAAAAAGGCGAGTAGTAAGTAGTCGGATACCGGCTATAAAAGGACCTTATCGAACTTCTAGCGTTCGGATAGTCGCTTAAGCCGGGTAAGCACCCTAGCGACTAGTTAGCGTACGCCCACTAAGCCAGGCAAAGACTTAAAGGGGGCGCCCCTAACGGGTTAAAAGGTATCGGGCTTAGGCCTAGAGCCTTCGTAAGCATAGCCTAGTACGCGTGCCTTTACGGGCAAGTACTATAACTACGGCAAAAAGGGTCACTATTCTAAGAACTGCTATAGTAATAAGGAATAACAGATAATAGCTAATAACGGGGCGTCGAAGAGTCGTGCCCGTATTAGTAATATACACGCTATATATAAGGACCTTAATAACGATATTCGGGTTAGGGAACTCTATTTATTAGGAAACGAGTCGGCGTAGACAGGGAGGCCGAACCGATACCCGATAACCGGCTAGTAATCATAGTTAACGAGGTAGCGAGATCTATAGCGATAGTAATCCGTTACGGGAAGGAGATCGAGTTTAGCGTGGATTTAGATACCTATACGTAGGTAGATATTATTAGCCCGGTGTTAATAAAACGCCTAGGGTTAAAACCGCTCTTAGAGGTCGAGACTCTAGAGATTAAAGGGTTTAACGGTAGCCTAGTAAGAGTTCACGGAGCGTACGGCTTAGCTTTCTATCTACTAGACGTAGAGGGACGGCCCCGCCTATTAAAAAGGGTCTTCCTATATACGGATCGACCTAAGGGTACCGGATAATTACTACTTTTAAATAATAGTATAGGTTAGGAAGGTATTATAATTAATATAGCTCGCCGAATATTTATTTACGGGCCGATTTTAATTATAGACCCCGAGCTATAGGCTTATAAGGTTATTAAAAAGCAGGCGAAGGTATATATTATATATATCGCTACTATTACTATTATTATACTAGGGACGCCAGATATAACTATTCCGTCTATAGACGATAAGGTAATATACAGACTAGTCGTCGAACTACCGCCGGAAATCGCTAACTACTAGGGCGTGTTTTTAGAGCAGGCCGCGAAGGAGCCGCCCTTACTAAAGGATACTAAATACACGATTAACTTATAAGACAGGAAGGAACCGCTATTCGGGCCGTTATATCCCTTATCTCGAGCCTAGCTAGAGGAGCTAAAGAAGTATATTACCGAAGGGATAGCGAGCGGTCGTATTTAATAGTTAATAAGCCCTATAGGCTTACCGGTGCTATTTATGCCTAAGAAGGATAGTAGCTTATAACTCTACGTTAATTATTAAGGCTTAAACGCTATAACAATTAAGAATAGGTACCCTCTACCCTTAATCAGTAAGCTATTAGATAGGCTTACCAGGGCGAAGTACTTTTCTAAGGTGGATATCCGGGATACCTATTATAGGATCCGGATTAAAAAGGAGGGCCGCTAAAAGATAGCGTTTAGAACGCGATACGGCCACTATAAGTATACGGTTATACTATTTAGGCTAACGAATACTCCGGCTACTTTCTAGGTATATATTTACCGAGTACTTACCGGTTTACTAGATATATATTATATCGCTTACCTCGATAATATCCTTATATATTCTATATTAAAGGAATTGTATATAAAGGACCTAAAAAAGGTTTTAAATCGGCTTTATAGGGCCTAGCTATATACGAGACTATTAAAGTGCGAATTTTACTATAACCGGGTAGATTTCTTAGGGTTTATAATAACCCGCGAAGGTATCGCGATAGACCCGGAACGTATATGTGCGGTCGCCGAGTAGCCGGCGCCTAAGTCGTTCCGAGATATCTAAGTCTTCCTCGGTTTTACTAATTTCTATAGGAGGTTTATTAAAGGATACTCTAGGGTTATAACGCTATTAACTACGCTACTAAAGGGCAGTTAAGCAGGTAAAAAGAAGGGACCTTTTAAGTTCCTGGGTAACGCTAAGTAGGCATTACTAAAAGCCGCCTTTAGATTAGCGACTATTCTACGGTACTAGAATCTAGTGCTGGATATAAGGGTCGAGACGGATACCTCGAATAAGGCTATTTCCGGAATCCTAAGTTAGAAGTATAAGACTAGATAGCGACCGGTCGCTTACTTCTCGCGGAAGCTTTCTAAGACGGAGTAACGATAAGGTATAGGATAGTAGGAGCTATTCGCTATAATAAAAAGCCTTAAGTATTAGTATCACTATCTTAAAGGCACGGGGTAGGCGTTTACTATACTAACGGATTATTAGGCGCTTAAAGGCGTGCTAAACGCGCTAGCGCGGGACCTTCGCGGAAGGCTTACTAAATAGGTATACCGATTATCGTTATTCGACTTCGAGGTTTAATACTACCCGGGTAAAACGAACCTAGTAGACGGCCTATTAAGATAGCCGGATTATATAATAGATAAGACGCTGTATAATAATATACTTCTTACCTTATTATAAAGGTTACGACTAGTTAGCGACCTCCTAATAAGCGTTCGCTAACGGATCGCGAGTATCTATCTTACTCTAATAAGTAACGCGGTAAAGGTTATATATATTTAAGCCGCTTAGGTAATACTACCTGAATATAGGCCTAGTAAATATAAGCGGGTATAGACTCTATAAAAGGGGGCCCTGCTTAGCTTAAGAGAATACGAGGATAGAAGAGGGCTATAACCCCTACGTCCTATCGACGGTACCCGGCGTGTTATCGTCGCTACTATTACCTGCTCCCGAATATAAAATATAGGGTATAAGGCGATTACCTAGTAAAGGGTCGCCGATAAGATATCGCTGACGCCTAAGGCTAATAAGGCTAGGGTTACTATAATACCGGATTGGTATATCCTATATTTTATAGCTAGAGAGCTAGCTAGGAACGAAACGGTAGGTCGGTATACTATTAGCGAGGAACTAGAAGATCTAGTTAGAGGGCTATAGACTACTAACCCGGATTATATATCCTTAATTAAGAATATTCGCTAAGGGACCGGAAAAAGAGCGGGGTACTCTCTCGGAGATAAGGATATGCTATTATTTAAGGGATAGTTAGTATTACCTATATAGGGCGCCCTAAGGGCGGAGGTCCTATAATAGCACTATAATAACCCTAGGGCTAGGCATATAGGAGCGAATAAGACGCTTAAGCTAATTTTAAGGAAGTTCTACTAGGTAGACCTAGCGGCGGATATTCGCGATTACGTTACCGTATATTCGGCGTGTTAAGGGGTATAGGTACTATAATATAAACCGTATAGATAGCTATAAACGCTGCCGCTACCTATATATCCGTTCTAAAAGATTAGTATAGATTTTATTATAGGTTTACCACCTATAAAAGGGGCCGAAAGGTAAATATATAACGCTATTTTAATAGTTATCGACTAGTATATAAAGTATACCCTATTTATTCTTGCGCGGAAGGACTTAATAATACCCTAGCTAATAGCGTTATTATATAAAGAGATTAAGTACCGGTTCGGTGGCCTAAAGGGTATAATAATAGACTAGAATAAGCTATTTACTAGTTAGTTTTAGATAGAGTTCTGCCACGAGTAGGCGAACGCTTAGCGACTATCCACCGTATACCACCTATAAACGGATAGTTAGATAGAACGAGCGTATTAGTTCCTGATTAAGTACTTATAAATAATCGCTAGTAATATAATAACGTAATAGCCTATTTAGCTATTAAAAGCAGGGTTCGCCTATAATAATAGTAAGCACTCCTCGCTTAGTATCTTACCGTATAAAGCGTTATACGGGTACTATCCACGTATAATAGAATATATTCGACCTAGGGATAATACCCGGGTATAGGGTATCCAAGAACGTATTAAGAAACTAGTAGAGGTTCGGTGGAAGGTCCGCGAATACTAGGCGCGTGGTACTAAGTATTAAGCTCGGCACTATAATAAACGCTACTAACCGTAATAGTATAAGGTAGGCGATGTTATTAGACTATCCGCGAAGAACTTCTAATTCCGGTAAGGGTCGAAGCTAGCACCGCGATATATTCGGGTATAGGTAACTAAGAGGATCGGCGAGTAGGCGTATAGGGTCTGCCTTCCCTTATAGTATACGAGGATATATAATATATTCCCGGTATCCTTATTAGAACCGTAGAAAGACCGAGTAGCCGTAAAGCTATCGGCGAAGGATCTACCGCTCCTAGAGGAGGAGTAAGATAGATAGGAGGTAAAGGATATCGTTAGTTATAAAGAAGAATAAAGGAAAACGTTTTATCTTATAAAGTGGGTAGGTTAGCTGGTAGAGTATAATACCTAGGAACCAGAGGACTACCTAGAAAACGCTCCAGGGATCCGGAAAAGGTACTAGAAGTATAAAAAGCATATATATAAGAAGTAGGACGACTATAAGATAGTATAAGGCGCCGAAGGGTCGTCGGATATAAAAATAAGGACTTAATTATAGGCTATTATAACCTTTTTCCTATAATAGCCTAATAAACAGGGTTAATACCCCGACTAGCCTAAAATCCTAGACTATTAGTATAAAGTTTAACGCTATTATAGGCGGTTATTACCGGCGAATACTTAGCGAATAAAAAAAAAGAAATTAATCGTTAAAGCCGTGGAAATTAGTTTTTATACTAGAGGTGGCGCGGATAAATAATAATAATTAGGACGAAAAGGTCCGGGGACCGGAACCTCCTTATTATTATTAGTAGTAGATAAGGCGGCGGACGCACGCCGACGGGGAGTAAAGGCGGGCTCGGACTTAGCGGCGGGTAACTAGCTAACTAAAGGGCTAGTATAAGGAGCATAACTACGATAAGGAGTCGCTATACGACTAGCGAACCGATAATAAGGTAAGGGCCGGCGGGGCTCGTCGATAGCCGCTAATAGAGCGGCGAGACCGGGTAAGGTTAGGAAGGCCTCGATACCTTCCTAATTATCCTTATTAGGATAGGGGCGGCGATATATCGCCCGAAGGTCGGCGAGATAACGCCGGAAAGAATTAACGTCCCGTAAATTATCCTCGCGGGGGGGGGGGGGGGGGCGAATCTAGTCTAGGAGGACCGTAGCGTTATCGTTAATAACACGGCTAAGACGGTGTATAAACTCTAGCGTTATAACCGAACGCAAAGAAGTAACCTTATCCAGGAGAAGTTACTGGTTCTACTAATAGTTAGTAAAGCCGCCGAATACTCGGCGAAGATTAGAACTTATAGCTTTAACGGGAAGCTCGCGATAGCCTTGTAGGACGACCGCCCGGAACCACTTAGAAGCATTAAAAATACGGGGGTATAGGCGCGTTAACGCTGGATCGGCGTTAGGTTATTATTCTTATCGAGTATACGCTTACTATAATTCTAAAGCAGCTAAGCTACGCCTATTAAAAACTCCGGAATCTAATAAACTTTTTAATTAGAAAATAAAAACACGCCGAAAGATCGTCGAATATACGGCGGTGTGTTACTGCTAGTTATAAGCGTAGGTAACGTAACGGCTAGCGCCTACATAGCCAGTGGATTTATTAAGGCACTCGACCTTAATATAACTGCCTAGGCGGGTAACGTAACGCTAGCACGGCGCCTTATCGGCGATAACGCTAAACCAGCCTTAAGCCTTATTAAAGGGCCTCTCGCTTATAGCGATAACCACCTATAAGGAAACGTCGGATATAACGACGAAACGGCGAAGGGATAGGGGGAATAATAATAATCGATGGACGGTAATAGTAAATTATCGCTATACGGTCGGCGATATAATAAGGGAAGATGGCTATAGGAGAAGGTTAAAATAATATAAGGAAAATTACGTGACGGAACTATATACTCGTCGCCGAACGGTTACCTAAGGCCAGACATAATATCAGCGGAAGGTTAGATAACTATAGGCAATAATAATAAGCATCGCGGAGTTTCTATAGTAATATTCGGATAAATCACGAGCAGAGCATTAAAAAAATTACATTACAAATTACATTACATTACAAATTACATTACATTATATGTAATGTAATTTTTCTAAAATAAATTACATTACATGTAATGTAATTTGTAATGTAATTTTTTTGAAATAAATTACATTATATTACATTACATTACATGTAATTTGTAATGTAATTTTGTAATATAAGGGGAAAAATTATACTTTTTTTTAGTATAGTTTTTCTATATATTAAACGATATATACGAGTTAAATTAATATATCTTCTATATTCTAAATAGGCTATAATATACTATATATTTTTATAATTAGATATATATATTTATAATCACATATATATATATATATAAGGACACTTTTAATAGTATATATTCTATATCCTATATAGTATAGCTTAAGATACTCCTATAACTAGCTATTCTTATACTAGGTACTATAAGCACTTAATATAAAGCTATAATATTAGCCGAGATATCTCTTAATATAAGTTATACTAATCAGAATAGCTTAATAAGAGCAGGTTATAGTATATAGTCCAGGTAAGTATACTTTATTAATAGTTTCCTAATTTAAATAAACAATCTATATTTATAAATACATAATAGTAATCTTATTATAAGGGATGAGATAGTTATAAAACCTATAAACCTGGTTAATAAGCTATAGCCTAAGTCTAGTTTATATAACTACTTATTCTATTAAATAAAGCCTTATAGGTTATTAAACTTGCTATAATAAAGGAAACTCCGTAGAGTTTAGTAAAGGTAGGGATATTATAGAAAAGGCTTAATAGGTTATAATCGTAGAGTAATCGTTATACTATTATTAACTAAGCGCTGACTTTCAAATAAGACTTTAACTTAAGATATTAAACTATATCTCTTTATACTTATAATAATATAGGTTCGGATTAGTAGTCTATACCTAACTATCGGTCTAATTATATACCGACGGCTCTGCGATCGTCTTGTTATACTTACTTATATAGAAAGACGTATATCTAGTATTATAATAGTTGCCTTTATTCTAGGACAATTATAGAGTAGCTTCCTTTCATAAATAGCTATTACTATATATAGATATCATCTAATTTATAGAATTATATTATACTTTCCCGAATTAAAACTATTAGTCTTAAAGTCTATAGTATAACTTAATGATTTTAAAATAATGCTTTATATAGCGTAGCTTTAGAATTAGTCTTAGCACTATTTAATATTTAATCCTATATCTTTTTACTGGCTTATATAATATCCACTTGGCTATAATTCCAATGGTTCTATAATACATATATTATAATAAGATGATCGTAGACCTATCGGCATGTAGTCGGACCGATGGCCGCGCACTGACTACCGATCCGAACCTATCTCTGTGCGTACGTTAAGGGATTAGTTTAATCCCTTAAGTTAAAGTCTTAGTTAGAAGTTAGCGCTTAATTAACGAATATACTATAATTACTCTGCGATACTAAGCTATCGAGCCTTTTCTATAATATCTTTTCCTTAACTAAAGTCTACGGACTTACCTTTTATTATAATTCTTGAACTTCTATACCTTTAAGGTAGTTAGGCCGAAGATACTACCGAGAAGGACTTAAGGAACGAGCGTCCCCCTAGGGGGAGCTAACGAGGATACTAAGTAGGCGCCCGTCGTACCGAAATTAATAATAACGGTACCTAAGCAGGGACTAGACGAAAACGAGGGGTTTATAGATACGCCGGTTACGCTCGGTCCTAAAAATAGTGGTTTATAGGTTAATCGGCGATCCGTCGCCGGCCCCTTAACGTCGACGTAAAAGGTATTAATTATAATATTTTCGTAGTATCTCTAGTAGCAGAGCGAGATTAACTAAGTAATTATAAAGAAGCTTACCGAATAACCGGCGCCCCGGCGCGATTACGAAAAACCGCCGGTATATAATTATAAGCTAATTAAAGAGTTATTTATAGTTATAGAAATCAATAATTAGTTAGTAGCGATTAAGGCTAGGAACTAGTTTAGGCCTAGTGCCCTAATGCTATAATAGATCGAATAGGCTTTAACGAAGCTCGAATATACCTTCTAGATATCCTAGAGGCACTATACTAGGAAGATTACTAACCCGAATTAGGATAACTTTACGGTGTTTATTCGGTAAGAGTATTTATCCCGGGATATATAATAGTATTATTACCGTAAGGAACTTTATAAGCTACGAATAACCGGCGATATAACGCCGATAAAGCTATTTAAACGGTAGGATAACCTATATAGGCTATTAGGCTAGGAGATAAGCGGAAGTAAGGAGCGTGCCTACGACTATTCTAGCCGGCTGTCTTTCCGTATTAAGGATAAGATATAAGAGCGGAGGACTAAGTTAGATAAGGCCGTGATGCTAGCTTAAGAGGCATAGCTATTCTAGGATATAAGCCCTATTAAGAAGGTAAGTAGTAAGCGATCGGATACCGGTTATAAAAGGACCCTATCGAACTTCTAGTGTTTAGACGGTCGCTTAAGTCAGGTAAGCACCCCGGCGATTAGTCGGCGTACGCCCGCCGAGCCAGGTAAGACAGACTTAAAGAGGGCGCCCCTAACGGGTTAAAAGGTATCGGGCTTAGGCCTAGAGCCTTTATAAGCGTAGCCTAGCACGCGTGCCTTTACGGGCGAGTACTATAACTATAATAAAAAGGGTTACCGTTCTAAGGACAGCTATAATAATAAGGAATAGCGGATAACCGATAACGGGACGCCGAAGGCTTATGCCCGTGTTAGTAACGTGCACGCTATACGTAACGACCTTAATAACGATATTCGGGTTAAAGAACTCTATTTATCAGGAAACGAGTCGGCGTAGACAGGGGGGCCGAACCTATACCCGATAACCGGCTAGCGATCGTAGTTAGCGAAGTAACGAGATTTATAGCGATAATAATCCGTTATAGAAAGGAGATTAAGTTTAGCGTGGACTTAGATACCTATACGTAGGTGGATATTATTAGCCCGGCGTTAGTAGAACGCCTAGGGTTAAAACCGCTTTTAGAGGTCGAGACTCTAGAAATTAAAGGCTTTAATAGTAGCCCGGCGAGGGTCCGCGGAGTATACGGCTTAGCGTTTTATTTACTAAACGTAGAAGGACGGCTATGCCTATTAAAAAGGGTCTTCCTGTATATAGATCGACCTAAGGGTACCGGATAATTACTGCTCTTAAATAATAGTATAGGTTAGGAGGGTATTATAATTAATACGGCTCGCCGAATATTTATCTACGGGCCGATTTTAATTATAGACCCTAAGCTATAGGCTTATAAGGTTATCGAAAAGCGAGTAAAGGCGTATATTATATATATCGTTACCGCTACTATTATCGTACCGGGGACGCCGGATATAACTATTCCGTGTATGGATAATAAGGTGATATACGGACTAGTCGTTATACTGCTACCGGAAATCGCTAACTACTAGGACGTATTTTCGGAGTAGGCCGCGAAGGAGCCGCCCTTATTAAAAGACGCTAAATACACGATTAACTTATAAAATAGGAAGGAACCGCTATTCGGGCCGTTATATCCCTTATCTTAAGCCTAGCTAAAGGAGCTAAAGAAGTATATCGCCGAAGGGATAGCGAGCGGTTATATCTAATAGTTAATAAGCCCTATAGGCTTACCGGTGCTATTTATACCTAAGAAGGATAGTAGCTTATAACTCTACGTTAATTATCGAGAGTTAAACGCTATAACGATTAAGAATAGGTACCCTCTACCCTTAGTCGGCAAGCTATTAGATAGGCTTACCGGGGCTAAATACTTTTCTAAGGTGGATATCCGAGATACCTATTATAGGATCTGGATTAAGAAGGAGGACTATTAGAAGACGGTGTTTAGAACGCGATACGGCTACTATAAGTATACGGTTATGCTATTCGGGCTAATAAATACTCCGGCTACTTTCTAGGCGTATATTTACTAAGCACTCGCCGGTTTACTAAATATATATTATATCGCTTACCTAGATAATATCCTTATATATTCCACGTTAAGGGAATAGTATATACAGGACCTAAAAAGTGTCTTAGATTGGCTTTATAGGGCCTAGCTATATACGAAGCTTTTAAAGTATAAATTCTACTATAACCGAGTAGACTTTTTAGGGTTTATAGTAACCCGCGAAGGTATCGTGATAGATCCGGAATATATACGTGCGGTCGCTAAGTAGCCGGCGCCTAAGTTATTCCGGGATATCTAAGTCTTCCTTAGTTTTACTAATTTCTATAGGAGGTTTATTAAGGGATACTCTAGAGTCACTATACCGTTAACTACGCTATTAAAAGGCAGTTAGGCGGGTAAAAAAAAAGGACCTTTTAAGTTCCTGGATAACGCTAAAAAGGCGTTTAAGTTACTAAAAGTCGCCTTAGGTCGGCGATTATTCTATAGCACTAGAACCTAGTGCTAGATATAAGGGTCGAGACGGACGCCTCGAATAAGGCTATTTCCGGGATCCTGAGTTAGAAGTATAAGACTAGATAGCGACCGGTCGCCTACTTCTCGCGGAAGCTTTCTAAAATAGAGTAACGATGGGGTATAGGGTAGTAGGAGCTATTAGCTATAATAAAGAGCCTTAAGTATTAGCGCTATTATCTCGAAGGCACGGGATAGGCGTTTATAGTGCTAATAGACTATTAGGCGCTTAAGGGCGTGCTAAACACACCGGCGCGGGACTTTTATGGAAGGCTTACTAAATAGGTATACCGATTATCGTTATTTAACTTCAAGGTTTAATACTATCCGGGTAAAACAAACCTAGTAGACGGCCTATTAAGATAGCCGGATTATATAATGGATAAGATGCCGTATAATAATATACTTCCTACCCTATTATAAAGATTATAATTAGTTAGCGACCTCCTAATAAGCGTTCGCTAACGGATTATGAGTATCTACCTTACCCTAATAAGTAACACGGTAAAGATCGTATACGTTTAAGCCGCTCGGGTAATATTACCCGAATATAGACTTAGTAAACGTAAGCGGGCATAGACTTTATAGGAGGGGGCCCTGCCTAGCTTAAGAGAATATAAGGATAAAAGAGTGCTATAACCCCTACGTCCTATTAATAGTACCCGGCGTGTTATTATCGCTGCTATTACCCGCTCCCGAATATAAAATATAGGGTATAGGGCGATTACCTAGTAAAGGGTCGCCGATAAGATATCGCTAACGCCTAAGACTAATAAGGCTAGGGTTATTATAATACCGGATTAGTATATCCTATATTCTATAGCTAAAAAGCTAGCTAGGAACGAAACGGTAGGTCGGTATACTATTAGCGAGGAACTAAAAGATCTAGTTAGAGGGCTATAGACTATTAACCCGGATTATATATCCTTAATTAAGAATATTCGCCGAGGGACCGGAAAAAGAGCGGGGTACTTTCTTAGAGATAAGGATATACTACTATTTAAGGGACGGTTAGTACTGCCTATATAGGGCGCCCTAAGGGCGGAGGTCCTATAATAGTATTATAATAACCCTAGGGCTAGGTATATAGGAGCGAATAAGACGCTTAAGCTGATTTTAAGAAAGTTTTACTGGGTAGACTTAGCGGCGGATATTCGTGATTATATTACCGTATATTCGGCGTGTTAAGGGGTATAGGTGCCACGATATAAGCCGTATAGTTAGCTATAAACGCTGCCGTTACCTATATATCCATTCTAAGAGATTAGTATAGATTTTATTACGGGTTTACTACCTATAAAAGGGGCTAATAGGTAAACGTATAACGCTATCCTAATAATCGTTAACCGGTATACGAAGTACGCTCTGTTTATTCCTACGCGGAAGGACCTAATAGTACCCTAGCTAGCGGCGCTGCTATAAAGGAAAATTAAGTGCCGGTTTAGTAGCCTAGAAGGTATAGTAATAGACCGAGATAAGCTATTTATTAGTTAGTTTTAGATAGAGTTTTACTAGGAGTAGGCGAACGCTTAGCGACTATCTACCGTATACTACCCGTAGACGGATAGTTAGACGGAATAAACGTATTAGTTCCTAATTAAGTACCTACGAATAATCGCTAGTAATACGACGATATAGTGGCCTGTTTAGTTATTAAAAGCAGGGTTCGCTTATAATAATAGCGAGTATTCCTCGCTTAGTATCTTACTATATAAAGCGTTACACGGGTACTATCCACGTATAGTAGAATATATTCGACCTAGGGATAATACCCGGGTATAGGGTGTTTAAGAACGTATTAAGAAACTAGTAGAGGTTCGGCGGAAGGTCCGCGAATATTAGGTATATACCACGGAGTACTAGGCTTAGCACTATAATAAGCGCTACTAACTATAATAGTATAAGGTAGGCGATGTTATTAGACTATCCACGAAGAATTTCTGATTTCGGTAAGGGTTAAAGCTAATACCGCGATATATTCGGGTATAGGTAACTAAGAGGATCGGCGAGTAGGCGTATAGGGTACGCCTTCCTGCGTAGTATATAAGGATATACGATATATTCCCGGTATCCTTATTAGAACCGTGGAAAGACCGAGTAGCCGTAGAGCTATCGGCGAAGGATCTCCTGCTTTTAAAGGAGGAGTAAGATAAATAGGAGGTAGAAGATATCGTTAGTTATAAAGAAGAATAAGGGAAAACGTTCTATCTTATAAAGTGGGTAGGCTAGCCGGTAGAGTATAATACCTAGGAACTAGAGGAGTACCTAGAAAACGCTTTAGGGATCCAGAAAAGGTATTAGAAGTATAAAAAGTATATATATAAAAGGTAAGACGACTACGAGGTGGTATAAGGCGCCGAAGGGTTATTAGATATAAAAAATAAGAACTTAATTATAGGTTATAATAACCTTTTCCTTATAATAACTAAATAAACAGGGTTAAGCCCCGACTAGTCCTAAAATAAAATCCTAAAACTATTAGAATAAAGTTTAACGCTATTATAGGCGATTATTACCGGCGATTACTCGGCGAAATAAAAAAAGAATTTAGTCACTAAAACTATAGAAATCGGTCTTATTACCGATATTAATAGCGGTATTATCGTTATTAGGAGTCGACTCTAAGGCGGGGGCATGGCGATAAGGGGCGCGGATACGACGGCGAGGGACGTCTTCCTTATTAGAGGATATAAAAATAGGCGGCGTGTACTCGTCGTTTTTAGGGGGCGCCGGGGTATTAGTAGCCGATAAAGCGGTAAAAGCTTAGCGGCAAGCAGGACGGCGGGGATAAGCTATAGCAGGGCGAGTAATAGGCTTAATAGCTTTATTAAAGCTATCGGCGAAAGGATTATTATCGCTATCGGTAATAGCGGCGTGATTATAGCGAGTAGCCGCCGAACGACTAGTAAAACGACGAGCCAGGGCGGGGCGATAAGGATTATTAATAGCCGCTAAGAGGTCGGCGAGTCTATCTAAAGATAGAAACGCCTCGAGGCCTTAAAGGCGGTCCTTATAGTCGAATAGGCGGTAACCATTAGCCGCTAAATCCTTAATAAAAGAAATAAGCGACTTAACGTCGCGGAGATCGCCTTTACGAGGAGGACGGGTTTAGTCTAATAACGCCGACGCTTTAGCGTTATTAATACGACTAAGATAGTGTATAAAGTTAACCGTTATTATAGAATATAAGGACGAAATTTCGTTTAGAACTAGTATTTAAGACTGCTAATTATTAGAAATAGGTAGCCGAGTAGTCGGCGACTAAAAAACTTATATCCTTAGCGGTAAGCTTTTTCTTGCCGTGGTCTATAACTACGCGGAACTATTTATAGGCCTTAGAGATACGCTTATAAGAGTAATACCGGGCTATCGGCGTTAAATTATTATTTATTATATAAATACGCTTACTACTATTCTATAGTAACTAAGCGGCACCTAGTATAAAATCGGGGATCTAACGACTAATTAGTATAGGAAAACGCCGAGAGGTCGGCGGACCTATAGCGATATATTATTAATAACCCTAAGCGTAAGTAACGTAACGGCTAGCTCCTATACTATCGCCGGCCTTATCGAAGCAGTTAATACTAATATATAAATCTAGCTAGGAAATATAAAATAAATAGGGAGCCTTATCCCTAATAGCCGATTCCTATCCGTTATCGGTATTATACTATAGCTCGCGAAGAGCTATAGTAACTTATAAATTAACCGACGATATAATAACGATAGGTCGCGGTTAATAATAATAATATTAATAATAAGGGAATAAGATAGGTAGGATAATCGCTATAGGGTCGGTGATGATAATAATAACTAGAGATGGTTATAGGAGGAGAATTAGGAGTTATAAGGGAAATCATATAAGGAACTATATACTTATCGCCGAACGGTTACCTAAGGCTAGGCATAATATCCACGAAAGGTTAGATAACCATAGGTAATAATAAGCATCGCGGAGTTTCTATAGTAATACTCGGATAAATCGAGGTATAATCGATAATAGAACGCCGATAAGCAGGTAAATAAAGGAGCGGCCACTTTTTTTCCTATGGGTTTTAACAAGGGCTTATATAGAACCAGATAGATATAATTAATCGTGATAAACGGGTAATTAAAGGCATCACGATAATATAAGTCTACGGGACTAGACTTATTAGGGGGGGGGCAGTATAACGAGATAATCGCAGACCTATCGGTATATAGTCGGACCGATGGCCGCGCACGGACCACCGATCCGAACCTATCTCCATGCGTACGTTAAGGGATTAGTTTAATCCCTTAAGTTAAAGTCTTGGTTGGAAGTCAGCGCTTGATTGACGAATATACTGCGATTACTCTGCGATACTAAGCTATCGAGCCTTTTCTATGATATCTTTTCCTTGACTGAAGTCTACGGACTTTCCTTTCGTTATATATATTCACGTAGTATAATATTTCTTTATAATATTATATATCTATTCCTGAAATATTATATACGCTAAGGTTATTAGGAGTTAAAAAAAATAAGAATAAATAATATAGTTATAGATATAGAATTACCCGATATATTAAGATTAAATAAAAAGTAGTTTTAATATATATATTAGTTCTTATACTATCTTAACTTACTAAGATAAAATTATATAAAACGATATCGATATCTTATTCTTTTAGTCTATATATTAATTTCTATAATGAGATAGTACTTCTCTACCTAGTATACTTACCTCTTCCAAATAAGGTAACACTGCTAGAGCTTAGATTAATTTCTTGGATATATTCTTCTATACATATATATTCAAATCATTAAGTTTATATTGCGCTTATTATATTATATATATATATATATATATATATATATATATATATATATATAATAGTATCTAATATACTAACAGTATTAATATAAGTATATAAGTATATCGCTCCTAGTATTAAATGAATATTTTACTTATATTATTAGTTAATATTTAGTATGTATATAATATAGTAAATAAGATATATATTAGTGTATATATATAAGTATAACTAGTAGGATCCAGTATCTAGTCTTATTAGTACTACCCTAGTTAGAGTAACTCAGTTCCCTAGTATAATTAACTATAACCTTATAACTAATAATAGGTTTCTGTTTCTAGCTAGCTATAGAGATCTTTACTATATAGTCTACCGAGGTTTAGAAAATAGCATCTTGAATGCCTGGACTATTAGTGTCTAAGTAGTAATAATATTTGATATAGCGAGTCTATAATACTTAGACGTATAATAGCTTAGTAGATGCTTTTATATCTAAGATAGTAAGTATTTACTATTTAATGTTTTCTATAATTATATTACCAGATATAGTATATATACTACCTTATATATTTATATTTATACTTTATTATACTTATTCAATATATATACTCTATATTATAGTAGTACCTGCTATTAGCAACTATTATATAGCTAGAGATAGAAGAATCAGGAGCATAAAGATATATATATCTGCTATGTCTCTCTCTGTTTCTATCTGTCTTCTTTTGCTAGTTAGCTAGTATATTCTATAGTTATTATTGGATGCTATCGAGTACTAATCGACTTAATTCACTCTAATTCCAATCACTTTAGTACCTATTATAGTTCCGTTTTTAATCTGCGGTTTTATATTAAACTTATAGATTATATCTTAACTCTAGTATATTATACCATCATTACAGAATCTAGCCTTTGCTTAGCCCTAGGCTTATATAATCCTATTTTAGTAGTCTCGAAGCAAAGTTACTCTAATAGTAACTTTTTATAATACTGTATAGAGTATATTACTATAGGAAGTTAGCTCTAATATATATACTATATAATAGCTAATTAAAATTTATTAAGTTAGTTATTTTCTATAGATATTATAAAACTACTATACGAAAGCTAGACTTTAGGTAAGTACTTATATCTAGGTCTTAATATTATTATACTAGTATTATAATACTTAAAGATAGTATAATATTAATATTTAAAGGGATTAAAGAGATAACCCCCTAAAGCGTAAGACTATAGTAAAGATATTAGTCCTATATTCTTATTAAGCTTATAATATCCTCTTAAAGTATATTAAATAGAATATATATTTATATATTAAGTGTTATAACCCTATACCTTTACTATATATATATAGAAGTATAAGGACTTATACTCTAATATATAGTCTATATTAGTTAAAATAGTCCTAGGATAGTATATATAGTATTATATATACTATATATCCTAAAATACCCTCTTAATATATATATAAAAAAAGTGTAATTTTTCCCCTAACATTACAAAATTACATTACAAATTACATGTAATGTAATGTAATGTAATGTAATTTTTTAAAATAAATTACATTACAAATTACATTACATGTAATGTAATTTTTCCGGATAAATTACATTACATTACATGTAATTTGTAATGTAATTTGTATTTTGTAATTTTTCTTTAATGCTCTGATCACGAGGCTTATAGTCGGCGATAGAACGCCGACGAGCAGGTAAATAAAGGAGCGGCTACTCTTTTTTTCCTACGGGTTTTTAACGAGGGCTCGTATAGAACTAGATAGAGATAATTAATCGCGATAAACGCGTAATTAAAGGCATCACGATAATATAAGTCTATAAGACCAGACTTACTAGGGGGGGGGGTAGTATAACGAGATAATCGTAGACCTATCGGTATATAGTCGGACCTATAGTCGCGCACAGACCACCGATCCGAACCTATCTCTATGCGTACGTTAAGGGATTAGTTTAATCCCTTAAGTTAAAGTCTTGGTTTAAAGTCAGCGCTTGGTTAACGAATATCCTGCGATCACTCTGCGATACTAAGCTATTAAGCCTTTTCTATAATATCTTTTCCTTAACTAAAGTCCACGGACTTTCCTTTCGTTATAATAGGCTTACCGGGGTAAAGTATTTTTCTAAGGTGGATATCCGAGATACCTATTTTTTGATAGATTGGGCTACGAGTAGTAGGCTGTACGCGCGGAAGAGAGGAAAATCAAGTAAAAAGCTGTTGAATTCGTAGAACCGTAGGATTACTGCTTGTTTCGCGAGCTTGAAGCTGCGTATGATAATATTGATATTATTTTTAAAGAACTGACTTCTGGGATTTCTTCCTGGATCCGGGGCTGGCAAAAGACCCTGAAAGATTAGGTGGCGACTGTTGCGTCAACAGCCTACGCGACGGTTATCACGCCACGTTATTTGCTTAAGTAATAACCAAGATATCGTATTTACGATACCTAGTGTCTTAGTATTATTATGATTATTACTTATTATAAGTATAATATTAACACCCCCCTATAAGCTGACTCTTATATAATAAGTGCAGCTTAGTCAGGTTATATTTATAGTTATCTTATATTATAGTGTAGTAATCCTAGTCTATCTAAGACTAGAATACATAGAGGAAAAAATTTGAAAAATCCTCTTCTTTTTAATTCAAGGGAAAATTCAAAAACCCTTATTATTATTATAGTATATTATTCAAAGGAAAGTTTAGAAAAACCTTTAATATCTAGGAAAACCCGAAGGTAAAAAACCTAGTTATTCCCCTTATAAAGAACTAAGAATACTGAGTATTAAAACCTAGTATTTTAATTCTTTGATATTATTATAAGGCGGCAAATCATACTCAGGCAACGTATTATCCTTATGACCTAGGTTTATATAATAGCAAAGAGTATTATAAGTCTCTTTTACTAAACCTTTAGTCATTATATCAGCTATATTAAATTTCGTATTTATATATACGATTTTTATTTTATTATTTTATAGCTATTGCCTGCAGTAGTGATACTGCCTGTCAATATGCTTTACCCGTTTATGAAATTCAGGGTTTACGGCGAGCTTCTTTGCACTCTCACTATCTATTAAGATAGTAGGAATCTCAAGAGTATTATTATTATTATTATTATTATTATTATTATTATTATTATTATTATTATTATTATTATTATTATTATTATTATTATTATTATTATTATTATTATTATTATTATTATTATTATTATTATTATTATTATTATTATTATTATTATTATTATTATTATTATTATTATTATTATTATTATTATTATTATTGCCTCTTATATTAGAATCTAGACCTAGATTCTATAGTATATCTTTATATATATTATAAAGATAGATTCCTTCTTTAGAAGCTTCTATAAGAGCTATATATTCGGCCTCTATTATTAATAAAGCAACGACTTTTTATTTAGTTAAGGTCCAACTAACGGGGTTATTTACTCCCACGCAGTAAATATATCCTAAAGTCAAGGTTCTATCCTCGATTATATCTGAAAAGCTAGCATCAGAATAACCGTAAATACCAAGGTCTTCTTTATTATAGTTATATAAAAGACCGATATTAGGATATATATTTATATAAGCCCAGATTCGATTCAACGCAGTAAAGTGGTCTTACAAGGGATTACTTATATAGCGAGAACACTAGTTAACTACGTAAGTTATATCTAATCTTAAATATAAGGCTAAATATAATAAAGCCCCGATTTCCTATTAGTATTTATTTATATTATTAGTTAACGCCTATTCAGGATTTAGTACTAGGACCTTCTTATATATACAAGGGGTGTCAACCCTTTTCAGACTTCGTTTATTATACCTTTTAAGTATCTTATTAGTATAAGGCAACTGACTTATAGAAAGAGTCTTATTATCTTTATTTATATTTATTATATAGCCTAGAAAGGTATTTGTTTTACCTAAGTCTTTAAGTATAATATCTTTAGATATCTTTTTAAAGAAATAGTCTAAAGTATCTTCAGAAGGGCTCAGAGCTACTATATCGTTAACGTGGCATAAAAGAATAGCTCGTTCTTCTATTCTTTTAATTTTATAATATTTATAAAAGGTAAAAAGTCCGTTATCATATTCAGAGACCCGGTAACCTAGTTTAGTTAATATCTTAACCAGGTAATTATACCAGAGTCTAGGACTTTGTTTTAACCCGTATAAAGCTTTATTAAGCTTATAAAGTGTTATATAATTATTATTTTTATTTTTATTATTTTCTAAGCTGTCTTCTCTCTCGAAGCCTGTAGGTTATATAGCGTATATCAGGGTATCTATATGGGCATAAACGAACGCGTTTTTAACGTCGAACTGCCTGAATTTCCAGCCGTGTAATACGCCTAGTATTAAAGCTAGTTTATAGCTTTCTGGCCGGCAGGTAGTTAAAAAGGTTTCTAGATAATTAAGACCTAGAACCTGATTAAACCCCTAAATAACCCACCGAGCCTTATATTAAATAGCTTCGCCAGAGCTATTATATTTAATTCTAAAGACCCAACGACCTCCTAGTATATGGTAGTCTTCTTTTATTTTATTATAATTATTAGGCGTATTTCTTATACTTATTAAGTCCCAGGTCTTTCTCTTTTCGAGTTCTAATATTTCTACTACCATCGCGTCTATCCATTTATCTTTATCTAGGCAGTTTATAGCCTGTCTATAGGTAGCTGGTTCGTTAATCGAATTTATAGTTAAAAGAAATAGGGAATTTTCTTAAAACTATAGGTTTCTAAGTATAGTATCTTTTATAAGGTATAGTGCACTATTATTAGTGGATATTAAATTCTTATAGTCCGGTTTTAAAGGTTTTAAAGGTATTTAGACTTCTAGCCTGGTACTTTGGCTACTATTATTATTATTAGCCGGGCTATAGTTAATATTATTATTATTATTATTATTATTATTATCAACAGCTGGAACTTCACAGCCCGCTGCCCGCAGACAAAGACTCTTACGTCTATTATTATTATTATTCTCTTCTTCAGGTTAAATAGACTTAACAGAACGTTTTAAAACGCGCAAAGGAATATTTTATAAAAATTAACCGGTATTTTCACTAAAAGTGATTCCTTTATTATACTCAACGGGTTAATAAGGCCCGCGGTTAGAAACCTGATTATTATATACCTGAGTATTAATATAAGGAGGGAGGTTATTATTATTTTCAGGCGTATAGTTATTATTATAGTTATCTAAAGAAGAGTAAAGAAACTAATTCTCTAAGACATAAACGTCTCGAAACCAACCAGTCTTTCTAGTTACTGGGTTATAAACCTTATAGTTATAGTTATTAAAACCTATTAAAGCACCTCGAAGTGCCCTTATATCTAGTTTCTTCATATTCAGGTCGTTATTTTTATAATAAATAATAGAACCCTAAACCCGTATATTATTAATATTAGGTTTCTGACCTTATAAAAGCTTAAAGGGACTCTTATAATTAAGAGCTGAATTAGGTGATCGGTTATATATATAAACAGCTAAGAGAACAGCTTCACCCTAAAGGTATCGAGGCAGCCCTAAGTGGAAAAGAAGAGCTCGAATCTTTTCTATTATAGTTCTTATAACTCGTTTAACAGAGCCTTAAGCTTTATGAGTATACGGTGGCTTTATATTATGCTTTACACCTATAAAGAGGCATTAAAAAGAGGCGTTATTAAATTCTTTTCCACCGTTAGTATCTACTTCTTTAATAAAGAAGTGATATTTATTATAATTATTATTTTCCACCTAAGCTTTCCACTCTTTTATAGCTATAACTACCGTCGTTTCAGACTTATCTAAGAGCAGTTATGCCTATAGGAACCGGGTAGAACGGTCTAGTATAAACAAAATCCAACGCTTCTTATTATAAAAAAGAGGTTCGATAGGACCGTAAAGATCCATATAAACCTTTTCTAAATAGGAAAAGTCCTTGTATTTATTAACTAAATCTTTATTCGTAAGTATAATAGACTTACTCTTCTTATAGGCATCATAGCTCTATATTTCAGTTAACTCTTCGTTAGTTATATTATAATCTTTTTAAAGAGTATTAGTATAAAGACTTTTTAAGGCAACAGGGTTAATATAACCTATCCTGTTATGCCATAGCGTTATGTTTTCAGTTATAGAGGTAGTCCTTTGACGGTTATTACGGTCTCTTTATTTATAAAGCTCTTCTTAAGGTTAAAGAGGTTAAAGAGGTTAAGGTTTCTTTATTATATTATTTCTTTATTAAGGTTTAACCAACCCCTTTCTTTATTTATTTAGTTTCTTTAAAACCTGTTCTTTAAACCTCTAAAACCTCTTTATTCTAGTTAAGTCTCCAGGCTGTTTCTTTGGTATTTTTCTTGTATTTATTGTATTTATTTTTAGAGACTCAGCCCCCCCGTATAACAGTGCCCGTGCTACAGCCCAGTATAGCCCGTTATAAAGCAGAGCCGTTATATAAAGAAAGAGGGGCTCTTTATTATTAAATAATAAGAGCTTCTTGTTTCCAGTAAGACCGCGAGCTTTACTATTAAGATAAGAGAGACTAATAATATTCGTGCCTATTTCCGGTATATAAAGGCACTCTTTTAAACGCAGAAGCTTTCTAGTATCCCGGAATTTTATCACGTAGTCTCCTTTACCTTATATTTTTATTTCTTTTGCCTAACCCTAATAAACGGTTCTTTCTTTTATATTATAAGTAGAAAAGAGTCTTTTATTAGGTATTATATACGCTATAGCCCCGCTATTAACACAGAAATTCAGATTAAGCTTAATACTATTTTCTACTTATATTTCATAAATCTTTTCTACTAACTAATTAATATTAAGGTTAGTATTATTATTATTATCTTTATTATTAACCTTTGAACTGCGTTATGGCTTCTTAACAGAGACGTCTTAGGGAAACCTTTTTATCTCTTATTTAGCTATTTTTAAGCAGCAGAACGATATTTTTAATTATTTATTTAGGTCAGAATTAACTAAGTTATTTAACGATTTATTATTATTATTTTTATTCGTTTTCCTTTATTCCCTTTTTCTTTATTATGTTATCGATAAAGGATAGAAATAAAGAATACTAAGCTAAAGGTCTGATTCTGATTAGCCTAGCTTCGAAAAGTGGGTCTAAAAGTGGGTCTAAATAGTGAAGCTATTTATAGATCTCGCGGCGCGAAGAAAAACGATGCTCGTATAAAGCGAATAACAGGATTTCCACGGGCGGACTTTTTACTAAAAGCTTATATACCACGTTACGATATCCTGTTATTACAGGCAGCGCGGTAAGTCAAGTAGCTTAATTATTATAGCTATTATTCGTGGATACATAATAGCTCTTATATTCAATCCACGTATTCGTTATTTTTCTTTTTCAAAAAGTCCTTTCGTAAACAAAGGAATAGTATATCCGATCGTAACAAAGAGTCTTATTCCGATTATATAATTCTTCCGGAACAGGAATAAAGAGCTGGCCTCTTAGCACGACTCTTAGCGACCGTATTAGGAAGAATAAAGAGCTTTAAACCATAGTATCGGAACGAACGGTTCGATTCGATTAGCTATCTTCGGGAGACAAAGGGATTTCGTACGGTCAGAGACAAGGATCTACGACCGGGGGAGGATAAAGGGATAGCCTGAAAAGGCAGGTGGCCTGAAAAGGCAAGGAGTCTTTTTAGTATTTCGAGTAGAATAAAAGGGTAGAAAAGAGTAGATTTCCTTCTTTACTAACCCGGGCTTATAACCTTTTAATAGATTAGGCTACGAGTAGTAGGCTATACGCGCGGAAAAGAGGAAAATTAAGTAAAAAGCTATTAAATTCGTTGAACCGTAGGATTACTGCTTATTTCGCGAGCTTAAAGCTGCGTATAATAATATTAATATTATTTTTAAAGAACTGACTTCTGGGATTTCTTCCTGGATCCGGGGCTGGCAAAAGACCCTGAAAGATTGGGTGGCGACTATTACGTCAACAGCCTACGCGACGGTTATCACGCCACGTTATTTGCTTAAGTAATAACTAAGATATCGTATTTACGATACCAAGTGTCGTAGTATTATTATGATTATTACTTATTATGAGTATAATATCAACACTATTATAGGATCCGGATTAAAAAAAAGGACCGCTAGAAGACGGTGTTTAGAACATAATACGGCTATTATAAGTATATAGTTATGCTATTTAGGCTTATAAATACTCCGGCTACCTTTTAGGCGTATATTTACTAAACGCTCGCCGGTTTATTAGATATATATTATATCGCTTACCTAGACGATATCCTTATATATTCTATATTAAAGGACTAATATATAAAGGACCTAAAGAAGGTCTTAGATTGGCTTTATAGGGCCTAGCTACACGCGAAGCTATTAAAGTACGAATTCTACTATAACCGAGTAGACTTCTTAGAGTTTATAGTAACCCGCGGAGGTATCGCGATAAATACGGAATATATACATATAGTCGCCGAGTAGCCGGCGCCTAAGTTATTCCGGGATATCTAAGTTTTCCTTAGTTTTACTAATTTCTATAGGAGGTTTATTAAGGGATACTCTAGAGTTATAACGCTATTAACTATACTATTAAAAGGTAGTTAGGCGGGTAAAGAAAAAGGACTTTTTAAGTTTCCGGATAACGGTAATATCATAGGTTTTATATAAGGAGTAAAGAGAGTCGTTAAGACTATAATAAGAATAGGTCACGAAGCTGACCTTAGGGGGGAATGATTATAAGATTATTCGTTAAGCCCTTTTAACTCAGGACTTAACGGGAAACGCCCTACTTAAGGACTAGTAACTACCCTCCCTAGGATCGGTATATAATAACCTAAGGCTCTAAGACTATAGGTCTTAGGCCAGCTTAATAATCCTAAAACATAACTCGGTCCTAAATATCCCTAGGGTTAACCTTAGGGCCGGTTCCGGGTTCTTAATATATTCCTTAACGCCTCTAAGTCCTATCCGATTCCCTTAACTAGAATATTCCTAATATCACGCCCCTCCTTCTAAGGCTCCTATCCACGGGAGCCGGTAACCGTTACTAATCCGGCCTATCCGTTAATCCACCCTGACTTAGGGATGGATAGGCCGGCCTAAACTCTACCTATTAGGGCCATTAACCCCCTCCTTTTCCTCCTAAAGCTAAACCCGTTATCCCCCTTAACCTAACCTAACCCTCTAATTAATCCTATCCCCTCGTGTTATATAACCATAGTCTTTATAAACTAAGAGGCCTAGTTATCCTTAGATAAGGCATAACTCTCCTAGGTCTCCTTTATTTATCTCCCTTACTACGACTATACTATAATAAAGCCCTAAGCGCTTTAGCAGGGACCCTATCTAATAAAGGACTCTAGTTAGAATAAACTGTAACTCTAAAAGCAGACCTTAGGTTAGCAGCGAATCGTAGCCCCTTATTACTTTCGTAATCCCCTTATATTACTATTATTAAGGCGACCTAAAGCCTATATAAAGAACTCCTTTAGAATAAGGCCCACCACGCTATAGTCCTAAATAATAAAAGAGCTTACTCTATTCCCTTTATCGGCCTCTCGCGGCTTATCTAGCTTAAGGCCGGATAATAATAAGGCATGATATTTATTATGAATATTAATAATAATAAAGCCTATCCGTAGACGCGTATACTATAATAGCACCCTAGACGCGCCCTTTATTAACTAAATTACCGTATCGTAGAAATCCGTAATAGGTAGTCGTATCTGGATAAAAGGGGAAGGAATAATATAAGTAGGGCCTATTTTAGGTTATACGACTATTCTAATATAGGACTTTCCTATCTGCCTTACTTATCTTATTATTTTCTTCTCCCTTACCTTTTCTTATTTACCTATCTATAATAATAATAATAGTATCGCTATTATAGTAAGTTATCTATCCCTGTCTATATTAAGGGTATTAACTTATCCTATCGACTCCTTATTAGGGTATATATTATCTCTATATAGTTCCGTGCATCGCGTATAGGATCATAGGCGGCTTAGGACTCGGCTAATATCATAGTAAATTATTATTATTATTAGCACTATTACTATCACTATTATATAAGTATTATATCCCCTTCGCGTAGACCTTAGGCTAACTTATAGTATTAGAGTAGACTACTATTATATAATAGCGCCCCTAGCTTTAGCTAATAAGCATAAAAAGTCCGGTAAGGCCGGTAAAAAGTCCGATAAGGTCGGCACTAAGTTTACTAAGGTAGTACCTAAGGTTATCAATAAGGGGATAACTAAGACTGCTAGGAAGAAGGCATAGCGGGCAGCTAAGAAGGCTTAGGCTAAGGCTTAGGCCGCGGCTATAGCGGCTACTCTTAAGCAGCTATAGTAATAATAGTAGTAATAATAATCTAACTCTTTATCGGACTTATTATCGGATTTATCCTCGGATTCGTTATCTTTTTCCTCCTTAAAGAATAAAGCTATTAAGTAGCCGGGCACGGCGGCTACTCTAGCTAAATAAGCTATATTAGTTAGGACTATTAAGAAGCCGGCTATTATAGCTACTCCGGTTACTAAGTTAACTAACCCTCTCCTTTTAAGGCGTAATAACTTACCGTAGGGTGCTCTTAAGCCCCTCGGTAACCTAAAGGGTATCCTTAACTATACTAATTAGGATATCGTTATAAGCGGTAGTACCGATAAAGCCACCCTCTTTAACGATAAGGAAGCTAACTCTGATAAGTCGTTATTATCGGAGTTCGCTCTATCTATAAACGGGTCTAGCGATAGACCCTTAGACTTTAGCGATAGCGACGGCGTTAAGATACCGGTGCGTCCTATTATCTTAGTTAGGTCGGGCCTAAAGCTTCGTGCTCCTTATAGGCGGTGCGCCCGTATACTAGGTTCCCTAGCGCTACGTGGTAATAATACTACTACTTGTCGCATAGGCTGGCCTAAAGCAGGTTCGGAGCGGGTTATTCCGGGCCCGAAAGTGGGAGTGGATCTACCGCAGGAATAAGGGCAGGAACTTAGCACTACGATCAGAGATTTTTCCACAGAGTCAATTAAATCAACAGATCGATCGCTTATTTTACGTAATTAAGTTATACGCTGTTTATAATAATTAAGAGTCTTATTTTACTCGATAACCTTTTAAAGCTATTTACGCCGAGCTGCCTATAGCTATAACCATAACCTCTAATACGACTATCTATATAAGCCACGAAGACTAGGAGCTATGGAAACGCCTCTATAAAGTCAGGGCCCGAAGTAACGGAATCTGGGATTTCCTACGCCCTAACGATCCAGCCCCGAGGCCGTAGCGAGCTACCCGTCCCGAATTTACTTTCTACACCTCTATCGCTAACGTTAACGGGTAGCCTACTAATATCTCTGAGCTAACGGTTATAGGTAAGGCCGCCTACACCGAGGATTACCGAAGATATAAAGAAGATCGTAAGGACTATAAGACCTATCAGAAAGGTATTAACGGTATACTTAAGTGGGTAGAAGAGTCTATTATAGCGAAGAGACGGAAGGCCCTAATAAAGGGCACGACCCTGGAAAAGATCTACGTAATAGTATAAGCCGACGCCGCTCTATATATCGCGACCCGTATAAAAGACTCCTAAAAGAACTACGATCTATATAAGAATAAGCCGCCTATAAACCCCAGGAAGGTGGGCGCCTAGCTAGACGATTAGCAGGATCGGCTTTAGGACTATTATAACGTCGGGATATATAATAAGCCCCGGGAGATTTAGATTAACGATTTCTTTAACGCTATATAACCTGCCCTAGGTAACTAGGTGGATATAAAGGAAGTAACGCTGGACCTTAAAATAATAACGACGATAGCCCTTATCGCGGAAGGGAAAAAGGCGGCGGAATAACTTAATATACCGCCTACTCGAAGCCATAGAACGGCAGCCTTCCCGGTCCTAAACCTAGGTAAAGGCGATAATAATAAAGGGCCGTAACAGACTAGGAGGGCTAACCGGAGTAATAACCGAACCGGAGCCTAGCGGGGCCGCACCGGCTACCCTAAAAGTAAGTTAATTAACCGTATAAGCTCTAAGCGCCGGTAATCACTCTTCTATAAGGACGAGTACCCCGCGTACTACCGGCGCGGCCACGATCTATAGGGCTACTAGATACTATTCCTAGAGTTAGTATTAGAGGGCTTCTAGGCTAATAACTCTATTCGGCGGCTTATAGAGAAGTCCCTTAGGATAGACCGGGACCTATAAGGCGCCGTGGAGAAGATTAGGTCCCGGAATAAAAAGAAAAGGACCACCGTCACCGATAATAATAATAAAGTTAGTAGCGGTGGTAGCGGCGGTAACGGCGATAATAATAACGAAGCCCTTAAGGAGGCGTGACTATATACGGCTATAAGAGCCGCCGGCGATAATAATAATAAGGTCTTCTTTAAAATCAAGAAGACCACGAAGCTAGAAAAGCTTATAAATATATTCTGTGAAGGGTAAGGTAAGGCGATAAACACTATCCGTTACGATCTATGCCGGCTAGAAGCCCCGGCGGCCGCCCTCTCGGTAGCCGTATATCCTTTATATTAGTCCGCTATATTAGACTTAGGTGCTATATCCTATATTTTCTATAATAGAAGCAGATTTACGGATTATAGACTGGCCCGCCCTAGTAATATTATAATCGCCGGCACTATAACGGTGCCGATCTATTAGGGGTTTTCGTGTAAAGAGTAAAGAGACGTTACAAGACAATAGGAAAGGCAATGTAAACTAATAGGTCGAATTAAGAGTTAAATTATTCGCTAAACCTCTAAGTCAGGAGTTTAGCTTCACCTATCCCTTTTATAGATAACCAGAGCCTCTCCCCTAGAACCTTATAGAATCCCCTCGAAGTTATTCCTAGGACCACGATCTATCCGTTAGTAGTCCTCCCTATTATACTATACCAGGTCGGCCCAGATAATGCTAGTCCCGGAGCCGATTCGACCACCTATCTCTAAACACTATACCCTATCCAATCCCCTTTATATCTATTAAGATATATTATTTCCTCCTATTCAGGCTATCCCTGGCTTCGATAAATTATATCCGTGATATCACGCCCCCTCCTCTAGTGCTTATATCCCTAGGAGCAATATAGTTAACCGGGTACCCTTATAAGGACCCTCTCCCGTCTAACCTATATCCTCCGGATATAGCTCTAAAGGAGACGACTCGGCCCGGGACGGTACCCGACTACGAATAGTTTAAGTCAGCCTATACCAGGCTTCTGGCTCGTAAGCCACTATTTATATCTAGGTTATAGCTATCCTACTATAAGGCCTTTTATAAACGACTTATTAAAGCCAGAGCTAAATATAAATATAAAGATTAATCTTTCCTAAACCTCTAGACTATTATAATAAGCCCTAATAAAGCTTTATAGATCCTTTAATACTCCGCCTTTAAACTATTATTAAAGGCCTTATAAATAATCTATAAATAATCGTATCGCCTAGCTAAATATAAAGCCTATAGACTTAAAGGAGTATACGCGACGCTTTATTATTACCTAAATAATAAACTATAGGTGCGTTCCTAATATAGCAGGTATACCTATGTTATAGGTTTTGTGTAAGGAGTGAAGAGAGTCGTTAAGACTATAATAAGAATAGGTCACGAAGCTAACCTTAGGGGGGAATGATTATAAGATTATTCGTTAAGCCCTTTTAACTCGGGACTTAACGGGAAACCGCCTACTTAAGGACCAGTAACTGTCCTCCCTAGGATCGATATATAACGACCTAAGGCTCTGAAACCATAAGGTCTTAGGCCAGCTTAATAATCCTAAAACATAGCTCGGTCCTAAATATCCCTAGGGTTAACCTTAGGACCGGTTCCGGGTTCTTAACAGATTCCTTAACGCCTCTAAACCCTATCCGATTCCCTTAAATAGAATATCCCTAATATCACGCCCCTCCTTCTAAGGCTCCTGTCCATGGGAGCCGGTAACCATTACTAGTCCGGTCTGTCCGTTAATCCATCCCGACCTAGGGACGGATAGGCCGGCCTAAACCCTACCTATCGGGGCCACTAACTCCCTCCTTATCCACCCGAACCAAACTAGCCGTCCCCCTTAACCTACCCTTCCTCTAATTAATCCCGTCCACCTCGTATAGTATAACCGCAGCCTTATAAACCAAGAGGCCTAGTCGTCTTTAAATAAAGCATAACTCTCCTGGGTCTCCTTTATTCACCTCTCTTACTACGACTATACTATAATAAAGCCCTAAGCGCTCTGGCTAGGGCCCTATCTAATAAAGGGCTCTAATTAGAATAAACATAACTTCTAAAAGCAGATATCAGGTCAGTAATAAATCGTAGTCCCTTACACTACTACTATTATTAAGACGACCTAAAAAGCCTATATAAAGAATATTCTTAGAATAAGGCCCGCCACGCTATAGCCCTAGATAATAAAAGAACTTACTCTATTTCCTTCGTCGCTATCTCGCGACTTATCTAGCTTAAGGCTAGGTAATAATAAGGCGTAATATCTATCGTGAATATTAATAATAATAAAGCCTATCCGTAAACGCGTATACTATAATAGCACCCTAGACGCGCCCTTTATTAACTAAATAACCGTATCGTAAAAACCCGTAATAGGTAGTCGTATCTAGGTAAAAGGGGAAGGAATAATATAAGTAGGGCCTATATTAGGTTATACGACTATTCTAATATAGGACTTTTCTATCTACCTAACTTATCTTATTATTTTTCCTCTTCCTTACCCTCTTTTATTTTACCTATCTATAATAATAATAATAGTATCGCTATTATAGTAAGTTATCTATCCCTGTCCGTATTAAGGGTATTAACTTATCCTATCGACTCCTCGTAGGGGTATATATTAGCTTTATATAGTTCCGTGCATCGCGTATAGGATCGCGGGCGGCTTAGGATTCGGCTAATATCATAGCAGATTATTATTATTATTATTAGCACTATCACTATCACTATTATATAAGTATTATATCCCCTCCGCGTAGACCTTAGGCTAACTTATAGCGTTAGAGCAGACCACTATTATATAATAGCGCCCCTAGCTTTAGCTAATAAGCATAAAAAGTCCGGCGCGGCTAGTAAATTATCTAAGAAGTCCGGTAAGGTCGGTAAAAAGTCCGACGCGGTCGGTACTAAGTCCACTAAGGTGGCACCTAAGGTTATCGATAAGGGGATAACTAAGACTACTAGGAAGAAGGCACGGCGGGCCGCTAAGAAGGCTTAGGCTAAGGCTAAGGCCACGGCTATAGCGGCTACTCTTAAGTAGTAGTAGCAGTAGTAGTAGTAGTAGTAGTCTAACTCTTTATCGGACTCGTTATCGGACTCGTCCTTAAGTTTATCGTCTTTTTCCTCCTTAGAGGATAAAGCTATTAAGTAGCCGGGTACGGCGGCTACTCTAGCTAAATAAGCTATATCGGTTAAGACCGTCGAGAAGCCGGCTACTACGGCTACTCCGGTTACTAAGTCGACCGACCCTCTCCTTTTAGGGCGTGTTAATTCGTTATAGGGTACTCTCGAGCCCCTCGGTAACCTAGAGGGCGTCCTTAACTATACTAGTCAGGACGTTATTATAAGCGGTGGTACCGATAAAGCTACTATTTTTAATAATAAGGAAGCTAACTCCGATAGGTCGTTATTATTAGAGTTCGCTTTATCTATAACCGGGTCCAGCGATAGACCCTCGGACTTTAGCGATAACGGCGGTATTAAAATACCGGTATATCCTATTATTTTAGTTAGGTCGGGCCTAGAGCTATATACTCCTTATAGGCGGTACGCCCGTATACTAGGTTCTTTAGTGCTATATAGCGATAGCGCTACCGGTCCTATCACTATACGGCCTTACCGCGGTAGTAAGGTATTTAATAAATGCCACTACTACTATAATAGCAATAGCCGCGACTATAAGTTAGTATATTTATATAGCTATAGTCCCCTTTACTTTAACCGCTCCTAAGGTTACTAACTGGATATATAGCTTTTGTTATAGGCGGAGCGGGCAGCTAAGAAGCTATAAAAGATATTAGTGGCGGCCGTATAGGGCGGTAATAGTCTAGACGACTAGACGTCTATAAGTTAGCCTAATATCCTTATAAGGAGCACCGCTAATATATATAAGCGCCGGGCCTACCGGGTCTAAATTAAGCTACGCCGGGCCCTCGAGGCTATAAAGAAATACGCCCACGATAATAAGGGGTTCGACCCTATAGCGCGTTATCGCTAGGAGAAGGAGGAGGAGGCGGAGAGGAAGCGCCGTGATACTCCTATTAAAACGGAGCGTTACCTAGCTATTATTACCCGCTATCTAGGCTAGTTAGTTAAATAAAATTCGAAGTTAGCCGGTCTTCGTAAAAAAACCGGCTAAAACTAGATAAGGACTAATTACGGTGGTCGTTAGGATCGGGCTAGGGGGAGTTTAGGGGGGCTAGGCGTTAGCGTTTATTTTTTTTTTGATTTTTTTTTTTTTTTTTTTTTTTTTTTTTTCTTTCCCTATCCCTAAATAAGAAAAGTCCCTACGGGGCGCCGATAATACTATTAACTAGTCCTACTTTTTTGATTATAATACTCCTTAATAAGCGTATCGGGGAGATATCTTCGTGGTTCCTATATATTATATTTATACTCGTACCCGGCCTACTTAATAAGGTATTCGCGCCTATTCCTGTTATAGCGATAAGCCAGGACTTCCTCTACCTCGTATTTATCCGACTCTTATAGTTCGACCTTAACGTCCGCGGGTATAGGCGACCTACTATCCCGAGACTTTTATAGTTCGAGGAGCGAGATTAGGAAAACGTTATAAATCTTTATCGACTCCGGGAGTTATAGCTTATAGGCGAGCCTATATTAGCCTATTACGGAGGTAATCTTATAGGGGCTAAGGAACTTATCTAATAGCTTCTTATTAAGGCGATATTACTTAATATTCTTTAAGGATAATAGTATATAGTCGCTAATCTTAAAACGCTAGGCCGCCTAGCCAGCGTTATAGTACCGTTTATAGGTGGTTTAGGCTTTCCTAATAAGGACCTTTATAGCCCTGCGATTCGATATAAGGTGCTTTACCCTTTACTCGGCTATAGCGGTATAAACCTTACCCGACTTACGTATCTATATATTATATAGTCCGCGCGGGTTAAAACCTATTAGCGTAATAGAAGGGGTTTACCGGATAGCTAAATACTATACGGTATTATAAGTAAACTAGGCCAGGGGTAGCTAGTTAACCTAGTCGTCCTATTATAGGGCACCGAATACCCGTAGGAAGTGCTCTAAGTTCTGGTTCTATTATTCCGTCTAGCTATCCGTCTAGAGGTGGAACGCGGTTAATAACCGCCGCTTAACGCTTAGGAGGCTATATAGGGTGGTCTAGAACTTACTTATAAATAGGGACCCTCGGTCCGAGATAATACTATTAGGTAAGCCGTAAATACTAAAAACGTGTACCTATAGGATACTAGCAAGGCCTTTAGCTATTAAAGAGCTGTTATAGGGGATATAGATCGTGTACTTAGTGAATCGATACACCACGACTAGGATAGAATCCCTTTTCTTTCCCTATAAGGTTATAGGGGGGAGGCCTATTATAAAGTCTATTAAGATCTCTTAGAACGGCTATTCGGGTATAGGCAGAGGTGCTAGGTACCTAAAGGGCTTATGCTAACGCGGCTTAGTCCTCTAATAGATACTATATATAGGCACGAACTTCTTAACGTCTCGCGAGAGGTATTCCTAGTAGTAGGACTCGGAAATCCTCTTAATTATCTAACCTAACCTATAGTGGCCTATAGTAGGCGCGTTATAAAATACCTAGAGGACCTTATCGCGTAAACCTAACTAGTTCGGTATAAAGAGACGGTCCCTAAAGTAGACCGTACCCTAACCGTTATAGGACTATAGGTCCGTTAAATTATCCTTTAATACTAAGGAGATATAAAAGGGATCGTCCTTCTAGGCAAAGATAATCTTATCCTTTAGGCTGGATAGACCTAAGGGCTTAGGTATACCTCGGGCCCTTATAAGGCTAATAACGAACTTCTTAGTCAATCCCTTAACGGGCTTCTACCGCTCCGCTTCGAGATCTGCCTAATCTATAGTAAGCTATGGCTTTTATAAGAGCCTATCTACGGGGTTCTAAACGCCTAGGCGGTAACGAATCTTAAAATTAAAGCTTAATAGCTCCTTTAGCTAATAGGCGTGTTAAGGTTTAATTCGAGGCTTATTTAGTAGATACCGGTAGTTTAAGTGGTTAGTTAGCACCTTTACTAGGGTCTAACTATGTACTAAATAGTGGCGTTATTACCGGAACGCTTCGATAATCGCTATTAACTCGGTGTTTAGCGTTAGATAGTTTAGTTCGGGTCCCCTTAGCTTCCTAGATAGGAACGCTATAGGTTACTAGATTCGGTTCTTATACTAGCTAATTATAGCGCCTAGTACGAAGTTAGACGCGTCGGGTTCTACACGAATAGGCAGGGCTAGGTTAAAATACTATAGCACGGGTACCGACTAGAATAACGATTATAACTTCTTTAAAACGGCCCTCTCTACGTCCCCTAACTAGAATATACCTAGTCTACCCCCTAACCTTAATAGGTCCGTAAAAGGGGCAGCGACCTTAGAGTAGCCTTCGATAAAATATCGGTAAAAACCGGTAAAACCCAGGAAGACCTAAATCTTCTCAACGGAAGTGGGTTCCTCCTAATCCTTAATAGCCTCGACCCTTTTCGGGTCTATAAAGACCCTATTAAGGCTATATATAAAGCCTAAGAACTCGACCTTTTACGTCTCGAACACGTATTTCTAAGGGTTTACGAATAGGGACTATTCCCTTAGGCGTGTAAGGATCTCCTTAATATACACGCGATAGGTACTAAGGTCCTTACTATAGATTAGGATATTATCTAGATATATAACGTAGATAGTATCGATAAAACCCTTTAAGGCTTTGTTAATATAACGCTAGAAACTAGCGGGGGTATTATATAGACTAAAGGGTATCACTAAGTACTTAAAGTGTCCGTACTTAGTTCTAAAAGCCGTCTTTTACTCGTCCCCTTCTTAAATTCTTAAGCGATAGTAGGTGTCCTTAAGATCTAACTTAGTATAAACCGTGGAGGACGCGAGGCGGTTAAGGATCTTATATATTAGGGGGAGCGGGGTTCGGTCTTTACGGGTAACCTTATTAAGACCTTAATAGTCTATATATAAACGCAGCTATCCACCCTTCTTTAGTATAAACAGGATTAGGGCGCCTATAAAGCTTATTGATAATCGAATCTACCCTTTAGCTATAGCCTCCTTAATATATTCTTATAGGACGGCTAGTTTTTACTCGGCTAGGGGGTAAATAGGGCTAAATAGGGGTAACTTACCTTCCTTTATCTTAATTACGTGATCCTAACGCTAATAGGCGGGTAGACGGCCAGCCTCTATAATATCGAAAACGTCTAAAAACTCTTAATAATACTCGGGGATAACGTTCCCTAACTTATCCTTATCTAGTAACTCTTAATACGGCCCGGAATTAAGATATTCTAGGATCCCTTTATTTAGTTAGGTCGGGTTAGGGGGCACGGGGGGTATAGGTTACGACGGGTCTAATTAGATAACGGGGATTAAAGGACTATCAGGTAATATATCCTCTTCTTCCTCGGTAGCGTTCCACTTTATACCGATAACTTAGCCGATATAGGGGGCACCGGACTTTATAAGGCGGATAATAAGCTATATATACTCCTTCGCCTTCTTTAACTCTCTTTAACCCGGGACGCCTTAAAGGTCCTCTTACTAGAATCAATATATCTATTCGCTGGATCGGAAAAAGGTGATAGGGTTATATTCCACTAACCAGGGTATACTAAGGATAATTTAGGACCTATCAGGGTCTATATCTAGCACCTCGAACTTAATCGGATATATCCGGGTCCGGTCCTAACTATCCATAACTTTAATATACGTCTTAAAGGACCCGATAAACTATACGTTAACCCTAAGGATAACCTATCTAAGTCGCTTCGGTGGTCCTAGGGGACCGTGGTTAGGAGGCAGGGCCTTTTAGTCGATTAGGTTAACCTCGGCGCCTCTATTAAGCTTAACGCTCCGGCGGCCCTATCCGCCGCTTAACCGTAACTCTAACTTCGCCTTAATCGCGCCCTTACTAGTAAAGAACAGCTAAGACGGCGGCCCTTCCTAGGCCTAAGCCTATTTAATAACAGGGTGCCTCGGGTTAACCGGTAGGTTATTTAGGTTCTAACTAATAGAGTATCCTAATAACTAACCTGACTTAAAGGGCTCCTTTAGGTATTTATTCCGGTAATAACCCTTTTTATTATAGCTAAAGCATATAACGCCGCTATTATTACGCCTTTTAGGAGGCCCGGGGGCTTCCGTATCGTTTACTTTAATTAATTCCACGAAACCTTAGGGAGGTATAGAGGGCCGAATAGTTATAGTGCGGGCCCTATTAGGGGCCCTATTACGCCTACGCTTCTCGCCACGGGGCTGCCTTAGGCGATTATTCCGGGGCGTCTCTTCTTTATTCTTATATAAAAGAGTAATCTCTGCTTAGCGGGCTACGATACCTAACGCCTTATTATCGGTAAGGATACCGGCGGCTATAATCTAGTTATATAACGGCTTATTAAGCTTTATTAAGATTAATTATATACGCTATTTATCGGGGAAGGGTAGGGATACCTTATTAAATAATAAGTCTAGCCTATTAATAAACTTAGCGTAGGTCTAATTAGGTTTCTATATAGTCTAGTCCGAGAATAGCTTCTTAGTTATAGATATCTTACGGGTTTTATTATTGACTAATTACTTAGTTAGGAAGGTCTTAAGGTCCTCCTAGGTAGCACCTCTAGTCTTCCTATAAACACGCCTATAATAGGCACGCTATCGGGATTTTATAATCTTTAGTAATAGGGTAAAGGTAAGATAGATCTTCTCTGCTTCGGACGGCTTAACCTTATCGAGTATAAAGCGCTCTTCGATTTCTTCGATAAACGTCTAGAACTAGTTATAGGACTGCCCGTCCTATTCAGGGAGCTTTTACGGGACCTTATACCAGCTCTTACGGGAGTCCCCTCTAGGGACACGCTTAGAGGTATCGGGGTCCTTCCCTTATTAAAAGGTAAGGAGGCGCTTCTCCTTTTTTTCGCGGGCTCGGCGGTCCTCGTGGTGCTTAATCAGGAAATCGAGTTCCGCTAACGATAAGGTACCGGGGGGGCGGCTCTTAAGGTCTTTAATATCGAATTAGGGTCCTATCCGGATAACTTAGGGGGTCCCTTAGTCGAGTAGTAGTCCTATTATAGGATCATAAGCGTCCGGGTTAGCTTATCCGCGAATCTCGAATTCGGGGTTATTATCTTTATCCTCTAACTCGGGTATAAGGGATTACTCGTGATCGGCGCCTAATAGCCCGGCTTCGGCTCCTTTAGTAGCGGGGGAAGTATCCCGGGTATAAATAATAGTGGTGCGCTTTAGGGGTATCTTAGGTACTGGTTAGGGGTAATAGTAGGATTTTTTAAAAAAATAACTAGTCTTTCGAACTCTTAATAGTTATTATACCCGTAAACGGTTAGAACGAATAAAATATTATAGGTTTTATATAAGGAGTAAAGAGAGTCGTTAACACTATAATAAGAATAGGTCACGAAGCTAACCTTAGGGGGGAATAATTATAAGATTATTCGTTAAGCCCTTTTAACTCGGGACTTAACGGGAAACCGCTTACTTAAGGACTAGTAACTATCCTCCCTAGGATCGATATATAACGACCTAAGGCTCTAAAACCATAAGGTCTTAGGCTAGCTTAATAATCCTAAAACATAACTCGGTCCTAAATATCCCTAGGGTTAACCTTAGGACCGGTTCCGGGTTCTTAACACATTCCTTAACGCCTCTAAACCCTATCCGATTCCCTCGAATAGAATATCCCTAATAACCTAGATCGTAGAGTAGGTAGGAGTAATCACGTAGGCTTTACTCGGGGTCCGGTGATTATTATAGAATATATCCTAGCTAGTCCTCCTAGCTTATTATTATTTTTCCTCTTCTCTTCTTTACCTATTCGAGTAACTATTATAATAACCTTATTCTAAAGTTCTATCTATAAGTTAATCCTTACCACTATATCTTAGCTATAAGGCATTATCTAGGTAGTTCGTCCTAAGTTCTCTAGGGGTCCTCTTATCGCGTTACGCGAGGTCTCCGGCTATTCCTTAGTTCTAGTGGTCCTAATATCTAAAGTAGCTTATCACGATTATTTCTTATACGAATAGTAATAATTCCTATCGATAATATACCTTAATTCTATATAGAATAATAATATAAGTGATTACTATGCGTGGCCTTATAAACTCAGCTAACCCCCTGCGTTCTAGTATAGCTCCCTAGAAACGTTAGTTACGTGCGGCTAATAAGTTAGCTTATTAGCTTAAGGCCGCTAATAACTCCCCCGCCTAGAAGTCCGCTTCTATTAAGAAGCCCGTTACTCCTATAAAGAATAGTAAAAAGGCCGGCGGTGGCCTTAACACCGCTACTAATAAGACCTCCGTTATTAAGGATAGCGCCCTTAAGAAGACTACTAAGAAAGGTAGCACTAATAACGGGTTAACTATACCTAGTACGGCGTCTAAGACGCCTACTAAAGTAAAGGGGCCGGCCGCGCCTAGTGCGGAGTTGCTTACGACTCTTACTAAAGCGCGCTATAATAATAATAGGTTAACTATACCTGGTATAGTCGTTAAGACGCCTACTAAAGTAAAGGGGCTAGTCGCTAAGGCGCGCCTAAATAATAAGGGGTCCGCTATACCCGGCGTGGTATCTAAGATACCCGTTAAAATAAAGGGGTTAGCCGTACCCGGTATAGAGTCGCTTATAACTCCTACTGAAGCAAGGGGCCTAGCCCTCTATACTAAGGAGACCTTCGCGGTCCCTGACTATTAGGTTAGCCGGGTTCTTGCCCGGTTTTTCCTAGTGGTTAGGTTAGATAATAGTTCGACCGGTGGCTAGTCTGCCGGCGACTAAAGGACTCTGTCCCCGGTACTAATAGACTATAAGAATAACGATAATAATAATAGTATTATCGACTATAATAGGGATATAACTATATCGGGTAGCGCTGACGGTATCCTCTATATTAGTAGCGATAAGAGCGAGGATAATAACTTTATCCCTAGTAAAGGTAAGGGCTTCCTAAGTAATAATATCTTCGGTAATAATAACGTTACCGATAAGGGTCCGGGGGCTAATAAAGGCGATAACGATACTACGCCTTCTAATAACGGCACTCCCTCGGGCCTTTACCCGGTTTAGGAAGTAGTTATAGGGGGCGACCTCTATAACCCTCCCTATTAGCGGTGTTACTCGGGATTTCTTAATATTATCCTGGATAGCTAAGGCCTTATTATCTTTTATTCGTATCGTGACTCTAATCGGCAGTCCTCTAAATACTATTACTACTAGCACGAATAGAATAATAAGAAATATAAGGAGGTATAGTTATGCCCCCCGCCTACTATAAACCGCCCCGGTATACTAACTTATTTATAAATAAATCTTCGTGCTACCCGTACTACTATCGCTATATAGGATACGCTTATAGATACGGTCCGGTGCGGTGGGTTTACCGATAAAAAACTTATAAGTTATCTCTCCCCTTTTTCGTTTATATACTCGTGCTAACTTCTTTCTGCTAGCGCGCCGCCTATAAGCTTTAGAGGGAGCTACGCCGGGTATATACTAATAACTAGCACTATAACTATAGTGATTTTAATACGGCTCGGTATAAGCGTTATCGGGCAGACGCCGTTGCCAAGGCTTAAATTGCCTTATATAATATTCAGGCCCGGGAGTCCCATAAGCAGACAAAGGCCCTTTATTAAATTCATAACCTCCTACGGGTCGCTAGCGGCGTCGAGACCGGCGGTGATAGTAATAATAAGGAACACTTTGCTAGTCTATAGTGTGAATGATTTCGAGGTAATCCAGTAGGATATATTAGTTATCGTAGATAACCTCCGTATATATTAAGAATACAGTTCCTAGCTTAGAAAGGAAGAAAGAGAGGAAGAGAGAGGGAAGAAGCAGATATATATAGACAAGGAATAAAGAAGAGAAGGATACTATATTATGCAGTAGACTTAATATAAGCTTTCTACATTACGCAGTAGACTTAATATAAGCTTTTTACCTTACGCAATAGTTTACTATTACGTGGTAGACTGCGTTGCGTTACGCAATAGACTTCTTCTCTTCTCGTATTTCATATTACTAACCTTATATATTAATAATCAAGCCATAAATGCTTTATTAATATTATTAATATATATAGGTTAGTATAAAGAAATATATATCTTTATGCTCCTTATTCTTCTGCCTATAACTATATAATAGTTATTAATAGCAGATATTAACACCCCCTCGTAAGCTAGATAATCTAGCTTAGATAGCATTTATTACTAAATTAATAGCTGCTAAAAAGGGTATTAGGGCTCTTCTTTTCGACTTTCTTTCTTTTATATAAAGAATAAGTCCATAGCATTTTATGCATACTGTAGGGGAAAAAAGTATTAAAAACCCCTTTTTGATTTTAAGAAAATCTCCTTAAAAGGCGGATAATTCTTTAACTTAGGCAAAAACCCTTATAATAGGGAGAAAATACTCTAAGTATAATAGTAGGAAAACCTATAGGGTAACCCTATATAGGTAAAAAACCTACTTCCAAGGTAAATCTCTTATAATCTAAGCAAGAGATCCCAAGACTTTTTAACATAGGTAAAAAGTTTAAAAATCCTTATACCTAGGTAAAAAACCCTATAATTTAGGTAAAATCCTTCTAGGTTGGAACGTGAGAAAACAATATAGTGAAAAACCCACTAAGCCTTTTTATAATAGGAAAAAAGGTTGAAAATCCATATAGTGGGAAAACCTAGAAAGGTAGAAAACCCACTACCCCCTTGATTTACTAGTTTATATACCAGTTATGGTCTTACGTTATATAGTTAACAGCCCTGGTTATAATGATAATACCGTATTAAATATACGGTTATTATATTCCTATTATGATATAAATACTAATAGTAATTAAATTATCTGTTAATATCTTTATAACTTTTTAGGGATTAAGTAAATCTGTTAGCCCCCTCGTGATCTTATAAGATAATAGAGGGTTATTGGCTTTTCTATACCGGAATCTAAAACAAGATCCTCTTAAGTATAGATATTAAGAACTCTTAGGTAGTAACCGAATATATATATACGTCTTATACAGACTGTATCAGGATAGGATTTTGCCTTAGCCCTTCTTTTAAAGCCATAAAATGGTCTTTTAACGGGTTACTTTAATACCTAGTATATAGATACCGTATAGACTGATATTAGTCTATTTTGCAGTACTAGGTAAAGTAAGGCACCTATTTCCTGTTAATATATATTTTGTCGGCCTTGTATACTTCTTTCTATAAAGGAAAATGAAGTATTCTTTTGAGTAGTAATAGGGGTATATGCCGTTAAAGACTTGAGTTATATACTACTATAACTTTTAGGTAGTATAGGCTTATACCTTCCTTTCGGAATCAATAGTAGTTTAATAGCCTAAACTGGTCTTTTGAAACTCCCTGTAGATAGGGATAGAACCTTTAATAAGTATATAACTTATTACTTAAGTCTTTTATAGCAGGACTTATAATATTTTAGGCAGCTTCGCTTTAGGCGATATTATACTCCCTAGAATATTAGAAATTCTACTAGGAGTTAGTGCTAGTGATATAGGCTTTTATAGCCCGAATAATGCCTTATTTCTTGGCCTGCAATAACGGCTTTAAGCCTTATAATATTATAGAACTATTAAGCGATATAGATAACTTAATATCTATTTTAGTATATATATACTGTATAGCGTATACTAGCTGCTTTGCGTATACTCGCTGTTTGAGTTTGCAGCAGATCATAGCTGTATAGTATCTAACCGAGATAAACTTTAAGGATATAGGTTAACCTATAGCTATATGCTTTATAGGTGATTAAGTATGGTTTTACGGTACTAGAGTGCCCGTTTTTAAAACCATATATAACCCACCGGGCCTTATATTGGCTTTCCGGTATAAACGCATTTTTATATCTTATAGACCTACCACCCCCCTTTAGGTGTATAGGCAGCGTTATATCCTCTTTAGGAGATATTATAGTATATATAATATACGAGATATTCTAGGTTTTTTCTCGAATCTCAGCTTCTATAGCCTCTATCCTTTATAATTTATTCGGGCTTTTATAGGCTTTGCTTTAGATAGCTGGTTCGTATGTGATTTGCAGTAAAGAGTAAATACTCTATAATAAACTGCTAAAGACTTCCTTAAAGGGTATCCTCTGATTAATATAGTAAGGCCTTACTTTTTTAGATCGTAATCTGATCTTTAGGACTCAGAGATAAAGTCCTTGTAGCTTCCCTTTTTTAGAAAAGAAAAAATAGAAGCTCTACTCCTAGATTAACTAGAGAGTCTCTGGAATTTAGAAATGCCCCTTTACCTCTTATATTTAGATATATAGAGGAATTTTAACGATTCTATTAATACGGCGGGTCTTTTAGTAGGAGACTAAGTCTCGGTTAGAGCCCTGATGCCGTTATAGGTCGTAGCCCTTTGAATAACTTTTGATGTGATTTGTCTTCTTCGGATAGAGGAATTCTCTTTTGCAGGATCGCTTTTAAGGGGAAGTCATAGTCTGTTATTCCTATTTTAGAATAATTTAATTAGACTCCTCGCGCTGCTTTAAAGACTTTCGGTTATTTATATAATAAAATATAAACCGATTATTATTTGTATACGCTTTTAAGTTCGTTCTTATTTCTTATAGAGAGCGAACTCCGTATAGTTATATAAGCCTATATATAGACCACGTAAGAATCGTAGTTCTGATTTTCTAAGATTAAGGTCCGTATAATACTATACGTTATGGACCTATAAAATTCTTTTCTTCGAAATATCAGGCTTTTTTTTTAATTCGAAAGACACTTTATAGTGCTATGATTAAATTAAGAGGATAAGCTTAATAGCTTTTACCCTAAAGGTATTTTTGAACCTGCATAAAAAGCTAGGTCTTAACCTTTTTAACTATACTAACCATAGCTTATAGCTTAAGCTATATGGTTTATGCGTATAAGGGACTTTTATAGGTAGAACGTCTATAATAAGACGTCTTAGTGAAGAGAGTACTTCGCTGCCCCTAATTGTTTTTAAGCAAAACAGTTCTTATATTTTTAACCCCTTCTTTGGATATAATTAATCCTTTAGCGAAGTAGAGTATTTTTAAGTGAACTGCTAAGGCCTTGGGTTAAATAACCTGACCTTTTATGCTTTAAGAACATAAAGTTCTTTAAATCAAAGCTTTTCTTTGCTTTTATATTGCTGTTTTCTACCCGGTCTATTATTAGATATATAAGTCATAGACTTTTTAAAGGTAGAATTCGATCTATTAATGGATATATAAATCCTAGATCTTTAATGCGTTCTTTGCTTTGTTTCTTTTAAGACATAAAAATCTTCGACTTTTAACGTAGATAGTTATAAGAATGAATAAAACCATTATAGGCATAGATATAGTATATATCTAAAGAGTTATAAAATAATATTATTATTAAGTCTTTTATTCCTTATAAAAAGTAGAAAGACTTCTTAACCATAGAAAGGAATATATCTAAGTAGTCCTTTAAAAGGACTATGTTCGTAGTTCCTTAAGGCTATATACTCTTTATAGATATTTTGATACTATAAGCCTAGTACCCGCTTCTGCTATTAATAGGATATAATAGATATAAATAATGCCTTTTTAGATAGAAGTAAAATAACTTTATAAGGCTACGAAGATAATACTCTGTATTATTTAATTCATTAACTGATCTTATAACCAGTTTATTATGAATAATAGAAGGTTTTACCTCTTCTATTTCTTCTATAGTATCCATAGCTTTTTTGGGTAGGTATAGTAAATAGGATAAATATCCTAATATTAGAATCACTGGTAATATTACCAGGACTATCTAAACGTTATAGTCTTTAAGACGGTAAAGTTATATTATACTCTGAATTTATAGAGACGAGATTTATAATCTTTTTATCTCCTTCAGATATTAAATTCCTTATTAGATAATGATATATAACCTTATTTATCTTCTTTTAGTAAGAGGTATATATAAAGTCTTTATGACCCCTTTCTTTTATTAAGAAGATAAGAACAAGGCTTTAAAGATATAGAGTCTTTATTACCTCTTTTCTTTATAAAGAAAGATAGGAGCGAGGCTTAGAGCCTTAATACTCCTTTAAAGGACTTTTCTTTTAAACTGTCTCTAACTTTACCCCCCTTAACCTAATAGGTATTAGGGTATTATTTAGGGTATATAATAAAGCAGAGGTATCTTGCTTTAAAACAGTTATTATAATATCCTTTTTCTTTTTTATATCTTTTCTTTTTAAGGGTTTTTTCTTTTTAACTACTTCCTTTATTAAGAAGTAAGTTGATAACCGTTAACTACTTCTCTTTATTAAGAAGTATAGTAATAACCGGACTTAGTTCCACTTATCGATTAATATCGATATATAAAGTCATAGACTTATTAAGAGTACTCTTAGAATAATATAATAAAGAGCTTATGTAGTTACACGATTATTTCCTTTACCTTTATACAGAAAGATATCCAGTTAAGAATAATCTATAACTGCTAGGTTTTATAAAGGAATATAAAAGTCTTAACCTTTATATTACTCTTTTATAATAATAGAGTAGCCTATACTTAATATCTATTAGAGGTTTGGTTATCTTTATAAGTTTAAGACTCTTACTATAAACGTAGATAAGAATCTACTATAGTATAAAGACTCTTCTTTCCTTCTTTTGCTTTTAATAATACAGGAAATAGTTAGAAGCTATGATTTCCTTAAAAGCTTTTCTTAATAAAGGGAAGTATGCCTTAAATATTAAGACTTTTCTCTTTCCTTTTATAATAAAGAAAATAGCTTAAAGTTATAGTTCCTTTAAAGCTTTCTTTAATAAGAAGAAGTATATCTTAATAGTCACTTATAAAAGATATAACTAAGGTTATATAACCTTAATAACCATAAAGTTTTAAGAGATAAGAAAGCTCTTTTGTATCTTCGTTATTCCTTATTATTTCCTAATAGATTTAGGAGAAGGAAGACCTCTTATATACTCTATGAATAGAGTAATAGATAGTGGATCCGGAACTGAAAACGGTTTGTAAAACGGTTAGTTATTGTAGATGATATCTAAGTAAAGACTTCTACTTAACCATAGCTAAGTATTTAAACCACTTTTGCAAGCCACTTTTGCAAGCCACGTACGAAGACGTGAGTGGCGCAACGGTATACTTATAGCTCTTTTTCACCCGTTCAATCCCTGGTCTTGTTTTTACTTTATCTCTTTTTCTTTATTTTATATCGGTTGTTCGAATCGATTATTCGTATTGTTCGTTCGCGGCCAAAGATAAAGGAAAAGGATAACCTCTGTCGGCCGGGAAGAGGTGCTAAGAGACAGAAAAACGGGCGGAACCTCCGTCGGTCGGAAAGAGGTATTATTGGTTGGAAAAAGCGGGCCGAACCGCGGTGGTAAATCCGAACGGATTTAAGTTTTCTGGTACGAAAATAAGCTTTTTGCTCGAAAAGGAGGGAAATCTCGAAGATAGTGAATATCCCTGGGAAAAGGGGAATTCCCTGAAGGCAGGGCGAATCCTGGAAGGCCGGGAATTCCAGTAAACGAGGGGAATTCTAGAAGAAATCCTAGAAAATCCAGGAAAAATCCTAGAAAATTCCACGAAGAGAAATAAAGTCCTAGCGGGTCCTAGGAAGATCTAGGAAGGTTAGACTGGTCGTAGGAGGAGTCGGCGAGCCGTAGGAAGTCCTGAAAGGAGAGGCCGAGTCCTAGGAAGTTCTGAGAAAGCCGGCGAGTCCAGGAAGTCCTGATAAGAGAGGCCGGGTCCTAGGAAGTTCTAGGAAAGGAGGAAACGTTTTCGGTTCTTCCTTTAACCTCGGAATCGTCGAGTGCTCTAGAAGAGTAGCTAGAAGAGTAGCTGGAAGAGTAGCTAAAAGAGTAGCTAGAAGAGTAGCTAGAAGAGTAGCTAGAAGAGTAACTAGAAGAGTAACTTAGCTAGAAAAGCAGGAAGCTTTCCGGGAAAAGAATCGTCTTCGAGAGAAGCTTTAAGAGAGGATTTTCGTTGAGAGGAGCGGAAGAAAGGAGAGCTTCCCGGGCTTATAACCTGTGAATGATTTCGAGGTAATCCAGTAGGATATATTAGTTATCGTAGATAACCTCCGTATATATTAAGAATACAGTTCCTAGCTTAGAAAAGAAGAAAGAGAGGAAGAGAGAGGGAAGAAGCAGATATATATAGATAAGGAATAAAGAAGAGAAGGATACTATATTATGCAGTAGACTTAATATAAGCTTTCTACATTACGCAGTAGACTTAATATAAGCTTTTTACCTTACGCAATAGTTTACTATTACGTGGTAGACTGCGTTGCGTTACGCAATAGACTTCTTCTCTTCTCGTATTTCATATTACTAACCTTATATATTAATAATCAAGCTATAAATGCTTTATTAATATTATTAATATATATAGGTTAGTATAAAGAAATATATATCTTTATGCTCCTTATTCTTCTGCCTATAACTATATAATAGTTATTAATAGCAGATATTAACATATAGGCATATAAAAAGAAATAGATCCGTTAATCTAATTTAGAGAGGCACTATATATACACAGTGCGACCACTACTATCTTTGTTTTTCTTTTAGCGTTTAGGATATAATATAATAAATTAATAAAGATAATAATAAGACCCTCCGGGGTTATACTAAGATAAATTAATAATACTAATAAAGGACCCTATAGGGTTATAATAGTTTCTATACCTTCCGCGCCCTCTCCTCTTATCGATTATAATATTCCTAAAGAAGTTCCTCCGGGATATAACGCCTCGGCTTCTAGGTATTATCCTTATACCTATAATCCGCCCACTTAACTAAATACTGCCTCCTCTTCCCGTTAAACCGATAAGCTAAAATCTCCTTTACCTTATACTTATCCGACTCTTACGGCTCTATATCCACTTCTATAGGCTCGGGAATCTAACTATCACGAGACCGCCAGGGCTCTAATAAAAAGATCGGGAAAACATTATAAATCTTTATCGATTACGGGAGGTCCAGCTTATAGGTAAGACCATAGTAACTAATAACTAAGGTGATACGGTACGGCCCGAGGTACTTATCCGAAAGTTTCTTACTAGGCCGTTTTTACTTAATATTTTTCGAGGAGACTAAGACGTAGTCTCCTACCTTAAACCGCTATTAAATCCGCCTAGTATTATAGAACCTCTTATAAGACTCTTAGATTAGCGATTAGGTGCTTTACCCGTTATTTAGCGGATACCGCCTTAATATCTAACAACTTAGGTAACCGGACGTTATTAGGGCTATAAGGGTTATAGCCTATTAACGCTATAGAGGGCGTTTACTTAATTACTAAGTACTACACGGTGTTATAGGTAAACTACGTAAGGGATAGCTTATCCACCTAGTCGGTCTATTCCCGTAAATAATAGCTATAAAGGTAATACTCGATACTCTAATTCTAACGCTTAGTCTACCCGTTAGTCTAGGGGTGGAATATAGTAGATATCCTATAGTGGACGCCTAAAAGACCGTATAGGGTCCTTTAAAACTTACTTATAAATAAAGAACCCCGATCCGAAATAATACTATCCGGTAACCTATAAACACTAAAGACTCTTAACTATATAATATTAGCTAAACCTTTAGCGGCTAGTATACTGCTATAAGGGATATAGAGGGAATACTTTATATAACGGTAAACCACTATAAGGGTCGTATCCTTTTTCTTTCCGCCCTAATTAATAGGAGGGAGACCCGTAATAAAGTTAATCGAGATCTCCTAGAACGGATAAGACGGAACTAGAAGACTAGCTAATAGGCTATAAGGCTTATACTATCTCCCCTTAGTTCTTTAATAAACCCTATACGTGGGTATAAACTTCTTTACGTCCCGGGATATATGCTCCTAATAGAACGAGTCCGAAATCCTCTTAATCGTTTTACCGGAACTATAATATTTAGCGGTGGGTTTATTATAGAAGGCCTATAGGATCTTCTTCCTTAACCCCTATATATCTAGGATAAAAAGGCGACCTTTAAAAAGGATTAGGCCCTCTTTATCCCTTAACCACGGGTCGGATAACCAGTCCTTCCTAGATAAAAAAACATAAAAGGGATTATCCCTTTAGGTATCGGCCACCTCCTCCTTTAAACTTAGTAATAAGTCCTTAGAGACCCTAGGTATTCTGCCCGACCTCTCCACTACTCTTAATATAAACTTATAAGTAAACCTCTTAATAGGTTTTTAACGCTCCGCGTCTAGGTCCGCCTAATCGGAAGCATACTACGGCTTCCGTGATAGGCTATTAGCCGGATTCTAAGCCCCTGGTCGATACTTAATCTCGAAGTCGAACACCGATAGCTCCTCTAGCTATCGCGTATACTATAGCTTAATCTTTGGCTTATCTATTAAGTACCGATAATTAAGGTGGTCCGTTAAAACTTCTACTAGAGTTTAGCTATAGGCTAGGTAGTGCCTTTAATACCGGAATGCCTTAACGATAGCTATTAACTCCGTGTCCGGGGTCGAATAGTTTAACTCCGCACCCCTAAGTTTCCTTAAAAAGAACGCGATAGGATACTATACCCGATCCATATACTAACTAATCACTACCCCTAAGGCAAACCCCGATATATCCGGCTCTAGTCGAATAGGTAACTTAGGATCGAAATACCGTAGAATCGGAGCCTCCTAAAACCTCTAATATAACTTATCGAAAGCCTCCTTCTCCCTTATAGATAATATAAGCACCCCCCTTACTCTACTCTTCCTTATTAAGTCTAAGAACGGCGCTATAATCTTTAAATAGTTCTTAATAAAACGCCGGTAGAACCTAGTAAACCCTAGGAAGATTTAGATAGTCTTTACCGAGTTCGGCTCTTACTAATCGCGGATAGCCTTAACCTTAGACTAATCTATATAAACCCTATCCACTCTAATAATAAACCCTAGGAACTCCACCTCTTAAGTCTTAAATACACACTTTTCTGGATTCGTGTATAATAACTACTCCCTTAGTCTCTATAAAACCTCCTTAATATATACTCGATAAACCTTAAGGTCCTTACTATAAATCAAGATATCGTCTAGAAAAACTATATAAATCGTGTTAACTAACCCACTTAATACCTAGTTAATATACCGTTAAAAACTAGCTAGGGTATTAGTAAGCCTAAAAGGTATAACTAAGTACTCGAAATAACTATAACGAGTCCTAAAAGCTATCTTCTATTTATCGCCGGGTCGTATACAAAGTCGATAACAGGCGTCCTTAAGGTCTAGCTTAATAAAGACCTTTAACGACGAAAGTCGGTCTATAATCTTATACATTAATAGGAGCGGTATACGGTCCTTATAAGTAACCTTATTTAACCCCTAATAGTCTATATATAATCTTAACTTCCTACCCTTCTTCGGTATAAAAAGAATAGGAGTACCCGTAGGGCTAGTAGAATAACGGATCTAACCTTTAGCGAGGGCGCCCTAGAGGTACTCCTATAACGCCGCTAACTCCTCCTCCGCTAACAGGTAAATCGGCCTAAATAGTGGTGTCTTCCCTTCCTCTAATTTAATCCCGTGGTCCTACTAATAATAACTAGGCAGCTTACCTGCGTCCTCTATATTAAATATATCTAAGAACTTATAATACTACTCCAGTACGGCTACTAATAACTCTTTTCGACCCTTGGGTAAAGGGTCCTCCGGGGGTTTAGGTGGTGGTTTAGGTAGGGGAGCAGGTATAGTCGTGTCCTCCGAGATATAAGCTTAGACACGGCTAACCCGCGCTACCTAGGACCTAACGAGCCTAATAGTCACCTTCGCCCCCTCTATAGCCCTCTTTAACTCCTTCCGTAAACCCATAAACTTTAACTCCTCCTTCTAAATCCAAAACATCTAACTCTTTTCTACCTAGTTAACTATTAGGTTATACTTAATTAACTAGGGGATCCCTAAGATAACCTCCGATCTATCTCTACCTATATCTATAATATATAACTCTATACACTATATCCGTGTACGATTCTAACTGTCTATAATCCGAACTATAGATATAACTAATCCGAGTATCTAGGTTATATATTCCTTATTTAACTACCTAACTTCCCTAGGAGGTCTAGTGATTATTTTACCGGGGGGCACTACGCGTTTATTAATAATATCGAAGTCGGTAGCGCTATCTAGAATTATAACTTAACGGTCCTATCTACTATTTAGTTATATATTAAGCTTTGCCCTTACTAGACTAGGGGGAGGGTCCGACTCTAATAGCGTATTACCCTAGGCCTATAATATGCACTAACCGTATATATCTCTGGCCAGCCAGTACTATAGGACCTATAAGAGGATTTAAGTTAGGTAACCTTAGGGTGTAGTAAATAATATATAAATAGGATGGATTATTTAAAGGAGAGGGCGAGGTTCCCGCTCTATATAGCCACGGGGAAACCTCGGTCTATCTAGGACTTAGCTGGTGCTAGTACTAGTCCGGCACTATACAGGCTTTAGTGCTAGTATAGTGCTAGCACTAATCCAGCGCTATACGGGCTTTAATGCTAGTATAGTGCTAGCGCCGATCCAGCGCTATACGGGCTTTAGTGCTAGTATAGTGCTGGCACTAATCTAGCGCTATACGGGCTTTAGTGCTAGTATAATGCTAGTATTAATCCGGCGCTATACGGGCTTTGGTGCTAGTATAGTGTCGGATAGTAGTGCGTAGTATATACCCCGGGAAGGGTAAAGCCCTGCGTCCCGCGGGCTTCTAACTATATTTAAGTCTACGCAGTCTAGCTTAGACTCGGCTAGGCCGATTATTATACTAGTAATATATTATAGACGCGGGCACTCTCTCTTTTTACTATTAAAAAAAAATTTACTATATAAGATAGCGCCTTCGTGGCGTAATTTCCTAACTCTATAGGTTCCGTGTATAACACTAGTAAGTATATCCGGCCGCCCGTCCTCCCGTCTCGGAATTACTAACCATAGATATAAAAGTAAGCCGTAAATAACGAAATAAAAGGAAAGGAAATAAAGGGAATGTTTTCCTCTGCTAAACGGTTAGTGGTGGCGGTCCCCTAGATAATAGTAACGACCGGTTCGTCTAGTTCGTCGGTCAGGATACCCTATATATCCGGCTCGAGGCTAGTAATAGCCGTCACCTCTTCTATAGTGATTTTACTGCGCCTAGCCTTAAACTCGGTTATCGTTATATCGTATAAGGCGAGGACGGCCCTATAGGCCCGGCTACTGCTATATTCCTAAACCATCGCGGCGTGGTAGATTAGGGCGATACTTATATCTAGGTCGTCGATAAAGCGTTAGGCTATTACGTTCCTTTTACTCTTATCGAGCGAGCCGTCGTCTTCTAAACGTGCGATATAGATCTAGGATTCTATACGCTAAAGCGTCACCAGTAGTGGTAGATCAGCGGTATTCCAGATAGCGTTGCTTATTATATAGTTAGAGATAAACTGCTCTACGAACCTCCCGGCTAGTAATAAGAGTACTGCGCTATAGGCGCGCCAGCGGATAGTATAGAGGGTCTATCCGTTTACTATAAATTCTTCTATACGGCTCTGCGCTATAGCGTCGTATAGCCGGGACGCGAGGCTCTTCGCAGTTTAGACCCAGACTTTATCCTTACCCGTGCGATATATAAATAGGCGCTTTACGATAGGCTAGTTAGTATTATCTATTATAGCCTGTTTAGTGCCGGCCGCGCGAAGTAGTATAGGCTAGCTAGAGCCCGTGGCGGGAATAGCTAGCGACCCGTGGCTAATAGACGTGTTCGCGAGCACGTCTATTATAGACCTGATAGGAGGTATACGCTGCGACGTTATCTTATCTAAGTAAGCCTTAATTATCTTAGCCCGAGGCTTAAGCGCGTTATAGAATAGTGCTATGGTTATTAGGAAGCTGGCTTAGTCTATCGTCCTATCCTGTAAATACTTAATAATAGCAATTATTTCTAAACCGAGCTTATTAGCTTAGTTAATAGTCTCGATCACGGCTTTATCGAATAAGGCAGTCGGCGGGATACTTAGTTATAGGCAGGGGTTTATAATACCCGAAGGTCGTGGTATAAGGGAGCCCGCGGCGGTCACGGCACTAGGTATCGCCTTTAAGGCGCTGCTATAAAGGAACTGCCCGTCGGGGCCCCTTAGGGCGTTATATCTAGCTATAACGAGGTATTCTTCGAAGCTTTGCTCCGCTTATAGCCACTTAGCGATAACCCGCTATTCCGTAACGGTGGCTATCGTGGTAAGGTACGAATATCGTCCCTCGTTAAGGCTTATAAACTATACGGAAGCCTCGCCTAACAGATAGCGGGCTAGTCCGCGGGGAAGGGACTCGCGGTGCTAGGCACTTAGGCCGGTATACTAGTCTATTACGTTAGTAAAGCGGAAAACGTCTATATAGATTAGTTTAGTTCCTTCGGTCTCGAGATCCTGATTGGCAGTAAAGTATAAGGGAGGCTTAAAGTAGCCCAGGTTATCGGCCTTAAATCGGTGCGTCCGAGTATCGCGCTGGCTAAGGATAGTAAGTAAATCCGACTATCGCACGTATAGGTATAGTTCCGGGTAGCTAGCGCCCGGTACGTTCCCTAGGGGAGGGCCTACGCCGGGGGGATTATGTCCGGGAGGACTATTACCCGGAGGGGCTACTCGCTATTAATATTCCGGGTTCCTACCGTTTCCGGATCCGATATCCTCTGTCTCGTCGCGAGGGTAATATATAATATCGGAGGGTATAGGGCTTATACGCTTATCGCGGTTACTTATAGTATCGGCTTAATAACTTTCCTGGTCGGAGAATAGGGTATAGTTATTAGGCGTTAGGGTATAGTTAGGTATTCCTTTAGAGGGTTTAGCGTACTTTAGAGAAGGGCTTTCCGCTATATCTTCGGGGAAACTTCCGACCGGCTATTCGACTATACTTATAGCGGGGCGGATTAAAAGCGATTCCGATCCCTCGACCTTAATTTTTAGTTCTACCGGCGGAGAATCGTGGCTAGCAGTAAAAGGGGCTAGCTCCTTTCCCTTTACTACGCTACTACGGGGTATAACTATAGACTTATAGAGGTCGATATACTTAGGCTCCTTTTTTAGCTAATTATAGAATACCTTTACGAAAAAGTCGTGATAGGTAACCCACTTAGCAGGATAGGTTAGCTAAGGAGGCAGGATAGCTTTAAAGACTCTTCCTCTAAAGGTTATGGCCTGGCTAGCTCTACTAGTGCTAGGGAGGTTCCCTGCTCGTTTACCTATAAAGAGGAGTAGCCGATATTCGGGTATAAGAACCTTTTCGGCTATATCTGGATAGGCGTTCGCTATTACGGTAAGGGGATATACGCCTTTTAGATCCCTTAGCGTAGGGGGAGAGTCTAGGAGAACGGGGTAAGGAGCGTCGGTTATTATTAAGCGGGTTCTATAATAATGCTATTTAGTGTTTAATAGGTCGTTTTAGATACGGGCCCGTTAAATAACTAGTACTCGTGGACTCTTATACTTATCGCTTACTCGCCTAGTCCTAATAAAGGGGAGGCGCTTTACTTAGTAGACTATAGTTAACCGGTACCGCTTTAGCTACGTGTCCGCTTAGTACGCTATATATAGCTATTTAACTAAATAGGGGTTTAGTACGTAGACCTTTATACTTTACGCTAAAGGGCTAGTAAACATAGTAAGGGGCGTATAGGTAAGTAGTTCCTTATCGGCGCTATTAGGCTATGGCTTAATAGTCGCTGCTTATCGCCTAGTCCTATTTAAGGGGAGGCACTTTATTAACGACGGATAGTTACTTACCCTAGGATCGTGTAACTAGAATAGTCTACACGGTTATTTAATAGGATCGGTACACGAACCTTACTAAGATCGAATAATCTTATTCTAGTTACTACTATTTAATATATACTAACCGTATATATCTCTAGCTAGCTAGTATTATAGGACCTATAAGAGGATTTAAGTTAGGTAATCTTAGGGTATAGTAAGTAATATATAAATAGGATAGATTATCTAAAGGAGAGGGCGAGGTTCCCGCTCTATATAGCCACGGGGAAACCTCGGTCTATCTAGGACTTAGCTAGTGCTGGTACTAGTCCGGTACTATATAGGCTTTGGTGCTAGTATAGTGCTGGCACTAATCTAGCGCTATACGGGCTTTAGTGCTAGTATAGTGCTGGCGCCGATCTAGCGCTATACGGGCTTTAGTGCTAGTATAGTGCTAGCACTAATCCAGCGCTATACGGGCTTTAGTGCTAGTATAGTGCTAGCACTAATCCGGCGCTATACGGGCTTTAGTGCTAGTATAGTATCGGATAGTGGTGCGTAGCAGCCTAACCCTATAAGGCTTAGGTTAGGGCCTATACTTAACCTAAAGTGGGTCGACTAGGGGCTATAGCCTCCTAATTAGGGTTAGTAGCCGAGGTAGAACTTTAACTAACCCGCCTATTCCGTAAATAAGGGTAAAAAGGTCGAATATACCCTTTCTCTCCGTATTCGTAATATTTCCGAGGGCCTAAGAATTCTAAGGTTCCGCTAGGGTTATCCCGCGGTTAGGTAGGTATAATAGTAATAGCCGCGGTTATAGTAGTAGGGGGCGTAGGCGAATCTTCTTATAAACCACTAGCCTAGGATACTAAGGGTTTACTAGTAGTTCCGCGCTTTCTCTTATAACCCTAATCACGGGATATATATAAGTAATAGCCGCGATCCTAATTAGATAGTTTATCCTTATAAGATAATATAACCTTGGCTTAGCGAGCCGCGACGTTTAGCTCTTAGAAGGTCTTAAGTAAAATCCTAGTAATAATTTAATCGTATAGAGGTCTATTTAATTTAGATATAATAAACTATATACGCTACTTATCAGGAAGGGGGATAAACACCTTATTAAATAAGGAATCTAACTTATCGAGAAATTAATTATAGGTCTAACCGGGTTACTAAGAGGTTTGTTCCGAAAAGATCTATTCTATAACTAATAACTCGCGGGTCTTACTATTAACTAATTGCTTGGTTAAGAAGGCCTTTAGCTTAGCCTACGTCGCCTTTATTAAAGAACCATAGGTTCTCCTCTAATAAGCTCGCTAACGGGACTTTATATTCCTTTTTAGATAACTAACGGTAAAGTAAACCTTCTTCGCCTTTATCGTGAAATTAGCTGGATCGAGGTAAAAGCGTTCCTTAATCTCTTCTATAAAGGTTCTAAACTGGTTATACGACTTACTATCCTATTTCGGGGTAGGAAGGTTTACCTTAAATAAATCGCTATGACTACCTCGGGGATAATAGTGGTTTATAGGGGGTAGGGTAGCGTTAGAGTCCTCGCTATAATAAATAGCTTCTAGACGCTCTAACTTACGCTCTCGTTATTTACGTTCCTTATAATAATTTAAGAGGAAGTCTAGCTCCTTAGGAAGTAGTTAATCCGGAGGGTGATTCTTTAGTTCCTTAATATTAAAACGTATATCCGACTAAGACTAAGACGGTGGCTCTATAGTATTAACCGGGGGAGCCACGGGTATTTTACGCTAAGGGGCTATAGGAGGCTTATGCTATGCTAGAGATAGTTCTGGCTATGGCTCTAAAGGGCCTTATAGGATAATAGTCTCCTATTTACTAGGCAGAGGCGCGGTGGTGTCGCTTCTAGGACTAGGGGATAGCGTATACTCACGAACCGATTCGTGATCTCTATCCTTAGGAGGGGCAGTACTAAAGCGTGGATAAGGAGGTATAGTTATTTATTAGTTAACTAGCACGGGTAAATTATACTTATAACTCTTAACGGTCGTTATACCCGTTAGAACGGTTAGCGAATAATATATTAGGGGTTTTCGTGTAAAGAGTAAAGAGACGTTATAAGATAATAGGAAAGGTAATATAAACTAATGGGTCGAATTAAGAGTTAAATTATTCGCTGAACCTCTAAGTCAGGAGTTTAGCTTTACCTATCCCTTTTATAGATAACCAGAGCCTCTCCCCTAGAACCTTATAGAATTCCCTTAAAGTTATTCCTAGGACCACGATCTATCCGTCGGTGGTCCTCCCTATTATACTATACTAGGTCGGCCCGGATAGTGCTAGTCCCGGAGCCGATTCGACCACCTATCTCCGAACACCACACCCTATCCAATCCCCTTTATATCTATCAAAACATATTATTTCCTCCTGTTTAGGCTGTCCCTGGCTTCGATGAATTATGTCCGTGACACGATCTAAGGATATAGAGATATTATTATAATAATAGAAGGAACGGCCGGCCCGATAAAGTTCCGGTTAAAAGATATAGCCTACTACGAAGATTTTATCTATAACCTAGTCTCTAATAAGAAGATACGGCAGAACGGTTACTGGTAGGACTAAGAGCCACTGAACGATTATATACGCCGCCGTGACTAATTAATCCTTTATAAGCTAAGTGTCTACTACGATTAAACCGTTATAGAGCTGTCTTTAGTCACTAACGCCCCCGTTACTACTGCTCTTCTAGCCCTGAGTCTATTAATCCGAAAACCGATTAAGAGGGCAGCTAGCTAAGCCGATAGTAACCTATAGGATCTCCGGTTAGGGCACGCTGGCCCTAATATAATAAAATAACTGGAAGAGTAGTTATAGGGCGTTAAACTAAAGGGGCCCGGAATAGTGGAGTGCGATGCCTACGCTTAATCGAAGATAAGTCGTTAGATTAGTAGGCGGACCCGTATAGCTCTAAGCTACGCCGGCGAGAGGTGGGTAATCGATTTCACGGAGTTCCTACTAACCGCCGACGGATACGTGCAGATTATATTCTTTACGGATCGATATAGCGGGTTCGTGGCCTGTTACGTTATAACGTTAAAGAGGGCTTCCGATATCTATACAGTTATAAACTAATATACTTGATAGGTTTAGAGTTAATTTAACCGGCAGGTACGGGTCTTTGAGTGTGATAACGAACTGATATAATCGCTCGAAATACAGGGCGTAGCTAAGGGTTTTAGTATCTAATTAGAGTCCTCTTTAGCAGAGACCCCCGTATAGAACGGTAGTGCCGAAAGATCTAGAGCTATTATAGTATAGAAGGCACGAGCTATACGAATATACTCCCGATTGCGTAATTTCCTATGGGTTAAAGTTATCCCTATTACCGTTTACGTATAAAACAGAACGCCTAAATAATGTCTAGGCTAGAAGACCCTGTTCGAAGTTATCTATTACGCAAGCCGTAGTTAGGGCACCTTCGGGCCTTTGGTTATAAAGCTTTTCCTATAACCAGAGCAGCTCTGACGAGGTCTGGAAAGCTTTAAAACCGGCTGGCGCCGCGGGCCTATATCGGTTACCTTATGGGCTACGATTTAACTAATATTTACCATATTTAGGTTCCTGGCCTTTGAAGGAACGGGATCGTCTATACACGTAACGTTATCTTTAACGAATAAGAGTATTTTAACGGTAGACTCGAAGCCCTAAAGGATGATTTACGTTAATTAATAAAAGAGTAGTTAGCGGATATTATTAATTAGATCCGCCTACTAGAGATATATATAATTAAATAAGGCGAGCCGTAAGATAAGGCAGCCGATACGTTTATAATAGCACACTTCGAGCCCATTCTCTAGTCGGGCAGCGAGGTTAACGAACCTCTCTTAAGGGCTGCGCCTGCCGGCCTCGAGGCTCGGGGGGTGGAACCGTTTATAGAGCCTAAGAGGCCGGAATGACCGTTTATAGCGCCCGAGAGGCCGGAACGGTGGGAGGAGCTTATAGAGCCTGCGAGGCCGGAGCTAAAAAAAGACTCCTCCACGGCTATAATTAATTACTAATGCCTGGATAATAGTCACCTTCTAACTCCACTAGAAACCCCTCCTTAGGCAGGGCTTACGGCGGCTGCTTTTACGGGCTATATGCCTATAGAGCAGGGGGGAGCTAAATTTCGAAGCTATAGCAGTAACCGAGTCTGGATCTCTGTATTTAACGTAGGAAGATATACCCTATTAGTCCGTAATTTGAATAGTAAGCCGCTAACGAAGTTAAAAATTAAAAAGGCACTTAAAAGACCCCGTAAGATATACCGTAAGTAACTGCCGCCCCCTCTAAGAAATCAATAAGACCTTAAAAACCACCTATACGAAATCCTATTCCGATAAGCCTAAAGGGATCACCTAAAGAGTTATAAAGAGATAGGCTCGTGGATTACGGTGCTAAAAGACAGGGCGAAGGGGTATTAAGTGCTAGGCTGTATATGGGTGATAACCTATAAGTTTAATAAGCACGGCTTTTTATAGAAGTGTAAGGCTAGATTAGTGGTCCGTGGAGATTAATAGTATTAGGACTCGTTAGAAGATATATATACCGTTACTCTCGCCGGTCGCTCTTTTAGATCGTTAATAGCGATCGCCGCTCGCTTCGACCTATCTCTAATATAGTATAATATCGTTAACGCCTTTATGCACGCCCCTCTACCCACGATATATATATACGGTTCCTGCCCGGGACCGCGGTACCGGGTTAATTACTGTTGCTAAAGAAGGCGTTATACGGGCTGCGGGAGTCTTTATTGCTATGGCAAAAATATATTATAGAAGTGTTGAAAAGAGACGGATTTAAGATAGTGCCGTAAGAGCCCTGCTACTTTATACGCCGTGGGTTAATCCTGTTCTTCTATATGAATAATATCGTGATCGGTTTTAAGGAAGACTTTAAGGAAGAGATAGAACAGGCTATTGCTAGCCTATAAGAGCACTACGCCCTGCAGGGCGGGCAGCCACTATAGTGGTTCCTTAGGATTAAGGTTATTCGGGACCGTCCCTTAAGGAGGATATAGCTATTATAACGCGATTATATCGTGAAGGTAGGATATCTGTTATTAACGGTATCTAATTATAAACCTATAAGCCCTATAAAGCCGGCAGAGCTGCTGCCGTACGCTAGGAAGTCCACTACCGTTAAAAGCTATTAACGAAAGATAGGATCAGTTCTATACGCTATAATAATTACACGCCCCGATATCGCCTTTATAGTATCACGACTCTACGGATTTAACGTAAATCCGAGCCATTAGTATCACGAAGCAGCCGACTATTTAATCCGATATCTGCTAGCTATATAGACCTAGGCCCTAGAACTAGGTGGAGGTGACTTTATCGAGGTATTCACCGACGCGTCCTTTATAGATAATTTAATTAATCGAAAGAGTAGTTAGGCGTTTGTGATACGTCTATTTAGAAGCATAGTAGCCTGGCGAGCTAATAAGTAAGTAACGGTGATAACGTTAATAATAGAGGCAGAGCTGCTCTCGCTGGTATAAGATGCGAAGGAAGGGATATTCACGAAGAGGCTATTAGAGGCGATGGGTATGATATTTAACGACGATCCATAACTATAGATACGATGCGATAATAGCTAAACGATACGCCTGCTAATAGCGGAGATCGCTTAATTAAATACACGATTACGGTACGTGGATATATATAACTATTAGCTACGAGAGGCATAGCAGAGTGGAAGGATTAAAGTCAGTTACGTTATAAGCGCCGATATAATCGCTAATAGATTAACGAAGGTCCTGTCTAGGGAAAAGTTTATAAGCTTTAGGAAATAGGTAGGAGTGATGGATATATAGGGACGTCTCTATATAAATAAGCTAGAGGAGATCTTACCGGAGTATCTGGAGGAGCTGGAAGAGAAGTTCGATAGGAGCTACGTAGATATTATAGAAGGGGATATATCGATGGAAGACGCCTGTGAATAACGTTAACTAAGTAACTGTTATATAGTTGTTTAGTTGGGGGGGTGTGTCGCATAGGCTGGCCTAAAGCAGGTTCGGAGTGGGTTATTACGGGCCCGAAAGTGGGAGTGGATCTACCGCAGGAATAAGGGTAGGAACTTAGCACTACGATCAGAGATTTTTCCACAGAGTCAATTAAATTAACAGATCGATCGCTTATTTTACGCAATTGAGTTATACGCTGTTTGTAACACTAGTCCCCTTATTATATGGCCCTGCCGCGGTAGTAAGGTATCTAATAAATGCTATTACTACTATAATAATAATAGCCGCGACTACGAGTTAGTACGTTTACATAGCTATAGTCCCCTCCACTTTAACCGCTCCTAAGGTTACTAACTGGATATATAGCTTTTATTATAGGCGGAGCGGGTAGCTAAGGAGCTATAGAAAATATTAGTAGCGGCCGTACGGGGCGGTAATAGTCTAGACGACTAGACGTCTATAAGTCGGCCTAATATCTTTATAATAAGCACTACTAATATATACTAGCGCCGGGCCTACCGGGTCTAAACTAAGTTATATCGGGCCCTTAAGGCTATAAAAAATACGCCTAGGATAATAAGGGGTTTAACCCTATAGCGCGTCGTTACTAGGAAGAGAAGGGGGAGGCCGAGTATAAAAGGCGTAATACCGTTATTTACACGGAGCGCTATATAGCTATTATCGCCCGCCGCCTAGGCTAGTTAGTTAAATAAAATTCGAAGTTAGCCGGTCTTTATAAAAAAACCGGCCTAGAAAATAACTAAGGATATCTTATAGTAGTTGTTAGGATCGGGCTAGGAGGAGTTAGGGGGGCGTTAGCGTTTGTTTTTTTAATTTTTCTTTTTCTATTTTTTTTTCTTCCCTAGACCTGAATAAGAAAAGTCCCTGCGGGGCGCTAATAATACTATTAACTAGTCCTACTCTTTTAATTATAATACTCCTTAATAAGCGTATCGGGGAGATATCTTCGTGGTTCCTATATATTATATTTATATTTATACCCGGCCTACTTAATAAGGTATTCGTGCCTGTTTCCATTATAGCGATAAGCCAGGACTTCCTCTACTTTATATTTATCCGACTCTTATAGTTTAACCTTAACGTCCGCGGGTATAGGCGACCTACTATCCCGAGATTTCTATGGTTTAAGGAGCGAGATTAGGAAAATATTATAAATCTTTATCGACTCCGGGAGTTATAGCTTATAGGCGAGCCTATATTAGCCTATTATAGAGGTAATCTTATAGGGGCCGAGGAACTTATCTAATAGTTTCTTATTAGGGCGATATTACTTAATATTCTTCGAGGATAATAGTATATAGTCGCTAATCTTAAAGCGCTAGGCCGCCCGGCTAGCGTTATAGTACTATTCGTATATAGTTCAGGCTTTCCTAATAAGGACCTTTATAGCCCTATAATTCGATATAAGGTGCTTTACCCTTTACTCGGCTATAGCGGTACGAACCTTGCCCGACTTATATATCTATATATTATATAGTCCGTGTAGGTTAAAACCTATTAGCGTAATAAAAGGGGTTTACTAGATAGCTAAATACTATATAGTATTATAAGTAAACTAGACCAGGGGTAGCTAGTTAACCTAGTCGTCCTGTTATAGGGCACCGAATACCTATAGGAAGTGCTCTAAGTTCTAGTTCTATCGTTCCGTCTAGCTATCCGTCTAGGGGTAGAACGCGGTTAATAACCGCCGCTCGACGCTTAGAAGGCTATATAGGGTAGTCCAGAACTTATTAGTAAACAGGGACCCTCGGTCTAAAACGACATTATTAGGTAGGCTATAGATACTAAAAATATATACCTATAAAATACTAGTAAGACCCTTAGCTATTAAAGAGCTGCTATAAGGGATATAGATCGCGTACTTAGTATATCGATATACCACGACTAGGATAGAATCCCTTTTTTTTCCCTATAAGGTTATAGGGGGGAGGCCTATTACGAAGTCTATTAAGATCTCTTAGAATAGCTATTCGGGTACGGGTAAAGGTGCTAGGCACCTAAAGGGCTTATACTAACACGGCTTAGTCCTTTAATAGATACTACACGTAGGCATAAACTTCTTAACGTCTTATAAGAGGTATTCCTAGTAGTAGGACTCGGAAATCCTCTTAATAGTCCGACCTAACCTATAATAGCCCGTAGTAGGCGCGTTATAAAATACCTAGAGGACCTTATCGCGTAAACCTACCTGGTTCGGTATAAAGAGACGGTCCTTAAAGTAGACCGCACCTTAACTATCACAGGACTATAGGTCCGTTAAGTTATCCTCCGATACTAAGGAGATATAAAAGGGATTATCCTTCTAGGCAAAGATAATCTTATTCTTTAGGCTAGATAGACCCGAGGGCTTAGGTATACCTCGGGCCCTTATAAGGCTAATAACGAACTTCTTAGTAAATCCCTTAACGGGTTTCTGCCGCTCCGTTTCGAGATCTGCCTAATCTATAGCGAGCTACGGCTTCCGTAAAAGCCTATCTACGGGGTTCTAAACGCCTAGGCGGTAACGGATCTTAAAATCAAAGCTTAATAGCTCCTTTAGCTAACGGGCGTATTAAGGTTTAATTTAGGGCTTATTTAATAAATACCGGTAGTTTAAGTACTTAGTTAGCACCTCTACTAGGGTCTAATTATATATTAAATAGTAGCGCTATTACCGGAACGCTTTAATAATCGCTATTAACTTAGTATTTAGCGTCGGATAGTTTAGTTCGGGTCCCCTTAGCTTCCTAGATAAGAACGCCACGGGTTACTAGGTTCGGTCCTTATACTAGCTAATTATAGCGCCTAGTATAAAGTTAGACGCGTCGGGTTCTATACGAATAGGCAGGGCTAGGTTAAAATACTATAGCACGGGTACCGACTAGAATAACGATTATAACTTCTTAAATACGGCCCTCTCTATATCCCCTAACTAGAACGTACCTGGTCTGCCCCCTAACCTTAATAGGTCTATAAAAGGGGTAGCGACCTTAGAGTAGCCTTCGATAAAACGCTAGTAAAAACCGGTAAAACCTAGGAAGACCTGAATTTTCTTAATAGAAGTGGGTTCCTCCTAATCCTTAATAGCCTTAACCCTCTTAGGGTCTATAAAGACACTATTAGGGCTATATATAAAGCCTAAGAACTTAACCTCTTACGTCTCGAACACGCACTTTTAAGGGTTTACGAATAGGGACTATTCCCTTAGGGGCGTAAAGATCTCTTTAATATATATACGATAAGTACTAAGGTCTTTACTATAGATTAGGATATCGTTTAGGTATATAACGTAGATAGTATCGATAAGACCCTTTAAGGCTTCGTTAATATAACGCTAAAAGCTAGCGGGGGTATTATATAGACTAAAGGGTATCACTAAGTACTTAAAGTATCTATACTTAATTCCAAAAGCCGTCTTTTACTCGTCCCCTTCTCGAATTCTTAAGCGATAGTAAGCGCCCTTAAGATCTAACTATCACGGGTTAACCCCTCGAAAGTATAGTTCCGGCATAAGGCCGGAACCGCGAATCAGCACGTAGGCCCGACGCTCGGACCTCGCGCTGCCCTTACCACGGATTTATATAAACTTAGTAAATCCTATACTACTCTATAGACCTTTTCCTTTCCTTTCCTTAATTCTAGCTAATATAATTATTCGGCCTTACTTAGTACGATTAACCTATAACCAGCCGCTTATATAGCTAGAATTTAGCGAACCCTATACGCTATGTTAGTATAGAGTTAGATACGAACGCGCCGTTAGTCGGCGGCGGTCCTATAAACCCCGCCGAGCTAGCTAAGTGGACGGATAAAAGGATCACTAAGGCTATTAATATAACGCTCGGCCCCTTATAGGAATAGATAGCTTAATAATAAGAGCTACTCTAATAACTTATAAACGGCCTTGCGAACGCCTAGGCCCTGTAGTAACCTACTCTTAACCTCGCGCCTCCCTCGGAGGGAGCCCCTACGAATATACCCGCGGAGTCGGTAGCGGGCCCTCTTACCCCCGCGACCTTTACTCCCCCTCCTTAAATCAAAGTCCTATAGGACCCACGTTAGGAACTATATCCGCTATATACTAAGCCCCTGCTATACCCCGCGAAGTTTAGTAGAAGGCGAATAGAGTATACTACCTAGTCGTAGCAGATACGCGATAAGCTTCTACTAGATAAACACTTATTTAATAATCGAGCCGAAATATAGTATTATATTAACTTATACTTAGAAGGGAGTGCCTAGTAAGTAGTATTAGTCTTCTACGCCGCTAGGGGGCTAGGAGGTACCCGCGACCCGGAGTCGTTCCTTACTTACCTAAACCGTATATATAAGGACTAGAACGAATAGCCTTATACGGCCTTCGCGCTACGTACCCTCCGATAATATAAGGAATAAACCTTCTTATAGTTCCTACCGAAATTCGAGAAATAAATCGCTTAAATAGATAATAGCGAGTAGGTAGACTCGGCGAAGATCACTTTCCTAGAGGGGGCCCTAAGCTAGAAGCTACGTAGCGCCTTAGTCACCGCGAAATTACCCTATAACTATATAAGCTGGGTTATCGAGGTCTAGAGTATCGCCTAGAAGCTAGAGGGTCTACGCCTAATTAGCCGGAACACTTACGTACTAAACCAAACCCGGAACTAAGAGACCGACGCCGATAAAGATATCGCGATAGGCGGGATTAATTAGGTCCGGCCCGATACGATTATAGACCGACCTTATAATAACCGGGAGTGCTAGGGTTATAGGAAGAAGGGATATATCCGTATAAACTATAAGTCCCGGGATAAGGATAAGGGCTTAAAGGCTAAGGGCGCCCGTGTAGCAAAGGTTTAGACTAAGGATAGCGATATCGCTACGAGTTTAGATAGTTTGGATAATAAAGAGTTAGGAAAAGAATAGCTCTAACGCGAAAACGGGTATTAGAGCCGATAGCCGCTCTGCGGTAAGAGTAGGAGGCGTTTAAACACCTAGCTAGCGGCGACTTAGCTCTAATATTAACGCGAGTAAATAGAAGATATATATATACTCTTATAGATACCGGTTATAACTACTATACTGCTATAAATAAACGCTTTACCTAAAGACTTTAGTTACTATTAGTTAATAAGAGGAAACGACTATTAAAAGGATTTTCAGATACGTCTAAGCCGGCTATTAGCGCTAGGATCGCCGTGTTTAAGCTTAAGATTAGCGGCTATATATAGTGAGTCTTTGCCTATATAGTAAAAGGACTAGATTAGGATATATTCCTAGGGAAGCCGTGGCTAGAATATAATAATATTACGTATTACGCGAAGAATTATAGGTTATACCACGGAGTCGCCGATATTAACCTACGACTAGTAGGCGAAGAAGAACTAGCCGATATACGAGCTATCTACGAGGTAAGGCTAGTCTTAGGATCGGTGTTTACGGCTATAATACGATAAATAAGAAGGGGGCTAAAAGGAAAAGAAAGAGACGAGTTTAATACCTTAATACGTGCTATTAGTATATAAGATATCGATAAGGCCCCCCGTAAAAAGGAACCCGTAGACCCTCGGGACTATATCCCTACGAGTATACTATAAGAGTTCGGCGACCTCTTTATGCCTAATAAGGCTAACGACTTACCCCCCTACTAACTAGGCGTTAACTAAAAAATCACCCTAAAGCGAGGTCCTAATAGACTCGAGCCGACCCTACTATAGGGCCCCGTTTATAGTATATTAAGGGAGGAGCTGCTAGTACTCCGGAAGACGCTTAATAACCTAATAGATAAGGGATTTATATAAGCTAGTAGCTTAGTAGCGGCTACGCCGGTCTTATTCGTGAAGAAGCTAGGGGGCGGGTTACGCTTTTATTACGACTATAAAGCCTTAAACGCGATTACCTAGCAGGATCGCTACTCCCTCCCTTTAATTACCGAGACCCTATATAACCTGGCTAGCGCTAAGTAGTTTATAAAGCTTAACATAGTCGCTGCCTTCTATAAGATCCGTATAGCTCCCGGATATAAAAGTAAAACTGCCTTTAGGACACGCTTTAGTCTCTTTAAGTAGCTAGTATACCCCTTCGGACTAAGCGGCGTACCCGCTACCTTTTAACGCTATAGTAACTAAACGCTATAGGAGTTCCTTAACGACTTTGTTACCGCGTATATTAATAACGTCCTGATTTACTTTAGTGGATCTTATAAGGACTATAAAGCGAAGGTCCAGTTAATATTATATAGGCTCGTGGACGCCGGCCTAAACCTAAACCCGGCTAAGTATAAGTTTAGCGTAATAATAGTAAAATATCTAGGCTTTATTATTATAGCGGATAAGGTAGTATCTTATAACCCCGAGAAGTTAAAGGCTATCCGCGATTAGGAGGCCCCTACCTCGGTAAAGGGGGTGTAAAGTTTCTTAGGATTCGCGAACTATTACCGGATATTTATCTACGACTTCGTAGGTATTATAGCCCCCCTCTCGGTATTAATAAAGAAGGATCGACTCTTTAGGTAGGGGATTAAGGAAGACGCCGCCTTTAAGGAGCTAAAACGACTCTTCTAGATAGAACCCGTTTTATAGTTATAGAACCTAGACCGTAAGACTATATTAGAGACTAACTATTCGGGCTACGCGTTAGGTAGTATCCTATCCTAGGTGGATAAGCTAGGATATCGCTATATAGTCGCGTATTACTCGCGTAAGCTTACCCTAGCAGAGTATAACTACCTTATTTATAATAAGGAGATATTAGTTATTATAAGCTACGTACTCGCCTAGAACGCAGAACTAACTAGCTATAAGTAATTTATAATATTATCGGACTATAAGGCTCTTAAGTACTTTATAACTAAACGGTCCCTTACTAAAAAATAAAGCTATTAGGCCGGTAAACTAGCCTAGTTTAACTTTATACTAGAGTATTAGTAAGGTATTAAGAACTTCGCGGCGGATACGCTCTCCCGTCACGAATAGGATACCCCGAAGAATAGTTTAGATAACCAGGAATAAGGATAGGTAATTTAATTAATACCTAACTCCGCGATCCTAAAAATAACCCTTAGGCCGACGATACGGAAAATATCCGTTAAGCGTGTATTTAAAGTAAATAAAAATCTTTAACGACTTTAGGATAAGACCGTGGTAACCGACCCCTAGTACTAAGGGGTCCTTACCGCGATTACTATAAGAGCTCGTAGCTTTAACTTATCCCTTAGACTACGGCTATAGATCGCGGAATATTCCCTTACCCCGTAGGATATATAACCTTCTAGGATCGCCTTTAGGTTCCGAGCTCCGGAGAAGACTCGCCGCTAAGGGGACGCTTAGTATAGGCGATCCATAACTCTGCTATCGGCGGTTACCCGGGTAAAAAGAATATAATCGCTATAGTAGCCCGATAATTCTTTTAGCCCGGTATAAATAAGGATATATAGAAGTTTATATATAACTATAATCCGTGTAATAGGAGTAACTAGTAGCGGAATATAAAGCGCGGATTATTAAAACCACTGCCTATACCTAAGCGAATCTATAGCTACCTCGCGATAGACTTTATAACGGACCTGCTACCTACTAGCGAGGGTAGGGCGCGGCTCTTATAGGTAATTATAGACCGGCTAATAAAGTTAGTAACGTTAAAAGCGATAAAAACGATAAAAGCGGAGGCCTACGCTAAACACTTCCTAAACTACTACTTTAGGTTCCACGGTATACCCCTCTTAATTATTAGCGACTAAGGCTTAAACTAGACTAGGAGGTTTTAGCGATACTTTTATAAGCTTATAAGGATTAAGTAGCGACTTAGTATAGCTTATTACCCTTAAACCGATAAAGGACCTAAGAGACTAAACTAAGATATCTAGGCCTATCTCCGCGCCTTCGTATACTATTCCTAGGATAATTAGGGTCACCTATTACCCGCCGCGTAGTTATCGCTTAATAGCAGGAAGAGCTTAATAACCTAGCTAACCCCTTTCTTCCTAGAACACGGTTTCCACGTTAACCCTATCTAAATCTATAACCCTACGCCCGCGTACCCGAAAAAAGCCGCCGCTTACGACCTACTAAGTCGCTTATAAAGAGCTATAGAGTTTATATAGGCAGCTATAGCCTTAAAGTAATTATAGGATAAGGAGTCCGCGAATAAATAGCGACTTCCGGCTAAACGCTTTAAGGTAGGAGACCTCGCCTAGCTTTCTATAGCTAACTACTCTACGCCTAGACCTTTAAAAAAGCTAAGCTAGCTATATTAAAAGTATAGAGTAACGAAAGTAATTAACTCCTATATTATCGAATTAGACATACCCTCGGGAATATATTCCTATTTCCACGTCGATATCCTAAAACGAGCTAGCCGCGACCCCCTCCCTAGATAAGTCGTAACCGACTTATAGCCCGAACCGATCCGGGATACCCTCTATAATAATAAAGAATAGGAGGTAGAAAGTATCTTATACGTATAGAATAAATAGCGAGGTCACGGTATACGATAAGAGGTATTAATACGCTAGTTAGGATACGCAGAACCCACTTAGGAACCACTAGACGCTATAAAGGATACCGTGGCGTTAAACGTTTTCGAAGTAAAATACGGTCCCGTTAATAAGAACGATAGCCCTTTATACGAATATACTATAAGGAATATATAAGGATAAAAAGAACTTAATATAAGGGCGGTATAACCTATAATTATAAATTAATTAAAGGGGGGGAATTTACTAGCCCCCTTACCGGTTCCTAAGGAGATAAATAGTGCCTCTATAAAGGACTTTAATTAGCGGTATTACCGCCTAAGCCCTCCTTACTGCTATTATTACCGCTACTACTAACGGGACCGCCACCTCCTTAGAGGGCGGCGAGGATACCCTCTAGGAGGCGCGTCGTTATAGCGCCCTGCTTATAAACCTCCTAATAAAGGGCCTTTACTTTATAGCGGAGACCCTTATTATTACTAATAAAGGCGGGGACGGGATCGGCGTTAGCGGGGGTAATAGTATTAGCAGGGGCGGGGGCCGTGGCGGGAGTAAGAGCGGCGGTAGGAGTTACCTTAGATAAAGAGGTATAGTAATCACTATAAGCTAACTCGAAGGCCTCGCGAAGCTAGGCTAAAGTTAGTAGCGAACCGGAAGAAGACTTAGAAGTACTTATATTATCGTTATTAGGATTATCGCGTATAGCACGACCCGTATTAGCTATAGGCTTAACGAACTTAATAGCGGCGGCGGGGAGCTAAGAAGGTTAGTCGCGACGTCCTAGCCTACGATTCGTAGTAAACTTACTAGGCGGTATATATAGGATCCGATAGCGTATTTATAGTATATAGGCTTATTACGGGCCGCGCCGGGCCCGGATTAGTTATAGCACGTTTAGTTAAACTTCTTTTTAACGCCAGCGATACGATTAGTATAGGGATAATAAAAGGCCTTACGGGGGCGGCCGGGGGGATAGACGGGACTATATTATCGCTTATAAGGCGACGCACCCTACCGGAGAGTTAGTAAGATCCTTATAGCGAAGTACTAAGCCTTATTACGAACCTCCTTTTTAGCCGGGTGCTTACCGGTATTCGCTATATAAGCGAGGGCCTCTTCGGCTATACTCTTAACCGATTAACTTTATTCCTTATTATAGGAGGCGGGAGGGGGGGGTACGACTTTACTAGGAATAGGAGGCTCGACGACGCTGCCCTTACGGGCATTACGGGCACTATAGCGAGGGGCGGCTATCTATACGTATAGCGTTAGCTACGACCCTGCTAAATTAACGCGGAGGTCTATTAGGAGACTTATAATAGTTAATAGAATAAACGGAATAATATAAGTTAGGAAATTAATAAAAACTACGAGGATAAGACGACTATACTACGAGTTAGTAAGGAGTGTCCGGGTTCTTAGCGTAAAACTAGCGACGGAGCTTACTATTAAAACGACGTTATAGGCTTATAGAAAGAAGAACTAACTACGAATAAAAACCGGGTAAAACTATGCTTATACTACGATATCGAACTATAGAATATACTAAAAGCCTATAGAGCTATTTATTATAGCAGTTTATGAATAAAGAGGAAGGAATAACCTGGCGTTATTTAATATAAAGAGTAGGCGCTTAGTATAACGCAGAGCGCTAGCGACTTATAAGCAAATTCGCCGCGAATACCGCGCGACCCGAACCTGCCCGATATAAGGGAGGATACACGCCTCCCTCGCGACGCGTTTAGATAAACGGGTACGGCCCTTAGTTATTACGGGCCCCGGGAGGGGGGGAGGAGGGAGGTAATATCACGGGTTAACCCCTCGAAAGTATAGTTCCGGTATAAGGCCAGAACCGCTAATCAGCACGCAGGTCCGATACTCGGACCTTACGCTGCCCTTACCGCGGATTTATATAAACTTAGTAAATCCTGCACTACTCTATAGACCTTTTCCTTTCCTTTCCTTAATTCTAGCTAATATAATTATTCGGCCTTACTTAGTGCGATTAACCTATAACTAGCCGCTTATACTAACTTAGTATAAACCGTAGAGAATATAAGGCGGTTAAGGATCTTATATATTAGGGGGAGCGGGGTATAGTCTTTACGGGTAACCTTATTAAAACCTTAATAGTCTATATATAAATATAGCTATCCACCCTTTTTTAGTATAAATAGGATCGGGGCGCCTATAAAGCTTATCGATAAGCGAATCCACCCTTTAGCTATAGCCTCCTTAATATAGTCTTAAAGGACGGCTAGTTCTTACTCGGCTAAGGGGTAGATAGGGCCGAATAGGGGTAACTTACCTTCCTTTATCTCGATTATATAATCCTAACGCTAATAGGCGGGTAGATGGCCGGCCTTTATAATATCGAAAATATCTAAAAACTCTTAATAATACTCGAGGATAATATTCCCTAACTCGTCCTTGTTTAGTAACTCTTAATACGGCCCGGGATTAAGATATTCTAGGATCCCTTTATCTAGTTAGGTCGGGTTAGGGGGTATAGGGGGTATAGGTTATAACGGGTCTAATTAGATAATAGGGATTAAAGGACTATTAGGTAATATATCCTTTTTTTCCTTAATAGTGTTCTACTTTATACTAATAACTCGGCCGATACAGGGGGCACCGGACTTTATAAGGCGGATAATAAGCTATATATACTCCTTCGCCTTCTTTAACTTTCTTCGACCTGGGACGCCTTAAAGGTCCTCTTACTAGAGTCGATATATCTATTCGCTGGACTAGAAAGAGGTAACGGGGTTATATTCTATTAACTAGGGTATACCGAGGATAACTTAGGGCCTATCAGGGTCTATATCTAGCACCTCGAACTTAATCGGATATATCCGGGTCCGGTCCTAACTATCTATAACTTTAAAATCCGTCTTAAAGGACCCGATAAACTATACGTCGACCCTAGGGATAACCTATCTAAATCGTTTCGGCGGTCCTAAGGGACCGTGGTTAGGAGGCAGGGCCTTTTAGTCGATTAGGTTAACCTCGACGCCTCTATTAAGCTTAGCGCTTCGGCGGCCCTATCCGCCGCTTAACTATAACTCTAACTTCGCCTTAATCACGCCCTTACTAGCGAAGAATAGCTAAGACGGCGGCCCTTCCTAGGCCTAAGCCTATCTAATAACGGGGTGCCTCGGGTTAACCGGTAGGTTATTCGGGTTCTAACTAATAGAGTATCCTAATAACTAACCTAACTTAGAAGGTTCTTTCGGGCACTTATTCCGGTAATAACCCTTTTTATTATAGCTAAAGTATATAACGCCGCTATTATTACGCCTTTTAGGGGGCCCGGGGGCTTCCGTATCGTCTACTTTAATTATTCTATAAAACCTTAGGGAGGTATAAAGGGCCGAATAGTTATAGTACGGGCCCTATTAGGGGCCCTATTACGCCTACGCTTCTCGCCGCTGGGCTATCTTAGGTGATTATTCCGGGGTATCTCTTTTTTATTCTTATATAAAAGAGTAATCTCTGCTTATCGGGCTATAACACCTAATGCCTTATTATTAGTAAGGATACCGGCGGCCACGATCTAATCACGTAGCGGCTTATTAAGCTTTGTTAAGATTAACTATATACACTACTTATCGGGGAAGGGTAAGGATACCTTATTAAATAATAAGTTTCGCTTATCGATAAACTTAGCGTAGGTCTAATTAGGTTTTTATATAGTCTAGTCTAAGAATAGGTTATTAGTTATAGATATCTTATAGGTTTTATTATTAACTAATTACTCGGTTAGGAAGGTTTTAAGGTCCTTTTAGGTAGCATCTCTAGTCTTCCTATAAACGCGTCTAAAATAGGCATACTATCAGGATTTTATAATCTTTAGTAATAGAGTAAAGGTAAGATGGATCTTCTTTGCCTTAGACGGCTTAACCTTATCGAGTATAAAGCGCTCTTTAATTTCTTTAATAAACGTCTAGAACTAGTTATAGGACTACCCGTCCTATTTAGGGAGCTTCTATAGGACCTTATACTAGCTTTTACGAGAGTCCCCTTAGGGGATACGCTTAGAGGTATTAGGGTCCTTCCTTTATTAAAGGGTAAGGAGGCGCTTCTCCTTCTTTTTACGGGCTCGGCGGTCCTCGTGGTGCTTAATTAGGAAATCGAGTTCCGCCGATAATAGAGTACCGGGGGGGGGCGGCTCTTAAGGTCTTTAATATCGAATTAGGGTCCTATTCGGATAACTTAGGGGGTCCCTTAGTTAAGTAATAGTCCTATTATAGGATTATGAGTATTCGGGTTAGCTTACCCGCGAATCTCGAATTCGGGGTTACTATCTTTATCCTCTAACTCGGGTATAAGGGATTACTCGTGATTAGCGCCTAATAGCCCGGCTTCGGCTCCTTTAGTAGCGGGGGAAGTATCTCGGGTATATATAATAGTGGTGCGCTTAGGGGGTATCTTAGGTTCTGGTTAGGGGTAATAATAGGATTTATAAAATAACTAGTCTTTCGAACTCTTAACTGTTATTATACCCGTAAACGGTTAGAACGAATAAAATATTATAGGTTTTATATAAGGAGTAAAAAGAGTCGTTAAGACTATAATAAGAATAGATTATAAAGCTAACCTTAGAGAGGGAATAATTATAAGATTATTCGTTAAGCCCTTTTAACTCAGGACTTAACAGGAAACGCCCTACTTAAGGACTAATAACTGCCCTCCCTAGGATCGGTATATAATAACCTAAGGCTCTAAGACTATAGGTCTTAGGCTAGCTTAATAATCCTAAAACATAACTCGGTCCTAAATATCCCTAGGGTTAACCTTAGGGCCGGTTCCGGGTTCTTAACACATTCCTTAACGCCTCTAAGTCCTATCTGATTCCCTCGAATAGAATGTCCCTGACACCTATAAACTGGCTTATAGCGATTATTACACCTCCTTATCTAAGGTAGCCCCCGCCTCCGCCTCCGTTAATAACGGCGAGGGTCTCCGCCGTAAAGTAGCGGCCCTTCGCCGCGAGGTTCGCTTATAGGGCGTAGCGATAACACGCCTCCTAGAGGGTATCCTCGCCGCCCTTTAGGGAGGTAGCGGTTCTACTACCGGTAATAGTAATAATAATAGCTAGTAGAGTTTAGGCGATAATATCGCTAAGTAAAGTCCTCTACGGAGGCACTATCTATCTCCTTAGGAACCGGTAGGGGGGCTAGTAAATTCCCCCCCTTTAATTAACTTACGGCTATAGGTTATACTCCCCTTATATTAGGGTCCCTTCGCCTTCGCGTATTCTTTATAGTATAATCTTATAGGGGCCCGTTATTTTTATCGGCGGGGCTATATTCGGCTTCGAAAATATCTAACGCCTTAGTATCCTTTATAGCGTCTAGTGGCTCCTAAGTAGGTTCTGCGTATTCTGCCTAGTATACTAGTACCTTATATTATACGCCACGACCTCGCCGTTTATTCTATATATATAAACTACTTTCTACCTCCTACTCTTTATTACTATAGAGTGCGTCTTTAATCGGTTTAGGCTAAGGGTCGATTACGACTTAGCTAGGGAGGGGGTCGCGGCTAGCTCGCTTTAGGATATCGATATAGAAACGGGGATATATTCCTAAGGGCACGTCTAACTCGATAATATAGGAGTTAATTTCTTTTATTACTTTATACTTCTAGTATAGCCAGCTTAGCTTCTTTAATGGCCTAGGCGTAAAGTAGTTAGCTATAAAGAGCTAGGCGAGGTCTCCTACTTTAAAGCGATCCGCTAGGAGTTACCGCTTATTCGCGGTCTCCTTATCCTATAGTTACTTCGAGGCTATAGCTGCCTATACGAACTCCACGGCTCTTATAAGCGACTTAGTAGATCGTGAGCGGCGGCTTCTTTCGGGTATACGGGTAACGGGTTATGGATTTAGATAGGGTCGATATAAAACCCGTGTTCTAAGAAAGAAATGCTTAGCTAGGTCGTTAAGCTTTTCCTGCTATTAAGCGATAACTACGCGGCGGGTAATAGGCGACCCTAGTCGTCCTAGGAATAGTATATAAAGGTATAGAGGTAGGCCTAGATATCTTAGTTTAGTTTTTCGGGCCCTTTATTAGTTTAAGGGTAATAAGCCGTGCTAAGTCGCTACTTAATCCTTATAAGTTTATAAAAGTATCGCTAAAACCTCCCGGTCTAGTTCGAGCCTTAGTCGCTAATAATTAAAAGGGGTATATTATAGAACCTAAAATAGTAGTTTAGGAAATATTCTGCGTAGGCCTCCGCTTTTATCGTTTCTATCGCTTTTAATATTACTAACTTTATTAGTCGGTTTATAATTACCTATAAGTACCGTGCCTTATCCTCGCTAATAGGTAGTAGGTCCGTTATAAAGTCTATCGCGAGGTAGCTACGGATTCGCTCCGGTATAGGTAATAGTTTTAGTAGTCTATGCTTCGTATTCCGCTATTAGTTACTCCTATTATACGGATTATAGTTACGGATAAACTTCCGTATATCCTTATTTATACCGGGCTAAAAGAACTATCGGGCTATTATAGCGATTATATTCTCCTTACCCGGGTAGCCGCCGATAGTAAAGTTATAGATCGCCTATACTAAGCGTCCTCTTAGTAGCGAGTCCTCTCCGGAGCTCGGGACCCATAGACGATCCCGGAAGGTTATGTATCCTACGGGATTAAAAGAATATTCCGCGATCTATAATTATAGTCTAAGAGATAGGTTAAAGCCATAAGCTCTTATAGTAATCGCGGCGAAGACCCCTTAATACTAGGTGTCGGTTATTATGGTTTTATTCTAAAGTTATTAAAGGTCTTTATTTACTTTAGATACACGTTTAACGGATATTCTCCGTATTATCGGTTTAGGGATTATTTTCGGGATTATAGAGTCGGGTATTAGTTAAATTACCCGCCCCTATTCCTAGTTATCTAAACTATCCTTTAGAGTATCCTATTCCCGATAAGAGAGTATATCCGCTATAAAGTTCTTAGTACCTCGCCGGTACTCTAGTATAAAGTTAAACTAGGCTAATTCGCCGGCCTAGCGACTTTACCTTTCGGTAAAGGACCGTTTAGTTATAAAGTACTTAAGAGCCTTATAGTCTAATGGTATCGTGAATTACTTATAGCTAGTTAGTTCTGCCTTCTAGGCGAGTATATAGCTTATAATTACTAATATCTCCTTATCGTGGATAGGGTAGTTATACTCTATTAGGGTAAGCTTATACGAGTAATATATAACTATATAGCGACCTCCTAGCTTATCTACCTAGGATAGGATACTACCTAACGCGTAGCCCGAGTAATCGGTTTCTAATATGGTTTTACGGTCTAGGTTCTATAACTATAGGACGGGCTCTATCTAGAAAAATCGTTTTAGTTCCTTAAAGGCGGTGTCTTCTTCGGCCCCCCACCTAAAAAGCCGGTCCTTTTTTATTAATACTATAAGGGGGGCCGTGATAGCTATAAAGTCGTAGATAAATATCCGGTAATAGTTCGTGAATCCTAAGAAGCTTTATACTCTTTTTATAGAGGTAGGAGCCTCCTAGTCGCGGATAGCCTTTAACTTTTTAGGGTTATAGGATACTCCCTTATCTACTATAACGATAAAGCCTAGATATTATACCGTTATTATACTAAACTCGTACTTAACCGGGTCTAGGTTTAGGCCGGTATCTATAAGCCTACGTAGTACTAGTCGGACCTTCGCCTCGTGGTCCTTATAAGATCTTATAACGAAAGGAAAGTCCGTAGACTTTAGTTAAGGAAAAGATATCATAGAAAAGGCTCGATAGCTTAGTATCGCAGAGTGATCGCAATATATTCGTTAACCAAGCGCTGACTTTAAACCAAGACTTTAACTTAAGGGATTAAACTGATCCCTTAACGCGCGTACAGAGATAGGTTCGGATCGGTGGTCCATGCGCGGTTATCGGTCCGACTACATGCCGATAGGTCTGCGATCATCTCGTTACACTGCCCCCCCCCCCTTAATAAGTCTGGTCCTATAGACTTATATTATCGTGATACCTTTAATTACGCGTTTATCGCGATTAATTATCTCTATCTAGTTCTATACGAGCCCTTATTAAAAACCCGTAGGAAATAAAAAAAAAAGAGTGGCCGCTCCCTTATTTACTTATTCGTCGGCGTTCTATCGCCGACTATATACCTCGTGATTTATCCGAATATTACTATAAAAACTCCGCGATACTTATTATTATTGCCTATAGTTATCTAACCTTTTATGGATATTATGCCTAGTGCTAGGTAACCGTTCGGCGACGAGTATATAGTTCTTTCGCGTAATTCTTCTTATAGCTCCCGATCTTCCTCCTATAACTATCTTCCTTTATTATAATCGCCGACTTCTCGCCGATTATTTATTTATTCCTCTTTATCGCCGTTATTAATATTATTATTATTAATAACGCCGACTAATCATTATTATATCGTCGGTTAATTTATAGGTTACTATAGCTCTTTATAAGCTTAAATATAACGCCGATAAGGGCTAGGAGTCGGCTATTAGGGATAAGGCTCCCTACCTGTTTTACGTATCCTATTTAGATTCATATATTAGTATCGACTACCTTAATAAAGCTAGCGACGGCATAGGCGCTAATCGCTACGTTACCTATACCCGTGGCTATTAATAGTATGCCGCTATAAGTCCGCCGACTATTCGGCGCCTTACTTACGCTAATTAGTTATTAGATTCCGGATTTCCTGCTAGGCGCTGCTTAGTTACTATGGAATAGCAGTAAGCGCGTCTATATAGTAGATAATAACCTAACGCCGATAGCTTGGCGCCGCGCTTTTAAGCGTATTTCTAAGGCCTATAAGTGGTTTCGTGTAGTTATAGACCGCGGTAAGAAAAAGCTTACCGCTAAGGATATAAGTTTAATCGCCGACTATTCGGCTATTTATTCTAATAGTTAATAGTCTTAAATACTAGTTCTAGACGAAATTTCGTCCTTATATTCTATAATAACGGTTAACTTTATACACCGTCTTAGTTATATTAATAACGCCGAAGCTTCGGCGCTTTTAGATTAGACTCGTCCTCCTTATAAAGGAGACCTTCGCGACGTTAAGTCGCTTATTATTTTTATTAAGGATTTAGTAACGAATAGTTACTATCCTTTTACTTATAAGGACCGCTTATAGGGCCTCGACGCCTTTCCGTTATTAGACGGTCTTACCGGCCTCCTATCGGCTATTAATAACCCTCGACGCCCCGCGCTCGCGCGTCGTTTCGCTATTCGTTCTATAGCTACTCGCTATAGCCACGCTTCCCCTATCGCTAACGATAATAATCCTTTTACCGATAATTCCGATAAAGCTATTGCGCCCGCGCCTTATCCCGCTATAAGCCGCCCCCGCTATCCTGCGTATCGCCGTGCCGCCGCTACTTTATTAGTAGATAATTAAGCTTCCGGCGAGGCTAACTATATACCGCCCGGCCCTGCTTATACCTCCTCCGATAGGGAAGATATCCCTTATCGTCGCGTCTATACGCCCCTTTATCGCCTATCCGCCGAATAGTCGGCGATTAATAATAACGGCTCTGATATCGATCTTAGTAACCTACCCGGCCCCCTTTAAGCCGATAACCGTCGTGCGTCCGGCGTTTTATCTAGTAATAAAACCGACTTCCACGGTTTTAGTAATTAATTAATTTTTTCTTATTCGCCGAGTAATCGCCGGTAATAGTCGCCCGAAATAGCATTAAACTTTATTCTAATAGTTTAGAATTTAGGACTAGTCGGAGCTTAACTCCGTTTATTTAGTCACTATAAGGAAAAGGTTATTATAACCTATAATTAAGTTCTTATTTTTATATCCGATAACCCTTCGGCGCCTTATACTATCTCGTAGTTATCCTACTTTTTATATATATGCTTTTTATGCTTCTAATACCTTTTCCGGATCCTTAAAGCGTTCTTTAAGTGGTCCTCTAGTTCCTAGGTATTATACTCTACCGGCTAGCCTACCTACTTTATAAGATAGAACGTTTTCTCTTATTCTTCTTTATAACTAACGATATCTTTTACCTCCTATTTATCTTACTCCTCCTCTAAAAGCGGGAGACCCTTCGCCGATAGCTCTACGGCTACTCGGTCTTTCCACGGTTCTAATAAGGATACCGGGAATATATCGTATATCCTTATATACTATATAGGAAGGCGTACCCTATACACCTACTCGCCGATCCTCTTAGTTACCTATACCCGAATATATCGCGGTGCTAGCTTCGACCCTTACCGGAATCGGAAATTCTTCGTGGATAGTATAATAATATCGCCTACCTTATATTATTACGGTTAGTAGCGCTTATTATAGTGCCGAGCCTAGTACTCTATAGCACGCGCCTAGTATTCGCGGACCTTTCCCTAAACCTCCGCTCGCTTCTTAATACGTTCTTAAACGCCCTATACCCGGGTATCGTCCCTAGGTCGGATATATTCTATTATATATGGATAGTACCCGTATAACGCTTTATATAGTAAGATACTAAGTAAGGAGTACTCGCTATTATTATAGGCGAACCCTGCTTTTAATAACTAAATAGGCCACTATATTATTATATTACTAGCGATTATTTATAGGTACTTAATTAGGAACTAATACGTTTATTCCGTCTAACTATCCGTTTACGGGTAGTATATAGTAAATAGTCGCTAAGCCTTTACCCGCTCCGAGTAAAACTCTATTTAAAACTAACTAATAAATAGCTTATCCCGGTCTATTACTATACCCTCTAGGCTACCGAATCGGCACTTAATTTCCCTATATAGCAGCGCCGCTAGCTAGGGTACTATTAGGTCCTTCCGCGTAGGAATAAATAGAGCGTACTCCGTATACCGGTTAAGGATAACTAGGATAATATTATATATTTACCTATCGGCCCCTTTTATAAGCGGTAAACCTATAATAAAATCTATACTAATCTCTTAGAACGGATATATAGGTAATAGTAACGTTTATAGCTAACCGTATAGCTTATATTATAGCACCTATACCCTTTAACACGCCGAATATACCGCGACGTAATCACGAACGTCCGCTACTAAGTCCACCTAGTAGAACTTTCTTATAATCAGCTTAAGCGTCTTATTCGCTCCTACGTGCCTAGCCCTAGGGTTATTATAGTGCTATTATAGGACCTCCGCCCTTAGGGCGCCCTGTATAGGTAGTACTAACCGTCCCTTAAATAATAGTATATCCTTATCTCTAAGAAAGTACCCTGCTCTTTTTCCGGTCCCTTAGCGAATATTCTTAATTAAGGATATATAATCCGGGTTAGTGGTCTATAGCCCTCTAACGAGATCTTCTAGTTCCTCGCTAATAGTATACCGACCTACCGTTTTATTCCTAGCTAGCTCTTTAGCTATAAAATATAGGATATACTAATCCGGTATTATAATAACCCTAGCCTTAGCCTCGGGCATCGGCGATATCTTATTAGCGACCCTTCGCTAGGTAGTCGCCCTATACCCCACGTCTTATATTCGGGAACAGGTAATAGTAGCGATAATAACACGCCGGGTGCTACCGGTAAGGCGTAGGGGTTATAGCCCTTTTCCGTCCTTATCTTTTAAGCTAGGCAGGGCCCCCTCCTATAGAGTCTATGCCCGCTTACGCTTACTAGGCCTATATTCGGGTAGCGTTACCTAAGCGGCTTAAACGTATACGATCTTTACCGCGTTACTTATTAGGGTAAGGTGGATACTCGCGATCTATTAGCGAACGCTTATCAGGAGGTCGCTAAGTAGTCGTAATCTTTACGATAAGGTAGGAAGTATATTATCGTATAGCGTCTTATCCACTATATAATCCGGCCGTCTTAATAGGCCGTTTACCGGGTTTATCTTACCCGGGTAGTATTAAACCTTAAAGTCGAATAACGATAATCGGTATACCTATTTAGCGAGCCTTCCGCGAAGGTCCTATACTAGTATATATAGTATACCCTTAAGCGCTTAATAGTCTATTAATACTATAAACGCCTACCCCGTGCCTTTAAGATAATAGCGCTAATACTTTAGGCTCTCTACTATAGCTAATAGCTCCTACTATCCTATACCCTATCGTTACTTTATCTTAGAAAGCTTTTACGAAAAGTAGGCGACCGGTTACTATCCAGTCTTATACTTCTAACTTAGGATCCTGGAAATAGCCTTATTTAAGGTATCCGTCCTAACCCTTATATCTACCACTAGGTTCTAATATCATAGAATAGTCGCTAACCCGAAGGCGACCTTTAGTAACTTAAATACCCGCTTAGCGTTATCCGGGAACTTAAAAGGTCCTTTCTTTTTACCCGCCTAACTGCCTTTTAATAGCGTAGTTAACTATATAGTGACTCTAGAGTATCCCTTAATAAACCTTTTATAGAAATTAGTAAAACCGAGGAAGACTTAGATATCTCGGAATAACTCGGGCACTAGCCACTTAGCGACCGTATATATACGTTCCGGATCTATCGCGATACCTTCGCGGGTTACCACGAACCCTAAAAAGTCTATACGGTTATAGTAGAATTTATACTTCGATAGCTTCGTGTATAGCTAGGCCTTATAAAGCCGATCTAAGACCTTCTTTAGGTCCTTTATATACTATTCCCTTAACGTAGAATATATAAGGATATTATTTAGGTAAGCGATATAATATATATCTAGTAAACCGGCGAGCGCTTAGTAAACGTACGCTTAAAAGGTAGCCAGAGTATTTATTAGCCCGAATAGTATAACCGTGTACTTATAGTGGCCGTATCGTGTTCTAAACGCCGTCTTTTAGCGGTCCTCTTTCTTAATCCGGATCCTATAATAGGTATCTCGGATATCTACCTTAGAAAACTACTTTACCCCGGTAAGCCTATCTAATAGCTCGCCGACTAAGGGCAGAGGGTACCTATTCTTAATTATTATAGCGTTTAACCCTTAATAATCGATATAGAGTCGTAAGCTATTATCTTTTTTAGGCACGAATAGTAACGGTAAGCCTATAAGGCTTATTAACCGTTAGATACGACCGCTCGCTATCCCTTCAGCGATATACTTCTTTAGCTCCTCTAGCTAGGCTCGAGATAAGGGATATAACGGCCTAAACGGCGGTTCCTTCCTGTCTTATAAGTTAATCGTGTATTCGGCGTTTTTTAGTAAGGGCGGCTCCTTTATAGCCTGCTCCGAAAACACGTCCTAGTAATTAGCGATTTCCGGTAGTAGCTTAACGACTAGTCCGTATATCACCTTATCGTTATCTATAAACGGAATAGTTATATCCGGCGTCCCCGGTGCGATAGTAGTAGCGGCAGCGATATATATAATATACGCCTTTATACGCTTTTCGATAACCTCACGAGCCTATAGCTCGGGGTCTATAATTAAGATCGGCCCGTAAATAAACATTTAGCGAGCCGTATTAATTATAATACCTTCCTAACCTATATTATTATTTAAGAATAATAATTATCCGGTACCCTTAGGTCGATCCGTATATAAGAAAACCCTGTTTAGTAAGTATAGCCGCCCTTCTACGTCTAGTAGATAGAAGGCTAAGCCGTACGCTCCGCGGACCCTCGCTGGGCTACCGTTAAAGCCTTTAATTTCTAGAGTCTCGACCTCTAGAAGCGGTTTTAACCCTAGGCATTCTATTAACGCCAGGCTAATAATATCCACCTACGTATAGGTATCTAGGTCCACGCTAAACTTAATCTCCTCTCCGTGATAAATTACTATCGCTATAAATCTCACTACCTTCTTAACTATAATCGCTAGCCGGTTATCGGGTATAGGCCCGGCCCCCTTATTACCTATACCGACTTATTTCCCAATAAATAGAGTTCCCTAACCCGAATATTATTATCGGGGTCGTTATATATAGCGTGTATATTACTAATACGGGTACAAGCCTTCGCCGCCCTATTATCAGTTATACGTTATTCCTTATTACTATAATAGTCCTTAGAACGGTGACCCTTTTTACCGTAATTATAATACTTACCCGTAAAGGCATGCGTACTAGGCTACGCTTACGAAGGCTCTAGGCCCGAGCCCGATACCTTTTAACCCGTCGGGGGCGCCCCCTTCGAGTCCGTCTTACCTAGCCTAGCGGGCGTACGCCGACTAGTCGCTGGGGTGCTTACCCGACTTAAGCGACTATCCGAATATTAAAAGTTTAATAGGGTCCTTTTATAACCGGTATCCGATCGCTTACTACTCGCCTTCTCGATAAGGCTTATATCCTAGAATAGCTACGCCTTTTAAGCTAGCGTTACCGCCTTATCTAATTCGGTTTTCCGCTCTTATATTTTATCCTTAATATATAAAGGTAGCCGACTAAAATAATTATAGGCATGCTCTTCGCTTCCGCTTATCTCCTAGCTTAGCAGCCTATATAGGTTATCCTATTATTTAAATAGCTTTATTAGCGTTATATCGCCGGTTATTTATAGCTTACGAAGTTCCTTATAATAATAGTACCGTTATATATCCTAGGATAGATACTCTTACTAAATAAACGCCGTAAAGTTATTCTAATTCGGGTTAGCGATCTTCCTAGTATAATACCTCCAGGACGTTTAGAAGGTATATTCGAGCTTTATTAAAGCCTATTCGATCTACTATAGTATTAAGACACTAGGTCTAAACTGGTTCCTAGCCTTAATCGCTACTAACTAATTATCGATTTCTATAACTATAAATAACTCTCTAATTAGCTTATAATTATATACTAGCGGTTTTTTATAATCGCGCCGGGGCGCTAGTTATTTAGCGAGCTTCTTTATAATTACTCGATTAATCTCGCTTTATTATTAGAGATACTACGAAAATATCGTAATTAACGCCTTTTACGTTAACGGTAAGGGGCCGGCGATAGATCACCGATCGACCTACGAACTATTATCTTTAGGACCGAGCGTAACCAGCGTATCCGTTAACCCCTTATTTTTATCTAACGGTCCCTATTCGGCCACCGTTATTATTAACTTTAGTATAGCGGGCGGCTACCCGGCGTCCGCTTCGCTAGCTCCCCCCGGGGGGACGCTTATTCCTCGAGTCCTTCTCGGTAGCATCTTCGGCCTAACTACCTTAAAGGTATAGAAGTTAAAGAATTATAATAAAAGGAAAGTCCGTAGACTTTAGTTAAGGAAAAGATATTATAGAAAAGGCTTAATAGCTTAGTATCGCAGAGTAATCGTAATATATTCGTTAACTAAGCGCTGACTTTAAACCAAGACTTTAACTTAAGGGATTAAACTAATCCCTTAACGCGCGTATAGAGATAGGTTCAGATCGGTGGTCTGTGCGCGGTCATCGGTCCGACTATATGCCGATAGGTCTGCGATTATCTTATTATAGATCTACTCGAGTAGATTAAGACGTTATCGATATAAGCTATAACGAAGTCGTTAAGGAACTCCTATAAGGTCTAGTTAATATAGCGTTAGAAGATAGCGGGTACGCCGCTTAGTCTAAAGGGGTATACTAGCTACTTAAAGAGACTAAAGCGTGTTCTAAAGGCCGTTTTGCTTTTATGCCCGGGGGCTATATAGATCTTATAGAAGGCGGCGACTATATTAAGCTTTGTAAACCACTTAGCGCTAGCTAGGTTATATAGGGTCTTAGTAATTAGGGGGAGGGGGTAGCGATCCTATTAAGTGATCGCGTTTAGGGCTTTATAATTATAGTAAAAGCATAGCCCGCCCCCTGGCTTTTTTACGAATAAGACTAGTATGGTAGCCGCTAAGCTATTAGTTTATATAAATCCCTTATCTATTAGGGTATTAAGTATCTTCCGGAGCACTAATAACTCTTCCCTTAATATACCGTAAAGGGGCCCCTATAGCAGGGTCGGCTTAAGTTTATCGGGACCTTATTTTAGGGTGATTTTATAGTTAACGCCTAGTCGGTAGGGGGGTAAGTCGTTAGCCTTATTAGGCGTAAAGAGGTTACCGAACTCTTATAGTATATTTATAAGGATATAGTCCCGAGGGTCCACTAGTTCCTTTTTACGGAGGGCCTTATCGATATCTTATATACTAACGGCCCGGATTAAGGCGTTAAACTTATCTCTTTTTTTTCCCTTTAATCCCCTTCTTATTTATCGTATCGTGGCTATAAACACCGATCCCGAGACTAGCCTTACCTCGCGGATAGCTTATATATCGGCTAGTTCTTTTTCGCCTATTAGTCGTAGGTTAATATCGGCGACTCTATAGTATAACCTATAATTCTTTACGTAATATATAATATTATTATATTCTAGCCACGGTTTTCCTAGGAATATATCCTAATCTAGTCCTTTTACTATATAGGCGAAGACTCGTTATATATAGCTGCTAATCTCGAGCTTAAACACGGCGATCCCGGCGCTAGTAGCCGGCTCGGATATATCCGAGACTCCTCTTAATAGTCGTTTTCTCTTATCGATTAACGGTAACTAAAGTCTTTAGGTAAAGCGTTTATTTATAGTAGTATAGTAGTTATAACCCGTATCTATAAAAGTATATATATATCTTTTATTTACTCGTATTAATATTAGGGCTAAGTCGCCGCTATCTAGGTATTTAAACGCCTCCTACTCCTGCCGTAGCGCGGCTATCGGCTCTAATACCTGTTTTCGTGTTAGAGCTATTCTTTTTCCGACTTTTCGTTATCCGAACTATCCGAACTCGTAGCGATATTACTATCCTCGGCCTAGACCTTTACTATACGGGCGCCCTTAGCCTTTAAGCCCTTATCCCGGGACTTATAGTTTATATAGATATATACCTTTTTCCTATACCCCTAGCACTCCTAGTTATTACGAGGTCGGTCTATAGTCGTGTTAGGTCGGACCTAATTAATCCCGTTTATTATAACGTCTCTATCGGCGTTAGTCTCTTAGTTCCGGGTTTAATTCAGTATATAAGTATTCCGGTTAGTTAGGTATAGGCCTTTTAGCTTCTAGGCGATACCCTAGACCTCGGTAACCTAGCTTAGATAGTCGTGGGGTAACTTCGCGGTGACTAAGGCGCTATATAGCTTCTAGCTTAGGGCTCCTTTAAGGAAAGTGATCTTCGCCGAGTCTACCTACTTACTACTACCTGCTTAGGCGATCTGTTTCTTAAATTTTAGTAGGAACTACGCGAAGGTTGATTCCTCGCGCTATCTAAGGGAGCGTAGCGCGAGGGCCGCGCGAGCTATTCGTTCTAGTCCTTATATATATAGTCTAGGTAGGTAAGGAACGATTCTGGGTCGCGGGTACCTCCCGGCCCCCCGGCGGCGTAAAAGGCTAACACTATTTACTAAATACTCCCTTCTAGGTATAAGTTAATATAATACTATATTTTAGCTTAGTTATTAAATAAGTATTTATCTAGCTAAAGCTTATTACGTATTTACTATAACTAGGTAGCGTACTTTATTCGCCTTTTACTAAACTTTACGGGGTATAGTAAAGGCTTAGTATATATCGGATATAGCTCCTAGGGGACTTTAATTTAGGGGGGAGTAAAGGTCGCCGGGGTAGGAGGGCCTGCTACTGATTCTATAGGAGTATTCGTAGGGGCTCCTTTTAAGGGGGCGCGAGGTTAGGGGTAGGTTATTATAGGGCCTAGGCGTTCGCGAGACCGTTTATAAATCGTTAAAGTAGCTCTTATTATTAAGCTATCTATTCCTATAAGGGACTAAGCATTATATTAATAGCTTCGGTAATCCTTTTATCCGTATACTTAGCTAGCTTAGCGGGGTTTATAGGACCGCCGCCGCCTAACGGCGCGTTCGTATCTAACTCTATACTAACATAGCGCGTGGGGTTCGCTAAATTCTAGCTATATAAGCGGCTAGTTATAGGTTAATCCTACTAAGTAAGGCCGAATAAATATATTAGCTAGAATTAAGGAAAGGAAAGGAAAGGTCTATAGAAAGGTGCAGGATTTACTAGGTTTATACGAATCCGCGGTAAGGGTAGCGCGAGGTCTAACCGTTAGATCTACGTGCTGATTAGCGGTTCCGGCCTTATGCCGGAACTACACTTTTAAGGGGTTAACCCGTAATAGTACCTATAGTAATTATATATACCTACTTGACTTCGATATATAAATTAGGTGTGATACCTAGGGAGGTCGGGCGTTACGTTATTAGCCTACTAGTTACGGTTATAGTAGTAGAACTTATAGTCGTTCTAGTCAAGCCCTTATTTTAGCTAGCATTTTCATAATTCAAACCTGATATTGACTGATTAGAATCAGATCCAGGATTAATATATAACGTATAAATACATAATATATTTACGTTATATATTATAGGGACTCTCTAGGGAGACCTTATATTTCTATAGAGAGACCTTACACGTGACTTCTTCATGGGATTTTATACTATCTGGTTCCCGAGCAGTCCTAAAAAGAGAATAAGGATAAGGGCAAGAGCGATATTAGTTATATACGTTAATTCTGTGTTAAGGAGTGATAAAGTAGACTAGCAGGATACTTAGTCCCCCTGGTTTAGTATATCTCAAACCCTGATTTTATATAGCAAAAGTCCTGCCTTTAATATATCTACTTATACTCTATCCGCTTATTGCGGTGATGCTATTAGTTTATTTCGATCCGTAAGTACACTATATATAATTAGACAGGGATTAGGGTATATAAGGGCAGAGGAAGGTATAAGTTTTATTAGGTCTAAAAGTACTCTAGGATCTATATATTTTCTAGGTACTTAGAAATAAAGAAGCTTTTTTAAGGTAATATATGGTGGTGGTTATATAACCTTATCTATATAATAGATAAGACCTTATCTATATAATATTATATATCACCTTGGAAAAATTTCACCTTTTTTTTCCACCACTTTTTCTACTTCTTTTAGGGTACTTTAATATAATAGAAAACAGGTCAGAACAGCTACGACTTTATAGTATAGGGCATTAAGTATAAGTTATAGTGATTAACGGCTGTCTTACGTATATAAAACGTCTATTATGATTATATATACCGGTACGGGACATCTGCAGCTAAGATCGTGGTATACAAAGTACACTATAACGTATATATACTAGTGTTGTAAACAGCATATAACTTAATTGCGTAAAATAAGCGATCGATGTATTGATTTAATTAACTCTGCGGAAATCTCTGATCGTAGTGCTAAGTTCCTGCCCTTATTCCTGCGGCAGATCCACTCCCACTTTCGGGCCCGGAATAACCCGCTCTGGACCTGCTTTAGGCCAGCCTATATAACACACCCCCCTAACTAAATAACTATATATTAGTTACTTAGTTAATATTATTTATAGGCTTCTTTTATCGATATATCTCCTTCTATAACGTCTATATAGCTTTTGTCGAACTTCTCTTCTAGCTCTTCTAGATACTCCGGTAAGATCTCCTTTAGCTTATTTATATAGAGACGTCCCTGTATATCTATCACTCTATAATAAGATAATCGCAGACTTATCGGTATATAGTCGGACCGATGGCCGTGTACGGACCACCGGTCCGAACCTATCTCTATGCGTATATTAAGGGATTAGTTTAATCCCTTAAGTTAAAGTCTTAGTTTAAAGTCAGCGCCTGGTTAATAAATATACTACGATTACTCTACGATACTAAGCTATTAAGCCTTTTCTATAATATCTTTTCCTTAACTAAAGTCTACGGACTTTCCTTTTATTATAATTCTTTAACTTCTATAGCCTTAAGGTAGTTAGGCCGAAGATACTACTAAGAAGGACTCGAGGAATAAGCGTCCCCCCGGGGGGAGCTAGCGAAGCGGACGCTAGGCAGGAGGCGCCTATCGTGCCTAAACTAATAACGATAATGCCCGAGCAGGGACCGGATAAAAATAAGAATAAGGGGTTAACGGATACGCCGGTTACGCTCGGTCCTAAGGATAATGGTTTATAGGTTAATCGGTAATCTATCGCCGACCCCTTTATATCTATATAAAAGGCGTTAATTACGATATTTTCGTAGTATCTCTAGTAATAAAACGAGATTAATCGAGTAATTATAGAGAAGCTCGCCGAATAACTAGCGCCTCGGCGCGATTACGAAAAACCGCCGGTATATAATTATAAGCTAATTAGAGAGTTATCCACGGTTATAGAAATCGACGATTAGTTAGTAGCGATTAAGGCTAGGAACTAGTTTAGGCCTAGTGCCCTAGTATTATAGCAGATCGAATAGGCTTAAACGAAGCTCGAATATGCCTTCTAGACGTCCTAGAGGCACTATATTAGGAAGATTGCTAACCCGAATTAGAACGACTTTATAGCGTTTATTCGGTGATAGTATCTATCCCGGGATATATAACGGTACTATTACCGTAAGTAACTTTATAAGCTACGAATAACCGGTAATATAACGCCGATAAAGCTATTTAAATAGTAGGATAACCTATATAGGCTATTAGGCCAGGAGATAAGCAGAAATAAAGAGCGTGCCTATAACTATTTTAGCCGGCTACCCCTATATATTAAGGATAAGATATAAAAGCGGAGAACTAAACTAGATAAGGCTATAACGCTAGCTTAAGAGGCGCAGCTATTCTAGGATACGAGCCCTATTAAGAAGGCGAGTAGTACGCGATCGGATACTAGTTATAAAAGGACCTTATCGAACTTCTAGCGTTCGGACAGTCACTTAAGTCGGGTAAGTACCCCGGCGACTAGTCGGCGTATGCCCGCCGAGCTAGGTAAGACGCACTTTAAGGGGGCGCCCTTAACGGGTTAAAAGGCATTAGGCTCGGGCCTAGAGCCTTTATAGGCGTAGCCTAGTACGCGTGCCTTTATAGGCGAGTGCTATAACTACGGCAAAAAGGGTTATCGTTCTAAGGACTATTATAGTAATAAGGAACGGCGGATAATAGCCGATAACAGGGCGGCGAAGAGTCGCGCCCGTGTTAGTAATATACAAGCTATATATAACGACCTTAATAACGATATTCGGGTTAAAGAACTCTATTTATTAGGAAATAAGTCGGTATAGACGGGGGTGCCGAACCTATACCCGATAACCGGCCGGCGATTATAGTTAACGAGGTAGCGAGATCTATAACAATAATAATCCGTCACAGAAAGGAGATTAAGTTTAGCGTGGACTTAGATACTTATATATAGGTAGATATTATTAGCCCGGCGTTAGTAGAACGCCTAGGGTTAAAACCGCTTCTAGAGGTTAAGACTCTAGAAATTAAAGGCTTTAACGGTAGCCCGGCAAGGGTCCGCGGAGTATGCGGCTTAGCCTTCTATCTACTAGACGCAGAAGGGCGGCCGCGCTTACTAAAAAGGGTCTTCCTATATACCCATCGACCTAAGGGTACTAGATAATTACTATTCTTGAATAATAGTATAGGTTAGGAAGGTATTATAATTAATACGGCTCGCCGAATATTTATCTACGGGCCGATCTTTATTATAGACCCTAAGCTATAGGCTTATAAGGTTATCGAAAAGCGGGTAAAGGCGTACGTTATATATATTACTACCGCTATTACTATCGTACCGGGGATGCCGGATATAACTATTCCGTCTATAGATAACGATAAGGTGATATACGGACTAGTTATTAAGCTACCGCCGGAAATCGCTAACTACTAAGACGTGTTTTCGGAGTAGGCCGCGAAGGAGCCGCCCTTACTAAAGGACGCCGAATACGCGATTAACTTATAAAACAGGAAGGAACCGCTATTTAGGCCGTTATATCCCTTATCTCGAGCCTAGCTAAAGGAGCTAAAGAAGTATATCGCCGAAGGGATAGTGAGTAGTCGTATCTAATAATCGATAAGCCCTATAGACTTACTAATACTATTCGTGCCTAAGAAGGACGGTAGCTTACGACTCTATATCGATTATTAAGGGTTAAATACTATAACGATTAAGAATAGGTACCCTTTACCCCTAGTTAGTAAGCTATTAGATAGGCTCGCCGGGGCGAAGTACTTTTCTAAGGTGGATATCTAAGATATTTACTATAGGATCCGGATTAAGAAAGAGGACCGCTAAAAGACGGCGTTTAGAACGCGGTACGGCTATTATAAGTATACGGTTATACTATTCGGGTTTATACACGCTCCCGCTACCCTTTAGGCGTATATTCACTAAGCACTTACCGGTTTACTAGATATATATTATATCGCTTACCTAAACGATATCCTTATATATTCTATATTAAGGGAATAGTATATAAAGAACCTAAAGAAGGTCTTAGATCGCCTTTATAGGGCCTAGCTATACACGAAGCTATTAAAGTGCGAATTCTACTATAACCAAGTAGACTTCTTAGGGTTTATAGTAACCCGCGAAGGTATCGCGATAGATCCTAAACGTATATATACGGTCGCTGAGTAGCCGGTACCTAAGTCGTTCCAGGATATCTAAGTCTTCCTTAGTTTTACTAACTTCTATAAAAGGTTTATTAAGGGGTACTCCTAGGTTACGATACCGTTAACTACGCTACTAAAAGGCAGTTAAGCGGGTAAGAAGAAAGGACCTTTTAAGTTCCTAGATAACGCTAAGCGGGCGTTTAAATTACTAAAGGTCGTTTTCGGGTCGGCGACTATTCTGCGATACTAGAACCCGGTGCTAGATATAAGGGTTAAAACGGACGCCTTAAATAAGGCTATTTCCCGAATTCTAAGTTAAAAGTACGAGACTAGATAGCGACCGGTCGCCTACTTCTCGCGGAAGCTTTCCGAAATAGAGTAATAATAGGGTATAGGATAGCAGGAGCTATTAACTATAATAGAGAGCCTAGAGTATTAGCGTTACTATCTTAAAGGCACGGGATAGGCGTTTATAGTATTAACGGACTATTAGGCGCTTAAGAGCGTGCTAAACGCGCCGGCGCGGGACCGTTATAAAAGGCTTACTAAATAGGTATACCGATTATTCTTATTCGACTTTAAGGTTTAATACTATCCGGGTAAAATAAACCTAGTAGATAGTCTATGTCTATTAAGATAGCCGGATTATATAGTGGATAAGGCGCCGTATAATAATATACTTCTTACCCTATTATAAAGGTTACGACTAGTTAGCGACCTCCCGATAAGCGTACGCTAATAGATTACGAGTATCTATCTTACTCTAATAAGTAACGCGGTAAAGATTATATACGTTTAAGCTGCTCGGGTAACGCTACCCGAATATAGGCCTAGTAAATATAAGCGGGCATAGACTCTATACGAGGGGGCCCTACCTAGCTTAAGAGAATATAAGAACGGAAAAGGGCTATAACCTCTATATTCTACTAATAATACCCGGCGTGTTATTATCGCTACTATTACCCGCTCCCGAATATAAGATATAGGGTATAAGGCGATTGCCTAGTAAAGGGTCGCCGATAAGATATCGCCGACGCCTAAAGCTAATAAGGCTAGGATTACTATAATACCGGATTAGTATATCCTATATTCTATAGCCCGAGAGCTAGCTAGGAACGAAACGGCAGGTTAGTATACTATTAGCGAGGAACTAAAAGATCTAGTTAGAGGGTTATAGACTACTAACCCGGATTATATATTCTTAATTAAGAATATTCGCCGAGGGACCGGAAAGAGAGCGGGGTACTCTCTTAGAGATAAGGATATACTACTATTTAAGGGACGGTTAGTACTGCCTATATAGGGCGCCCTAATAGCAGAGGTCCTGTGATAGCACTATAATAACCCTAAAGCTAGGTACGTGGGAGCGAATAAGACGCTTAAGCTGATCTTAAGAAAGTTCTACTAAGTGGACTTAGCGGCGGACGTTCGTGATTACGTCGCCGTATATTCGGCGTGTTAAGGAGTATAGGTGCTATAATATAAGCTGCTACACAAAGTTATATATACGTATATAGCTATATTAGTTAGCTGCCGGCAGACCTATAAAAGTCTGCCTCTATAGCAGAGCTCTATAAGCTCGGACTTTAAAATAATTATCTTCTTTTCTAATAAAACCTTTGTATAGACCTTCGGTCTCCCGCACACATTTATGCGTAGTAAATAGTAGTAACTATTCGTTTGTTATCGTTTTGCCTTTATACTATACCCTGAACTGTTCTTTTCTTTCTTTCCTCTTTTCTAGCTATCCGATATTTATATAAACGTTACCATGCTATAAACCCGACGGTGCCAGCCCGTAGTCGTCTATATCAATCTGCAGAGACTAGATCCTATAAGCAAACTCGTTCCGCGACTATAGTAAAACGAGCTACTGCTATTATTAGTAACTTAAAGATGTTTAAAACGTCGTTTACCCGCCGTTTTTCCCTATCGTCACACTTATATAGCCTTTTTCTTACCGTTTTTCCTACTTTTCCCTTAATTTTTCCTAATAATTCTCTCGTAACCTTATTCTAAATAGACGCGTTATTACTAGACCGAGTACACTTTCCCACGCAGATATAATAGCCACTAACCCACACGATAAGCCATAGTTTTACCCCTTACCGCCATAAACCTTAAAACACACCCCGCTTTAGCTATAAGCCTCTCCTTATAACTCCGCTAACCCGAAGCTTAACCGTAAATAGAACCCCTGACCACTGCTAAAAAAGAGCTTTTCTATATCTATGAATTTATATAATCACGGCCTAACTAGGTAAGATAGTAATAATTACCCGACAGAGTAATCTTAATTATTTACTAGGAAAGATCTTTACTATAAAGCAGAGCCGAAAGAGAATATCGCACCGGTAGACGCAGTAACCGAAGCAGGGCTATAGACACAGGACTAACCTTCCCACCATAGTAGGAAACAGATAGTTAGGTAGCAAAAGCCATACTTATAGCAGTACTTAGATATCTAAATATTAATAAGAGCCGATAGCCTAGTGGAACCCACTCTTAATAATTAAGCCAGACTCTATAGGATATCCTACTAATAGGTAGGCAGGCTATCGAACGGTATAGACGGCAAAATTCGATTAAAAACAGACTCTATTCCGTTAATAACTAACTCACCTTCCTTAATATTAACACACCCCGTAGACCTTTATTCGACTTTATAACCCTACTTCCCCCTATATAAAATCCCCCTACCTAGACGCCCCTAAATAACGATTACACGGAGTTATAGACTTAAATACACTAAGCACCTCCCCTATATAAAATTATCCTAACCACCCACCCCTATATTATAACTATATAGAGTCGCTAAGTCTAGCTTAATAACCACCACCTTACTAATCACGCGAAACTTTATAGATACTAGTATAAATATATTAGATAACTAGAATAGATATTAACTAAGAGATATAAGCCTCTAGCTTAGGCACGTATTAACTAGAGCCTTAGTAATAGACAATGTAGTAGCTAACCCCACCCCCTATACTAGCCCTAGCCGCGATTATATTATCTACTAAGCAATTCTACTAGATAATAAGCGTCTTTACAGGCAAACCCATAACTAATAGCATAGCTAGCGGAAATAATAATATAAACTATAGCTTATAAAGTGCTAATAATTTATAGGTTTTTCGCTATAAGCTAACCTCGATCGGTTTTTGTAGCCTACTAAAGCATCTCTTACTAACCTTAGTGCCCTAATCGGTCTTTAACAAGAAGGTGCTATAGCACGATATAAAGCTCTTTATCGAAAACGTTAAAGAGTAGGTAACTACTCCCTATAAGCGGCTGGTTATAAGTTAATTACACTAAGTAAGGCCGAATAATTATATTGGCTAGAATTAAGGAAAGGAAAGGAAAAAGGTCTATAAAGAAGTGCAGGATTTACTAGGTTTATACGAATCCGCGGTAAGGGCAGCGTAAGGTCCGAGCGTCGGATCTGCGTGCTAATTAGCGGTTCCGGCCTTATACCGGAACTATACTTTTAAGGGGTTAACCCGTAATATTACCCCCCTCCCCCCCCTCTCCGGGGCTATAATAACTAAGCGCCGAACCTGTTATTTTCTGGATGCGTCGCGAGGGAGGCGTGTATCCTCCTTTATATTAGATATATTCGAGTCGCGTAGTATTCGCGGCGACTTTGCTCCTAGGTCGCTGGCGTTTCGTGTTACGCCGAGCGCTTACCCTTTATATTAAAAACGCCCGGTTACTCCTTCCTCTTTATGTATAAACTATTATAATAAATACCTTTATAGGCTTTTATCGTATTCCGTAGTTTGATATCGTAGTATAAGCGTAGCTTCGCCTAGTTTTTTTTCATAGTTAATTCTTCCTTTATAAGCCTATAACGTCGTTTTAGTAGTAAGCTTTATTATTTATTCCGTGCTTAGGGCTATATTATTCTCCGCTTACTCGTATCGTAGTCGTTCCGTATTCGTAGTCTTTTCGTTAATTTAATAAAAACGTCTTTCTAACTATTTAATCTATTATCATGAGTCTCCCGATAAGTCCTCTTACTAATCCGGTTAGGTTATAGCTAATAGAGTGCGTGTAGATATCCGCACCCCGCTATAGCGCCCGATACGCCTACAAGGGTATTACCGAAGAACCTCCTACTATTAGCGATATCGCCGCCTCCCTCTCCGTCCCCCCTTCTCCCTCCGTTAAGGAAGTAGTCGATAAGGCCTTCGCTAAGATAGCAAACCTCGGTAAGCGTCCGGGTAAAAAAGAGGTATACGACTATAGTCTATACTTCGCTACGAGGGCCCTGCTAATACTCTAGTAGCCTACCACGCCTAATAAGCGGTAGCGCGGTCTAAGCTACCCCCCTAATCGTTACCGTAATAACTTCTACCGCCTATACGCTAATCATATCGCGGGTATTAAAATAAAATTTAACTAAATATATTATAACTAGTCCGGGCCCGGCGCTGCCTATAAAAAGCCTAAGTATTACGAGTATACCGTCGGATCCTACGCCTACCGCTTAGTGAGTTCTTTATAATCCGTAAGCTAAGTAGTTATAACTAACTTCCTTAGCTCCCTCCTAGTACCGCCTAGTTTATCCGTCCTATAGCTGCTACGGGTCGTGCTATACGCGATAATCTAGATAACGATAATATAAATACTCCTAAACCTTTTTTAAGGTCGCTGCTAACTCCGGTCTAGCTCCGCGAGGCTTTTAAATTAGCTCGCGGCGATTATTATACCTTATTATCCGAGGAACCCCCCGCTACCGCCGCTATTACTACTATTAACGCCGCCCCGTTAATAATAGCAAGGGTCTCCGCCGCGAGGTAAAGGCCCTCCGCTAGGAGGTTTAAGGCCAGGGCGCCGCGATAACGCGCCTCCTAGAGGGTATTCTCGCCGCCCTCTAGGGAGGTAGTAATCTAGCTATTAGTAATAATAGTAATAAGGGCGGTTCGAGTAATAATACCGTTAACTAAAGTCCTTTACGGAGGCACTATTTACCTTTTTAGGAACCGGTAAGGGGGCCGGTGAATTCCCCCCCTTTAATTAACTTATAACTAAAGGTCGTTCTCCCCTCGTATCTAGGTCCCCTTATCTTCGCGTATACTTTATAGTATAGTCTTATAGAGGCCCGTTATTCGTATTAGCTAGGCCGTATTTTGCTTTAAAAACTTTTAACGCTATAGTGTCTTTTATAGCGTCTAATAGTTCCTAAGTGGGTTCTGCGTATCCTGCCTAGTTTACTAATACTTTGCGGCGTACACCGCGACCTCGCCGCTTATTCTATACGTATAAGATACTTTCTACCTCCTACTCTTTGTCGCCGTAGAGGGCGTCCCGGATCGGTTCGGGCTATAGGTCGGTTATAACCTATCCAGGGAGGGGGTCGTGGCTAGCTCGCTTTAGGATATTAATATAAAAGCGGGGATATATTCCCGAGGGTATATCTAACTTAACGATATAGGAGTTAATTATTTTCGTTACTCTATACTTTTAGTATAGCTAGCTTAGCTTCTTCGAAGGCCTGGGTATAGAGTAGTTAGTTATAAAAAGCTAGGCGAGGTCTTTTACCTTAAAGCGTTTAGCCAGGAGTCGCCGTTTATTCGCGGACTCCTTATCCTATAGTTACTTTAAGGCTATAGCTGCCTATACGAACTCTATAGCCCCTTATAAGCCACTTAGTAGGTTATAAGCGGCGGCTTCCTTCGGGTACGCGGGTATAGGGTCATGGATTTAAATAGGGTCGATATAGAACCCGTGTTCTAGGAAAAAAGGGCTTAGCTAGGCTATTAAGCTCTTCCTGCTATTAAGCGATAACTACGCGGCGGGTTATAAGCGACCCTAGTTATCCTAGGAATAGTATATAAAGGCGCGGAGATAGGCCTACATATCTTAGTTTAGCCTTTTAGGTTCTTTATTAGTTTAAGGGTAGTAAGCTATGCTAAGTCGCTACTTAATCCTTATAAGCTTATAGAAGTATCGCTAAAAACCTCTTAGTTTAGTTCGAGCCCTTAATCGCTAATAATTAAAAGGGGTATACCGTAGAACCTAAAATAGTAGTTTAGGAAGCGTTTAATATAAGCCTCCGCTTTTATCGTTTTTATCGCTTCTAATATCACTAACTTTATTAGCCGGTCCGTGATTACTTATAGGAACCACGCCTTATCCTTACTGGTAGGTAGTAGGTCCGTTATAAAGTCTATTACGAGGTAGCTATAGATTTACTCGTGTATAGGTAATAGTTTTTATTAATATTATACTTATAATAAGTAATAATAATAATAATAATAATATAAATATACTAGGTATCGTAAATACGATATCTTGGTTATTACTTAAGCAAATAACGTGGCGTGATAACCGTCGCGTAGGCTATTAACGTAACAGTCGCCACCCAATCTTTCAGGGTCTTTTGCCAGCCCCGGATCCAGGAAGAAATCCCAGAAGTCAGTTCTTTAAAAAACACATAACCTACGCGTTTACGTAATAAGCAGTAATCCTACGATTCTACGAATTCAATAGCTATTCGCTTAATTTTCCTCTCTTCCGCGCGTACAGCCTAGTACTCGTAGCCTAATTTATTAAAAGGTTATAAGCCCGGGTTAGCAAAGAAGGAAATCTACTCTTTTCTACTCTTTTATTTTACTCGAAATACTAAAAAGACTCCCTGCCTTTTTAGGCCACCTGCCTTTTTAGGCTATCCCTTTATCCTCTCCCGGTCGTAGATCCTTATCTCCGACCATACGAAATCCCTTTATCTCCCGAAGACAGCTAATCGAATCGAACCGTTTATTCCGATACCACAGTTTAAAGCTCTTTATTCTTCCTAATACGGTCGCCAAGAGTCGTGCTAAGAGGCCAGCTCTTTGTTCCTGTTCCGGAAGAACTACACGATCGGAATAAGACTCTTTATCACGATCGGATATACTATTCCTTTGTTTATAAAGGGACTTTTTAAAAAAGAAGGATAACGAATACGTGGATTAAATATAGCTGCTTTTATAGTTATTATAGCTCCACGAATAACAGCTATATTAATTAAGCCACTTAACCTACCGCGTTGCCTGTAATAATAGGATATCGTAACGTGGTATATAAGCTTTTAGCAAAAAGTCCGCCCATAGAAATCCTATTATTCGCTTTATACAAGCATCGCTTTTCTTCGCGTCGCGAGATCTATAAATAGCTTCACCGTTTAGACCCACTTTTAGACCCACTTTTCGAAGCTAGGCTAATCAGAATCAGACCCTTGGCTCAGTATTCTTTGTTTCTATCCTTTATCGATAACGTAATAAAGAAGAAGGGAATAAAGGAAAACGAATAAAAATAATAAAAATAAATCGTTAAATAACTTAGTTAATTCTGACCCAAATAAATAATACAAAATATCGTTTTGCTGCTTGAAAATAGCTCTATAAGAGACTGTCCAAGATATCTTAGTCCGGAAGTCACAGGGCAGTTCTGTAATTAATAACAAAGATAATATAAATAATACTAACCTTAATATAGATTAGTTAGTGGAAAAGATTTATAAGATATAAGCAGAAAATAGTATTAAATTGGATCTGAATTTCTGTGTAGATAGCGGGGCTATAGCGTATATTATTATAAATAAAAGACTCTTTTCTACTTATAATTCTAAAGAGAGAACTATTCGTTAGGGTCAGGCAAAGGAAATAAAGATATAAGGTGAAGGAGACTATGTTATAAAATTCAGGGATACTAGAAAGCTTCTGCTTTTAAAAGAGTGCCTTTATATACCGGAAATAGGCACGAATATTATTAGTCTCTCTCGTCTTAATAGTGAAGCTCGCGGTCTTACTAGAAACAAAAAGCTCTTATTATTTAATAATAAAGAGCCCCTCTTTCTTTATATAACGGCTCTGCTTTATAACGGGCTATACTAGGCTATAGCACGAGCACTGTCGTACGGGGGGGTTAAGTCTTAGAAAATAAATACAATAAATACCAGAAAAAACATAAAGAAACTGTTGCAAAGAGGTATTTTACCTAAAGAATAGTCTTAAGACTTAACTAGAATAAAGAGGTTTTAGAGGTTTAAAGAATAAGTTTCAAAGAAACTAAATAAACAAAGAAATACCTTAAAGGGGTTGGTTGAACCTTAACAAAGAAATAATATAACAAAGAAACCTCTTTAACCTCTTCAACCTTAAGAAGAGCTTTATAAACAAAGAGACCGTAATAACCGTCGAAGGACTACCTCTATAACTGAAAACATAACGCTATAGCATAACAGGATGGGTTATATTAACCCTGTTGCCTTAAAAAGTCTTTATACTAATACTCTTTAAAAGAATTATAATATAACCAACAAAGAGTTAACTAAGATATAGAGCTATGATGCCTGTAAGAGAAGCAAGTCTATTACACTTACGAATAAAGATTTAGTTAATAAATATAAGGACTTTTCCTATTTAGAAAAGGTTTATATGGATCTTTGCGGTCCTATCGAACCTCTTTCTTATAATAAAAAGCGTTGGATTTTGTTTATACTAGACCGTTCCACCCGGTTTCTGTGGGCATAACTGCTCTTAGATAAGTCTGAAACGACGGTAGTTACAGCTATAAAAGAGTGGAAAGCTCAGGTGGAAAATAATAATAATAATAATAAATATCACTTCTTTATTAAAGAAGTAGATATAGACGGTGGAAAAGAATTTAATAACGCCTCTTTTTAACGCCTCTTTGCAGGTGTAAAGCATAATATAAAGCCACCGTATACTTATAAAGCTTAAGGCTCTGTTGAACGAGTTATAAGAACTATAATAGAAAAGGTTCGAGCTCTTCTTTTCCACTTAGGGCTACCTAGATACCTTTGGGGTGAAGCTGTGCTCTTAGCTGTTTATATATATAATAGATCACTTAATTCAGCTCTTAAATATAAGAGTCCCTTTGAGCTTTTATAAGGTTAGAAACCTAATATTAATAATATACGGGTTTGGGGTTCTATTGTTTATTATAATAACAACGACCCGAATATAAAGAAACTAGATACAAGAGCACTTCGAGGTGCTTTAATAGGTTTTAATGACTATAACTATAAGGTTTATAACCTAGTAACTAGAAAGACTGGTTGGTTTCGAGACGTTTATGTCTTAGAGAATCAGTTTCTTCACTCTTCTTTAGATAACTATAATAATAACTATACGCCTGAAAATAATAATAATAACCTCCCTCCTTATATTAATACTTAGGCATATAATCAGGTTTCTAACCGCGGGTCTTATCAACCCGTTAAGTATAATAAAGGAATCACTTTTAGTGAAAATACCGGTTAATTTTTATAAAATATTCCTTCGCGCGTTTCGAAACGTTCTGTTAAGTCTATTCAACCTAAAGAAGAGAATAATAATAATAATAGACGTAAGAGTCTTCGTCTGCGGGCAGCGGGCTGTGAAGTTCCAGCTGTTGATAATAATAATAATAATAATAATAATAATAATAATAATAATAATAATAATAATAATAATAATATTAACCATAGCCCGGCTAATAATAATAATAGTAGCCAAAGTACCAGGCTAGAAGTCCAAATACCTTTAAAACCTTTAAAACCGGACTATAAGGATTTAATATCCACTGATAATAGTGCATTATACCTTATAAAAGATACTATACTTGGAAACCTATAGTTTTAAGAAAATTCCCTATTTCTTTTAACTGTAAATTCGATTAACGAACCAGCTACCTATACACAGGCTATGAACTGCCTAGATAAAGATAAATGGATAGACGCGATGGTAGCAGAAATATCAGAACTCGAAAAGAGAAAGACCTGGGACTTAATAAATATAAGAAATACGCCTAATAATTATAATAAAATAAAAGAAGACTACCACGTACTGGGAGGTCGTTGGGTCTTTAGAATTAAATATAATAGCTCTGGCGAAGCTATTTAATATAAGGCTCGGTGGGTTATTCAGGGGTTTAATCAGGTTCTAGGTCTTGATTATCTAGAAACCTTTTTAACTACCTGCCGGCCAGAAAGCTATAAACTAGCTTTAATACTAGGCGTATCACGCGGCTGGAAATTCAGGCAGTTCGACGTTAAAAACGCGTTCGTTCATGCTGATATAGATACCCTGATATACGCTATATAACCTACAGGCTTCGAGAGAGAAGATAGCTTAGAAAATAATAATAATAATAATTATATAACACTCTGTAAGCTTAATAAAGCTTTGTACGGGTTGAAACAAAGTCCTAGACTCTGGTATAATTACCTAGTTAAGATATTAACTAAACTAGGTTACCGGGTCTCTGAATATGATAACGGACTTTTTACTTTTTATAAATATAATAAAATTAAAAGAATAGAAGAACGAGCTATTCTTTTGTGCCACGTTGACGATATAGTGGCTCTGAGCCCTTCCGAGGATACTTTAGACTATTTCTTTAAGGAGATGTCTAAAAATATTACACTTAAAGACTTGGGTGAAATAAATACCTTTCTAGGTCATATAATAAATATAAATAAAGATAACAAGACTCTTTCTATAAGTCAGTTGCCTTATACTAATAAGATACTTGAAAGGTATAATAAACGAAGTCTGAAAAGGGTTGACACCCCTTGTATACACAAGAAGGTCCTAATACTAAATCCTGAACAAGCAACAACTAATAATATAAATAAATACCAACAGGAAATCGGGGCTTTATTATATCTAGCCTTATATTCAAGACCAGATATAACTTACGCAGTTAACCAGTGTTCTCGCTATATGAGTAATCCCTCGTAAGACCACTTTACTGCGTTGAATCGAATCTGGGCTTATATAAATACATATCCTAATATCGGTCTTTTATATAACTGTAATAAAGAAGACCTTGGTATTTACGGTTATTCTGATGCCAGCTTTTCAGATATAATCGAGGATAGAACCTCGACTTCAGGATATATTTACTGCGTGGGAGTAAATAACCCCGTTAGTTGGACCTTAACTAAACAAAAAGTCGTTGCTTTATTAATAATAGAGGCCGAATATATAGCTCTTATAGAAGCTTCTAAAGAAGGAATCTATCTTTATAATCTATATAAAGATATACTACAGAATCTAGGTCTAGATTCTAATACAAGAGGCAATAATAATAATAATAATAATAATAAAACTCTTGAGATTCCTACTATCTTAATAGATAGTGAGAGTGCAAAGAAGCTCGCCGAAAACCCTGAATTTCATAAACGAGTAAAGCACATCGATAGGCAGTATCATTACTATAGGCAACAGCTATAAAATAATAAAATAAAAATCGTATATATAAATACGAAATTTAATATAGCTGATATAATGACTAAAGGTTTAGCAAAAGAGACTCATAATACTCTTTGCGGTTATATGAACCTAGGTCATAAGGACGATACGTTGCCTGAGTATGATTTGCCGCCTTATAATAATATTAAAGAATTAAAATACTAGGTTTTAATACTTAGTATTCTTAGTTCTTTATAAGGGGAATAACTAGGTTTTTTACCTTCGGGTTTTCCTAGATATCAAAGGTTTTTCTGAACTTTCCTTTGAATAATATACTATAATAATAACAAGGGTTTTTGAATTTTCCCTTGAATTAAAAAGAAGAGGTTTTTTCAAATTTTTCCTCTATGTATTCTAGTCTTAGATAGACTAGGATTACTGCGCTATAATATAACATAACCATAAGTATAACCTGACTAAGCTGCACTTATTATATAAGAGTCAGCTTACGGGGGGGTGTTGATATTATACTTATAATAAGTAATAATAATAATAATAATAATATAAATATACTAGGTATCGTAAATACGATATCTTGGTTATTACTTAAGCAAATAACGTGGCGTGATAACCGTCGCGTAGGCTGTTGACGTAACAGTCGCCACCCAATCTTTCAGGGTCTTTTGCCAGCCCCGGATCCAGGAAGAAATCCCAGAAGTCAGTTCTTTAAAAAACACATAACCTACGCGTTTGCGTAACAAGCAGTAATCCTACGATTCTACGAATTCAACACCTATTCGCTTGATTTTCCTCTCTTCCGCGCGTACAGCCTACTACTCGTAGCCCAATTTATCAAAAGTTTTAATAGTCCGCGCTTCGTGTTCCGCTACTAATTACCCTTATTATATAGATTATAGTTATGTATAAACTTCCGTATATCCTTATTTATACCGGGCTAAAAGAACTATTAGGCTATTATAGCGATTACATTCTCCTTACCCGGGTAGCCGCTAATAATAGAGTCGTGGGTCGCCTATACTAAGCGTCCCCTTAGCGGCGAGTCTTCTCCGGAGCTTAGAACCTAGAGACGATCCCGGAAGGTTATATATCCTACGGGGTTAAGAGAATATTCCGTGATCTATAGCTATAGCCTAAGGGATAGGTTAAAGCTACGAGCTTTTATAGTAATCGCGGCGAGGACTCCTTAGTATTAGGGGTCGGTTATTATAGTCTTATCCTAAAGTCGTTAAAGGTCTTTATTTACTTCGAATACGCGCTTAACGGATATTTTCCGTATCGTCGGCTTAGGGATTATTTTTAGGATCGCGGAGTTAGGTATTAATTAAATTACTTATCCCTATTCCCGATTATCTAAGCTATCCTTTAGGGCGTCCTATTCGTGATAGGAGAGCGTATCCGCCGCGAAGGTCTCCGTACCTTACCGGTACTCTAGTATAAAGTTAAACTAAGCTAATTCGCCGGCCTAGCGGCTTTACCTTTTAGTAAAGGACCGTTTAGTTATAAAGTACTTAAGGGCCTTATAGTCTAATAATATCGTGAATTACTTATAGCTAGTTAGTTCTGCCTTCTAGGCGAGTATATAGCTTATAATTACTAGTATCTCCTTATTATAAATAGGGTAGTTATATTCTGCTAGGGTAAGCTTACGCGAGTAATACGCGATTATATAGCGATATCCCAGCTTATCTACCTAGGATAGGATACCACTTAACGCGTAGCCCGAATAGTTAGTCTTTAATATAGTCTTACGGTCTAGGTTTTATAGCTATAGAACGGGCTCTATCTAGAAAAGTCGTTTTAGCTCCTTAAAGGCGGCGTCTTCTTCGGCCCCCTACCTAAAGAGCCGATTCTTTTTTATTAGTGCTAAGAGGGGGGCCGTGATACCTATAAAGTCGTAGATAAATATCCGGTAGTAGTTCGCGAATCCTAAGAAATTTTATACTCCCTTTACTAAGGTAAGGGCCTTCTAATCGCGGATAGGCTTTAACTTCTCGGGGTTATAAAACACTCCCTTATCCACTATAACGATAAAGCCTAGATATTTTATTATCGTTATACTAAACTCGTACTTAGCTAGGTCTAGGTTTAGGCCGGTATCTACGAGCCTATATAATACTAGCCAGACCTTCGCTTCGTGGTCCTTATAAGATCTATTAGAGTAAATTAGGACGTTATTAATATATACGGTAATAAAGTTATCGAGGAACTCCTATAGCGTTTAGTTAATATAGCGTTAGAAGGTAGCGGGTACGCCGCTTAGTCCGAAGGGGTATACTAGCTACTTAAAGAGACCAAAGCGCGTCCTAAAGGTAGTCTTACTCTTATATCCGGGAGCTATACGGATCTTATAAAAGGCGGCGATTATATTAAGCTTTATAAACTACTTAGTACTAGCCAGGTTACGTAGGGTCTTAGTGATTAAAGGGAGGGGGTAGCGATCTCGCTAAGTAATCGCGTTTAAGGCTTTATAGTCGTAATAGAAGCGTAACCCGCCCCCTGGTTTCTTTACGAATAGGACCGGCGTAGCTATAGCTAAGGTACTAGCTTATATAAATCCCTTATCTATTAGGTTATTAAGCGTTTTCCGGAGTATTAGTAGCTCCTCCCTTAATATACCGTGAAGGGGCCCTTATAGCAGGGTCGGCTTAAGTCTATCGGGACCTCGCTTTAGGGTGATTTCGTGGTTAACGCCTAATCGGTAAGGGGGTAAGTCGTTAGCCTTATTAGGCGTGAAGAGGTCGCTAAACTCTTATAGTATATTTGTAGGGACGTAGTCCCGAGGGTTTACTGGTTTCTTTTTACGGAGGGCCTTATCGATATCCTATATACTAACGGCACGGATTAAGGCGTTAAACTCGTCCCTTTCTTTTCCCTTTAATCCCTTTTTTATCCGTTATATCGTGGCCGTAAACACCGATCCTAAGACTAGCCTTACCTCGCGGATAGCTTATATATCAGCTAGTTCTTCCTCGCCTACTAGTCGTAGGTTAATATCGGCGACTCTATAGTATAACCTGCGATTCTTTATATAATATATAATATCGTTATACTCTAGCCACGGTTTTCCTAGGAACACGTCCTGGTCTAGTCCTTTTATTATATAGGCGAAGACTTATTATATATAGCCGCTAATCTCGAGCTTAAACACGGCGATCCCGGCGTTAGTGGCTGGCTTAGACGTATCTAAGAATCCTTTTAATAGTCGTTTTCTTTTATCGACTAATAGTAACTAAAGTCTTTAGGTAAAGCGTTTATTTATAGTAGCGTAGTAGTTATAACCCGTATCTATAAGAGTATATATATATCTTTTATTTACTCGTGTTAATATTAGGGCTAAGTCGCTATTAGCTAGGTGTTTAAACGCCTCCTACTCCTGCCGTAGGGCGGCTATCGGCTCCGATACCCGTTTTTATATTAGAGCTATTCTTTTCCCGACTCTTTATTATCTAAACTATCCGACCTCGTAACGATATTACTATATTCGGCCTGGACCTTCGCTATATAGGCGCCCTTAGCCTTCGAGCCCTTATCCCGGGACTTATAGTTTATATAGATATATCCCTTTTTCCTATAACCCTAATACTCCCGGTTATCGCGAGGTCGGTTTATAGTTATATTAGGCCGGACCTAATTAATCCCGCCTATTATAATATCTTTATCGGTATCGGTCTTTTAGTTCCGGGTTTAGTTTAGTATGTAAATATTCCGGCTAGTTAGGCGTAAACCTTCTAGCTTCTAGGTAATACTCTGGACCTTAATAACCTAGCTTATATAGTTATAGGGTAACTTCGCGGTAACTAAGGCGCTACGTAGCTTCTAGCTTAGGGCTCCCTTTAGGAAAGTGATCTTCGCTAAGTCTACCTACTCGCTGCTACCTGCTTAGGCGATCTGTTTTTCGAATTTTGGTAGGAACTACGAAAAGGTTTACTCCTTATATTATCTAAGAGAATATAGCGCGAGGGCCGCGCGAGGCTATTTATTTTAGTCCTTATATATACGGTCTAGGTAGGTAAGGAACGGTTATAGAGACCTCCCGGCCCCCTAGCGGCGTAGAAGGCTAATACCACTTATTAGGCACTCCCTTCTAAGTATAAGTTAATATAATACTATATTTCGGCTTAGTTCTTAAATAAGTGCTTATCTAATAGGAGCTTATCGCGTATCTGCTACGACTAGGTGGTGTACTCCGTTTATCTTCTATTAAACTTCGCGGGGTATAGTAGGGGCTTAGTGCGTAGCGGGCGTGGTTCGCTTAGTTCCTATAGGACTATAATCTAGGGGGGAGTATAGGTTACCGGGGTCGGAGGTCCTACCACCGACTTAGTAGGCGTGTTTATAGGGGCTCCCTCCAAGGGGGGCGCGAGGTTAGGGGTAGGTTACTACGGGGCCTGGATATTCGCGAGACTATTCGTAAGTCGTTAGAGTAGCTCTTATTATTAAGCTATCTGTTCCTATAAGGGACCGAGCGTTATATTAATAGCTTCGGTGATCCTTCTATCCGTCTACTTAGCTAGCTTAGCGGGGTTTATAGGACTGCCGCCGCCTAACGGCGCGTTTATATCTAGCTCTATACTAACGCAGCGCGTAGGGTTCGCTGAATTCTAGCTATATAAGCGGCTGGTTATAGGTTAATCGCACTAAGTAAGGCCGAATAATTATATTAGCTAGAATTAAGGAAAGAAAAGGAAAAAGGTCTATAGAGAAGTGCAGGATTTACTAGGTTTATACGAATCCGCGGTAAGGGCAGCGTTAGGTCCGAGCATCGGATCTACGTGCTAATTAGCGGTTCCGGCATTATGCCGGAACTATACTTTCGAGGGGTTAACCCGTGACACTCCCGAATGGATTAAAGAGGCCCGTATTAATTTACACGGCTTATTTATCGGAGAAGCCGCCTCCTAGTAGCTAACTAGTCTTACTATAATATAGCGTAGCGAAGTTCGACGCTTATTAAACGGATAGTATATAGCTCTGCGCCGTTATTAGTAAATAAATTCAGAAGTGGCTATAGTAAAAATAGCCGATCTACGCTTTACGGCGCGAGATATTATTAATAATTAAGTATTTACCGAGTAGGTAAACTAAGTTACCCGCTTATATAGAGCTTTGGGCGCTAGTACCTGGATAAATCTCGATATCTAATAGGAAATTTAGAACCGAATCGATCCCTTATTATAAGAAATCTGCGCTTAACTAGATATAAATAGACACCTCGACGAGTTTATCCGATAAATTAAAGACTAGATAGCAAACCACTAACTTTTATTACGATACTAACTATAAAATGGTATATTTCGGGCCGAGCAGCTAGGACCCCCCTTAACTAGCTAGATAAACACCCCTAATAACTATATATAGTAGCTATAGACTAATAGACTTACCGTGTACTATATAGACGCTAGCGCGATAGACGAAACGACGGAGATAAGCGAGTTAGTAAATTAGAGAGGTTTTAAAGGAGGTTAAGGTAACCGAGGTAACCGTTTTAATAATAATAACTTTAGCCGCGGATAACTATACTCCGGTAATTTCGATAACCGTAATAGATTTATCTAAAGCCGCCGAAGCGGCGATAATCGCGGTAATCGCGGCTATAAAGGCCGGCAGTTCCGTAAAGGAGGCCGCTGGTTCCGTGAGGATAAACGTCCTTACTAATAACGTATAAAATAGTAGGTAAATAATAGGAACGGAGATCGCGATAGGTATATCGTGTATATAGCTATAGATAACCTAGGTAGAGCTAACGATAAGGAGGAACTACGCGAGAAAGGATATATCTTAGTTAATAAAGTACTTAGCGAAGGAGAGAAGATATACTTTTACGAGATTAAAGAGGAGAAACTAGCTAATAAAATTAACGTCTATTATTCTTATTTCTTAGGCAAAGCCGGCTATACTCTTATATAATCTATAAACCGGTAAGCGTATAACCGCGGCGTAGCTACCTTTATAACCGGTCAGAAGTATATATCTATGTAGAAAAGACGAATATAGCCGAAGGAACCGACTAAACTAAAACCGTAGACGCACTAATACAGAAAATACGTAACGTATTGCTTAAGCGGAATATAGCTCTTTAAGTATATATTCTCGAATACCTGTATAGAACTAAAGCCGAAAGAATAGGGCCTATATAGAACACCCCTATAAACTATAAGATCGAAACCCGAAATAATAGAGAAGACGGATAGCAGACCGGAACCGGAAATAGAACGCTTTATTTAAGATAACGAAATAGGAAGCGAGATCGCCTAACCACCGATAGTTACGGAAGAAGTTAGTGAACTAACTAACGAGTATATAGAAAAGATAACCTATAAACTTTAAAGGCCCCCTAAGCCGGAAGCTCTAAATAGTTTTTTTTTATTTAAACCTAACAAAATCGTTAACGTATAGGTAGCTAGAATATAAGGACTCGAAAGATATATATACTATAAAATCGGTATTAGATTTACCCCCTTAGGAGAGCTAATAAGCGTCTACGTAGACTTAGGATACTCTATAATCCTAGTCGATAAAAAATAGTTAGATAAGTATACCTAGAACGTGCGATACGGAACTATAGTAAAACCGAAGCCTGTAAAAGGAGTTACCGGAATAATTAACGTATAGGAAGTAGCTATATTCGACTTCTACGTCGATAGTCGTATACGCGATATACCGATCTAAGGCTATTTCACGGTTATAGCTTAGATACTAGACGAACTAGAGCCGAAACTACTATTAGGCATAGTCTTTCTAAAAAACTACGGAGTCGATATCCTTTATTTATACGGAAATTTACGTGTTACTAGCTACTACGGTATAACGGTCCTAATCCTAGGATATTTACGAAAGCCAGGATATAAACACTAACGCAGAGTTATAGTAGCGTAAACGACTATAATGCCACCGAAGTCTATTATACTAATTCTAGTAAGATATAGTAGTTTACCTAGAGACTACGAATTCCACTTCGAGCTATATAGCTGATATAACGCCCTGCTATATATCTACGACGCCGATACCCTAAAGGTCGTGTACTTTATAAACGAAACTAACACGCCTAAGCCTTATATAGAAACGATAGGATAAGTCGCCTACGTGATTCCTAGGATAATAATAAGACCGAATAAGTCGAATAGGTAAACGCCTACGTATTAGTAATAGCCGAGGGGGGCGAATTCGATAACTCGGAAATTATACGCTATATCTTAAGAGCGAGTCCTAAATAGATAAAGGAGATAATAAACCACGACTAGGGAGTACTAATAGAGGGAACGCTATTTACGGAGAAATAGAAATATAGTATAATAAAGCCCGAATAACCCGATAATATACCAGAAATTATAATAAAAGACGGCGTCCATATCTACGCTATTAACGCAGATAAAGTAAGAAGAATCGTTAAATTACTAGAATCCTTTAACGTATAGCGCGACTAAGGTATTATACCGCTACTACTATCTAAATATATACGAGTCGATCTTATAGATAACTAGTAGACGGTAAACTTATATTCCCGGCTATATTAGCTTAGCGGAGAGGATAGGGATATTCTTAATAATAAATTCGATAGAATATATAAACTCGGCCGAATAACCTAGTAGAGGCTACCTACGCCTTTCGCCTACCTAGCTTTTATAGTCTAGTATATAGTCTAAGGCCAGAGAAAAGGTAGAGTCGTTATTAGTCTTCGTAAGCTAAATATAGCTATTCTACCGGATATATACCCGATCCTGTTATAAGACGAGATTATATAATCGCTATAAAGGAAGAAATAATTTAGTGCTTTTAATATAACTTTATTCTTTTACTAGCTACTAGTAAAGGAAGAGTATAAGGAACGAATAACTATTATCTCCCCGCGAGGATTAGAACGACCGGAAGTTATACTAATAGGTTTCCGAAATTCTTTATTATTTATATAAAGGTTTATAGATTAACGGCTTTTTAAATATCGGTATTTCTGCAGAGCGTATATTAATAATATTATTATTTTCTCCGATATTTTCGAGGAGTATATAGAACACCTAAAAACGATCCTTAAACTTTTCTAGGATATCCGGTTAGCTCTGTCTCCTAAGAAATCTTTCTACGTATATAGTTCTATTCGTTTACTGGGTTTTAAAGTTAACGGTCTGGGTTTATATATAACCACGGATCGAATAAAAGCTTTATAATAAATCAAAATACCGGAGAAACTATCGGATCTGGAAATATACGTCGGAAAAGTCGGATTTCTGCGCCGATTTATCCTATGGTTTCGAGTTAAGGTCGAGTCGCTATAAAAGCGAAAGACGGTACTAAATAACGAGGCTAGAGATATAGGTAAAATCACTCTATCCGCCCTAAAATATATAAGATAAAAGTAAACTAAGAAACTAACCTATAAACTAACAGAAATCAAAAAATAAGTATTTGATATTATATAGAAATAAGTCACCGAGGAGATAAGACTATACTATTATATACTAGATAAGACGATGTTTCTTAATTTAGACGCTAGCGGAAACGGCCTAGGAGCCTTTTTATTCCACCTATTAGCCCCCTAGGATAACGGAAAAATCCTTATATACTCGATTTAACCTATTCTATTCCTCTCCCGAAAGCTAATAGCTATAGAAGCACGCTATAAATTAACTAAGCTCGAAGTCTATATACTTATTTAGGCCTATAAAATATTATATACACGCCTATAATTATATAAATAACTAGTAGTGGTGTTAATAGACTACTAAGTAACTAAAGGAGTAGTAGAATAAACGTCGTGTAATAAAAGAAAAGTCCGTAGACTTTAGTTAACGATAAGATATCACAGAAAAGGCTTAATAGCTTAGTATCGTAGAGTAATCGCAGTATATTCGTTAACTAAGCGCTAACTTTAACTTAAGACTTTAACTTAAGGGATTAAACTAATCCCTTAACGTACGCATAGAGATAGGTTCGGATCGGTGGTCCGTGCGCGGTTATCGGTCCGACTATATACCGATAGGTCTACGATTATCTCGTTACACTGCCCCCCCCCCTAATAAGTCTAGTCCTATAAACTTATATTATCGTGATACCTTTAATTACGCGTTTATCGCGATTAATTATCTCTATCTAGTTCTATGCGAGCCCTTATTAAAAACCCGTAGGGAAAAAGAGTAGCCGCTCTTTATTTACCTGCTCGTCGGCGTTCTATCGCTAACTATATACCTTATAATTTATCCGAATATTACTATAGAAACTCCGCGATACTTATTATTATTACCTATAGTTATCTAATCTTTTACTAATATTATACCTAGCCTTAGGTAACCGTTCGGCGATAAGTATATAGTCTTATTACGTAATTTTCCTTATAGTATTTAATTTCCCTCCTATAACTATCTTTTCCGTATTATAATCGCCGACTACACGGCGATAATTTCCTATTTCCTATCTATCTATTATTATCCTTTTTCGCCGTCCATTCGCTATTCTATCGTTATATCCGACGTTTCTTTATAGGTGGTTATCGCTATAAGCGAGAGGCCGTTTAATAAGGCTTAAGGATGGTTTAGCGCTATCGATAAGGCGCCGTGCTAGCGTTACGTTACTTGCTTAGGTAGCTATATTAAAGTTAAATGCTTCGATAAATCCATTAGCCGAGTAGGCGCTAGCCGTTATATTACTTACGCTTATAACTAATAATAGTATATACCGCCGTATATTCGACGATCTTTTAGCGTTTCCTATTATTTCGTACTAATTTTTTTTTTATTAGATCCCGGAGTTTTTAATAGGCGCCGCTTAGCTGCTCTAGAACTATAGTAAGCGTATACTTAATAAAAACGACGATCTAACGCTAATATAGCGCTAGTATACCTATATATATATTTTTAATACCTATAAATAGTTTCGGGCAGTCGTCCTACGGGGCGATCGCGAGCTTCCTATTAAAGCTATAAGTTCCTATTTTCGCCGAGTATTTGGCGGCCCTATACTAATTATTAGTAGAATCAGTAGCTTCTCCTAGATAAGGTTACTTCTTTGCGTTCGGTTATAATATTAGAATTTATACACCGCCTTAGCCGTGTTACTAATAACGATACTATAGTCCTCCTAGACTAGATTTATCCGCCTTATAAGGATAACTTATAGGATATTATATCCCTTCGGCGTTATCTCGCCGACTTCTATACTATATATTATCGCGCCTATCCCGATAAGGATAACTAGGAGGGTATTAAGGCCTTCCCCGCCCTGCCTAGTCTCGCCGCCCTATTAGCGGCTATTAATAAGCCTCGCCGTCCCCTTCTTAGACGTTATTTTACCGGGCGCTTAGCGGTTACTCGTCGCACTCACGCTCCCCGCCCCGTCCGCTAAGTCCCGGCCGTTAAGCCGACGCTAACTAATAAACCTATTCGTCCTCCTCGCCGCCGCGCCTCCGCTACCTTATCCTCTACGGCTATCAACGATACCGATACTAAGGGTATTCCTAGTCCCTTCCGGCCTAATAGCTAGCGTTATACGTCCGGCGCTTTATTATCCGGTAATATAGAGGGGCAGACCCGTGTTCCGGGTCAGGACGTTAGATATCACGTGACCACGTACGCGGTCCTAGAGATCTAGTCTTATATACGGCTATTCTTCGGAATAGACCCACTATATCTAGGTAGCTTTTCGTCCGATCTTTCACGATCATAACCTATCACCCATCACAATCACAATTTACATTATCCTTCCCTTTTTAGTTATCTAGACGATCCAGAAGAGCCGACCGTAGGCCCGCCTGCCTATCTATAGCTATTCGTTCCCCTGATCGGACCACTGCCGACCCTTCTAGAGGCCCGGCGACCGTCTCCTCGGGACCCTAGCTCTAGATACGGACCCGTGACGAGCCTAACCCTATCCCTTCGGCTAGCCTATTGGTTGGTTGTTTGTTTTGGCCCTAGCGGAGCCGTTCTGTATAGTGACGGCTTCGCCTTTCTTTAGTAACTTCGACGATTCTTTTTATGGTTTCGATAACTAATAATTTTTTTATTTACCGAGTATTCGCCGGTAATAATTGCCTATAATAGCATTAAACTTTATACCGATAGTCTAGGATTCTAGGGCTAGTCGGGGTATTAACCCCGTTTATTAAGCTATTATAGGAAAAAGGTTATAATAGCCTATAATTAAGTTTTTATTTTTATATCCGATAACCCTTTAGCGCCTTATACTATCTTATAGTCGTCCTACTTTTTATATATATATTTTTTATACTTCTAGTACCTCTTCCGGATCCTTAGAGCGTTCTCTAGGTAGTCCTTTAGTTCCTAGGTATTATACTCTACTAGCTAACCCGCCCACTTTACGAGATAAAACGTTTTCCTTTATTCTTCTTTATAACTAACGATATCCTCGACCTTCTATTTATCTTACTCCTCCTCTAGGAGCGGGAGATCCTTCGCCGATAGCTCTACGGCTACTCGGTCTTTCCACGGTTCTAATAAGGATACTAGGAATATATCGTGTATCCTCGCGTACTATAAAGGAAGGCGAACCCTATACGCCTACTCGCCGATCCTTTTAGTTACTTATACCCGAATATATTATAGTGCTAGCTTCGACCCTTACCGGAATCGGAAGTTCCTTATAGATAGTCTAACGATATCGCCTACCTTATATTACTATGGCTAGTGGCGTTTATTATAATACCGAGCCTAGTACTCCGTGGCACACGCCTAGTATTCGCGGACCTTTCGCCGAACTTCCGCTAGCTTCTTTATATATTCTTATATACCTTATACCCGGGTATCGTCCCTAAGGCGGATATATTCTACTATATATAGATAATACCCGTATAACGCTTTATACGGCGAGATACTAAGTAAGGAGTGCTTGCTATTATTATAGGCGAACCCTGCTTCTAATAACTAAATAGGCCACTATATCGTCGTATTACTAGCGATTATTCGTAGGTACTTAATTAGGAATTAATACGTTTATTCTATTTAACTATCCGTCTACGGGTAGTATACGGTGGATAGTTACTAAGCGTTCGCCCGCTTACGGCAGAACTCTATCTAAAACTAACTAGTAAATAGCTTATCCCGGTCTATTATTATACCCTTTAGGCTGCTAAATCGATACTTAATTTCCCTATATAGTAGCGCCGCTAGCTAGGGTGCTATTAGGTCTTTCCTTATAGGGATAAACAGGGTATACTTCGTATACCGGTTAATAACTACTAAAATAACGTTATACGCTTACCTATCGGCCCCTTTTATAGGCGGTAGACCTATAATAAAATCTATATTAATCTCTTAGAACGGACATATAGGTAGCGGTAGCGTCTATAGCTAGCCGTACGGTTTATATCGTGGCACCTATACCCCTTAACACGCCGAATATACAGCGATATAATCGCGAACGTCCGCCGCTAAGTCTACCTAGTAAAACTTCCTGGAAATTAGCTTAAGCGTTTTATTTACTCCTATATACCCCGCCCTAGGGTTATCGTGGTGCTATCGCAGGACCTCCGCCCTTAGGGAGCCTTATATAGGCAGTACTAACCGCCCCTTAAATAGTAGTATATCCTTTTCTCCGAGAGAGTACCCCGCTCTTTTCCCGGCCCCTTAGCGTATATTCTTAATTAAGGATATATAATCCGGGTCCGTGGTCTATAGCCCTTTAACCAGATCTTCTAGTTCCTTGCTAATAGTATACCGACCTACCGTTTTATTCCTGGCTAGCTCTCTAGCTATAAAATATAGGATATACTAATCCGGTATTATAATAACCCTAGCCTTATTAACCTTAGGTATCGGCGATATCTTATCGGTAACCCTTTATTAGGTAATCGCCCTATACCCTATATCTTATATTCGGGAGCGGGTAATAATAGCGACGATAATACGCCGGGTACCGTTAATAGGACGCAGGGGTTATAGCCCTCTTCTATCCTCGTATTCTCTTAAGCTAGGTAGGGCCCCCTCCTATAGAGTCTATACCCGTTTACGTTTACTAGGCCTATATTTAGGTAGTATTACCTAAGCAGCTTAAACGTATACGATCTTTACTATATTACTTATTAGGGTAAGGTGGATACTCGCGATCTATTAGTAAACGCTTATTAGGAGGTCGCTAACTAGTCGTAATCTTTATAATAGGGTAGGAAGTATATCGTTATACGGCGTCTTATCTATTATATAATCCGGCTATCTTAATAGGCCGTTTACTAGGTTTATCTTACCCGGATAGTATTAAACCTTGAAGTCGAATAACGATAATCGGTATACCTATCTAGTAAGCCTTCCGCGAAGGTCCCGCGCTGGCGCGTTTAGCACGCCCTTAAGCGCCTAATAGTCTATTAGCACCGTGAATACCTATCCCGTGCCTTTAAGATAGTGGCGCTAATACTTAAGGCTCTTTATTATAGCTAATAGCTCCTACTACCCTATACCTTATCGTTACTCCGTTTCGGAAAGCTTTTATAAGAAGTAGGCGACCGGTCGCTATCTAGTCTTATACTTCTAACTTAGGATCCCGGAAATAGCCTTATTCGAGGCGTCCGTCTCGACCCTTATATCTAGCATTAGGTTCTAGTGCCGTAAAATAGTCGCCGACCCGAAAGCGACTTTTAGTAACTTAAACGCCCTCTTAGCGTTAGCCGGGAACTTAAAAGGTCCCTTCTTTTTACCCGCCTAACTGCCTTTTAATAGCGTAGTTAACGGCGTAATAACTCTAGAGTATCCCTTAATAAACCTCCTATAAAAGTTAGTAAAACCAAGGAAAACTTAGATATCCCGGAATAACTTAGGCGCTAGCTACTCGGCGACCGTATATATACGTTCCGGATCTATCGCGATGCCTTCGCGGGTTACTATAAACCCTAAGAAGTCTACTCGGTTATAGTAGAATTCGCACTTTAATAGCTTCGCGTATAGCTAGGCCCTATAAAGCCGATCTAAGACCTTCTTTAGGTCCTTTATATACTATTCCCTTAATATAGAATATATAAGGATATTATCTAAGTAAGCGATATAATATATATCTAATAAACCGGCGAGTACTCGGTAAATATACGCCTAAAAGGTAGCCGGAGTATTTATAAGCCCGAATAGTATAACCGTATATTTATAATAGCCGTATCGCGTTCTAAATACTATCTTCTAGCGGTTCTCCCTTTTAATCCGGATCCTATAATAGGTATCCCGGATATCCACCTTAGAAAACTACTTTGCCCCGGCGAGCCTATCTAATAACTCGCCGACTAGGGGTAGAGGGTACCTATTCTTTATCGTTATAGCGTTTAACCCTTAATAATTAATATAGAGTCGTAGGCTACCATACTTCTTAGGCATAAACAGTACCCGTAAGCCTATAGGGCTTATTAACTATTAGATATAACCGCTCGCTATCCCTTCGGCGATATACTTTTTTAGCTCCTCTAGCTAGGCTTAAGATAAGGGATATAATGGCCCGAATAGCGGTTCCTTCCCGTCTTATAAGTTAATCGTGTATTCGGCGTCCTTTAATAAGGGCGGCTCCTTCGCGGCCTACTCCGAAAACACGTCTTAGTAGTTAGTGATTTCCGGCGGTAATTCAATAACTAGTCCGTATATCACCTTATTATTATCTATAAACGGAATAGCTATATCCGGCGTCCCCGGTATAATAATAGTAGCGGTAGCGATATATATAATATATACCTTCGCCCGCTCCTTAACTACCTCGCGAGCCTAGACCTCGGGGTCTATAATTAACATCGGCTTATAAATAAATATTCGGCGAGCCGTATTAATTATAATACCTTCCTAACCTATACTATTATTCGAGAATAGTAATTATCCGGTACCCTTAGGTCGATCCGTATATAGGAAGACCCTTTTTAGTAGGCGTGGCCGTCCTTCTGCGTCTAGTAGATAAAAAGCTAAGCCGTACGCTCCGCGAACCCTTGCCGGGCTACTATTAAAGCCTTCGATTTCTAGAGTCTCGACCTCTAGAAGCGGTTCTAACCCTAGGCGTTCTACTAGCGCCGGGCTAATAATATCTACCTATATATAGGTATCTAAGTCCACGCTAAACTCGATCTCCTTTCCGTAACGGATTATTATCGCTATAGATCTTATTACCTCGCTAACTATAATCGCCGGCCGGTTATCGGGTATAGGTTTAGCCTCCCTGTCTATACTGACTTATTTCCCGATAAATAGAGTTCCTTAACCCGAATATCGTTATTAAGGTCGTTATATATAGCGTGCACGTTACTAACGCGGGCGCGACTCTTTACCGCCCTATTATTAGCCGTTATCCGCTATTCCTTATTACTATAATAGTCCTTAGAACGGTGACCGTTTTTGCCGTAGTTATAGCACTCGCCTATAAAGGCACGCGTGCTAGGCTACGCTTATAAAAGCTCTAGGCCTAAGCCTAATGCCTTTTAACCCGTTAAGGGCGCCCCCTTTAAGTCTTTACCTGGCTCGGCGGGCGTACGCCGATTAGTCGCCGGGGTGCTTACCCGGCTTAAGCGACTATCCGAACGCTAGAAGTTCGATAAGGTCCTTTTACGGCCGGTATCCGACCGCTTACTGCTCGCCTTCTTAATAGGGCTTATATCCTATAATAGCTACGCCTCTTAAGCTAGTATCACGGCCTTATTTAGTTTAGTTCTCCGCTCTTATATCTTATCCTTAATACGCAGGGGTAGCCGACTAAAATAGTTATAGGCATACTCTTTACTTCCGCTTATCTCCTAGCCTAATAGCCTATACAGGTTATCCTACTATTCGAATAGCTTTATTAGCGTTATATCGCCGGTTATTCGTAGCTTATATAGTTCTTTATAGTAATAGTACCGTTATATATCCCGGGATAAATACTCTCGCCGAACAAACACCGTAAAGTCGTCCTAATTCGGGTTAGTAATCTTCTTAGTATAGTGCCTCTAGGATATTTAGCAGGCATATTCGAGCTTTATTAAAGCCTATTCGATCTGCTATAGCACTAGGGTACTAGGCCTAAACTAATTCCTAGCCTTAATCGCTACTAACTAATCGTCGATTTCTATAACCATAGATAACTCTTTAATTAGCTTATAATTATATACCGGCGGTTTTTCGTAATCGCGCCGGGGCGCTAGTTATTTAGCGAGCTTCTCTATAATTACTTAGTTAATCTCGCTCTGCTACTAGAGATATTACGAAAATATCGTAATTAACGCCTTTTACGTTAACGTCGAGGAGCCGGCTATAGATCGCCGATCGACCTATAAACCACTATCTTTAGGACTAAGCGTAACCGGTGTATTAGTTAACCCCTTATTTTTATCCGACGGTCTCTATTTAGCTACTATCGTTATTAACTTTAGTATAGCGGGCGGCTACCCGGCGTCCGCTTTACTAGCTCCCCCCGGGGGGACGCTTATTCCTCGAGTCCTTCTTAGTGGTATCTTCGGCCTAACTACCTTAAGGGTGTGGAAGTTAAAGAATTATAACAAAAGGAAAGTCTATAGACTTTAGTTAAGGAAAAGATATTATAGAAAAGGCTTAATAGCTTAGTATTATAGAGTAATCATAGTATATTCGTTAACTAAGCGCTAACTTTAACTTAAGACTTTAACTTAAGGGATTAAACTGATCCCTTAACGTACGCACAGAGATAGGTTCGGATCGGTGGTCCGTGCGCGGTTATTAGTCCGACTATATGCCGATAGGTCTGCGATTATCTCGTTACACATCGCTTAAGATAATAGATATTAATAAACTTAACCCACGACTAATAGCCGCTTTAACTTTCTTTAGCTAATTCCGACTAGACGTGCGATATATCCCGGGCAGACAGAACGTAGTCTCCGACGCTTTATCTCGGCTATTAACGGTAAACGACGAAGAATTATAAAAGCTTATAGGAAGAAAAAAGGCAAAGAGAACGGATAAGCGGAAGCCACTATACATAAGCGAACTGGACGATGTTTAGGTAGATCGGGAAGAAGCCCTGGCGGCGTTTATCGCCTTAATAAGCCCCGAATTAACCGATAACGGATATAAGTAAGCACTTATATATATAGTAGTCGACTATATAATACTAGATAATCTAAAGGCAGAATTCTAATAAGCCTATAGAGACGACCCTAAATATAAGAAAATAATCGACGAAGTGGTGGCTTACCGAGAAGGAGCTTATACTTTAAGCGGTAGACCCAGAAAAGCCCCGCTAATACGCTACGAAAATGGACTTCTCTATACTATTAGAGAAGTAAATAAGCTTAGGTTAGTTATTCTATAAACTCTAACCCGAAGAGTACTATAAATGGTTTATAATAATAATCACCACTTCGGAATAAAACAAATAATACACGTACTCGATGGCTTTAGTTTCTAAGTGTGAGCGGCTGGTCATAAGTTATTTATAGAGTAAGGCCGAATAATTGAATTATCTAAAGCTAAGGAGAAAAGGAGGAAAAGGGGAAAACTCTATAGGTGCTTACGACCTAAATGTGATATTATGGCGACCTACTAGGGATATACTATGATTAGTTAGAAGATCCGGTGGTCTACCGGATTATCTTTATAGGGTTAACCCGTAATATTACCCCCCTCCCCCCTTAGTAAGCCGTTACTATTCGGTATAGGTTTATAAAGCGTTATTATTCGATTAAATAACGCCTCCTTATTAATTAAATAACAACCTCTAGTAGGTCTTTAACCTTAAATAACCTCTCTATTCGTTAAAGAGTACTTAAGGTAAGCCTTTATAGTTATACGATTAATTAGCGTTCCGTGTAAAGATATTATTATAGTTCGCTAAGTCGTTCCTTCTATATAAGGATCCTTATACCATACCTTCCCTATCCGAATAACTTACCTAAGCTAATAATACTAAGTTCGCCGTCGCCTTTATTAATCTGTTTTTCTTCTCCTTTTTAATAATATCTATTACTATTCGTAGTACGTTTTTCGTTAACCATAACTCTTTTACACCTCGTACTATCGCGCTAACCTCTTATCTCCGTCTCTTAGAAGATATTTAAGTTTTTAGGATTATCTCCGGCCCCTAAGGTACGTCTTCCCGTTCTTTATATAAACCTCGCGTAACGTTTACTAACTTATATATATAGTATAAGGGGCTAATAATAATAATAATAATACCGGCGAGGAGGCACCTACTCCCGCCCCGGCTAGTAAGGAGATCACTACTCCTACCTTAGTTATGGACCGCCGCGCCTAGCTAGCCCGAGCCGCTAAGGCTAAGGGTAAGCGTTCCGCGGGTAAGGCTTCTATAAAGGTTAAGAGCCCCGTAAAGCGCGCTTATAGAATAAAATATCCTCTTAAAGGGATCCGTTCGGTCTTTTACTTTACTTATATAAAGGTAATTACTAATAGCCAGGATAGGCGGCGCTACCGCGACTAGTCGGGACCCGGAGTAAGGATACCCGACCCTAAATACTATAACTACTTAAAGGGTGGTTATAAGTGTATTCCTCCTCTGCCTAGGATAACTAGTCCGTTAGTAGCACTCCTAGAGGCGGTAAAGGTAGTTAATAATAACCCCTTTTATAGACCTAAGGCGGTAAAGGCGCTTATAGCGGCTTATTTAGCCTTTTAGAAGGCGTCCGGGGTCTCGAAAAAGGCTTCTGGTATTTCGTAGGAGGATAAGCCTATTTTAACGCCTATCGACTTAGGAGCCGGTAAGCCTCGCTTATCGGTATATATTACCGCCTCCCCCCCCCCACGGGGACTCTTATATCGTGGTAGGTAGACCTATACCTATCACGGCGCCTCTTATTATCGTTATACCCGTTCCTAGTATAATAATTACCTTTACGGGGGTAAAAGGCCTACGCCGGCTTAACCGGTTCCTATAGGTGGTCGAGAATATTATAGGGGTTTTTCGCGTTAAGGTAAAGGACGTTAAGTCCTCTGAGGGAAAGAAGATAGATAGGTAGGCTAAGGTCGCGGCGTTTACGTTATCTCTTATTATCGCGGAAAGCGTTAACGGTTATAAGGATACTCGTAATAGCGTTAATCTTAATACCTAAACCCGGTAGCTAGGGGCGGGGCTTATCCGCCCTGACTTAATTAACGTGGACGGCTTTACTATTATTCTAACTTTATTTAATCCTTACCGCCTTTTTTATAACTCTTCTTCTTTTTATAATATTCGCGTAGTCCGTTATTAACTTTAATCGGGCTATACTTCTCTTTATAGCGGTCTAGGGCGATTAATTCTTATAGGGACTATATCGGTTTCTAAGATATCTAGGCGTATCCTTCTTACTTTACTAACGCCTCCCTCTTTATACCTCTGCCTACCTTCCTATTCCTAGCGTATAAGATTTCCTTTACTATTTATTCGCTTTCTTTAAGACCGTTACGAATTAGTCCGAGTTAGGGGTTATATAGGATTTAACTAGGAAGCGGGTCTTCGCCCGTATATCGTAGGAAGTCTATATAAAACCTAGGGTATACGTTTAAAGGCACGTCTAGTTCTATAACGTGCGGGTTAATAACCTTAGTAACCCTATACTTCTAGTATAGCTAGCTTAACTTACGCGACGGTCTTAGGGTAGAGTAGTTCGTAAGTAAAAGCTATACGAGGTCGCCTTTATAAAGGCGTTTAGCGGGGATATAACGCTTATTTACTAACTCTTCTTATTATAGCTATATAGCCGCTATTAAGACTTAGGCGAACTCTATAGCTTTTTAGAGGCGGCGAAGCAGGTTATAGGCTATAAACTCCCGGGCGTCGCTGCTTAGTTCCTTATAGATCTGGATCGGGTCGATATAGTATCCGTGTTTAAGGAAGAACGGACTTATCTTAATAGTAAAGCTCTCCCGGTTATTTAACGCTAGTTAGGCGGCGGGTAATAACCTATCCTAATTATCTTAGGCGTAGTAAACGAAGGGTTAGAGGTACGCCTATACTTCTTAGTTCGCTTATTTAGTGGCTTTATCGGTCTAGGGGTAGTACGCTATACTTAATCGTTATTCGATTTTAGCTAATTTATAAAAGTATCGCTAAAAGCGACTTATCTAGTTAGAACCTCTATTATTTACAATTAAATAAGGTATACTATAAAGCCAAAAGTAATAGTATAGGAACCGTTTACCGTAAGCTTCCGCCTTTATAGAGTCTATCGCTTTAAGGGTAATAGCCTTTATAAGTTAATCGGTTATAACCTATAGGTATCTATACTTTTTCTCCCTAATAGGAGGCAGATCCGTTATAAAGTCTATTAATAGGTCGCTCTTTATTTATATAGGAATCAGGAATAGTTTTAAAAGTCCTTATCGAGTATTCCTTTATATATAGCTTTAGTTATAAACGTTATAGTTACATATAAACCTATATACGTCTTAGTTTATTCCTAGCCAGAAAAAGCGTCTCGCTATAAGGGTAATTATATTATCTTACCCTAGATAGCCTTTAATCGTAGAGTTATATATAGATTAGATTACTTGTGTTCGTAATATACTCCCTTCTTAAGCTCCCGGCACCTATAGGCGATCTCGGAATATTAATAGTCCTTATAAGGTGGTCCCGTATTCGGTAATCTAGGCTCGGAGACCTAATAAGGGGGGGAACTATTAATCGCCTTTAGATATAGCTTATATAGCTTAGCGATACTAGTCGTCTTTTTTTACTATAGCGTTCTATAGCTATTATAATTTATTATCGGCTTTAAAGACTCGTGGGTGTTTATAAAGGAGACGGATCCTTAAGGGGATTAAGGTCTCCGGGATTAGCTATATATATTATGCTTATTCCTGTTTATCGGAGAAGTCCTTTAGTTCGTGTTATTCTTTTCGCGAGAGAGTATCGGCGGTATAGTTATCGGCGCCCTTACGGTATTCTAGTATAAAGTCGAACTAGGCGAGTTCGCCGGCCTATCGGCTTTACCTTTTATTAAGTATCTTCTTTATTATAAAGTACTCTAGGGCCTTATAGTCGGATAGGATTATAAAGCGACTATAACTTAGGAGCTTAGCTTTTTAGTGTATTATATAACTTATAATCGCTAATATCTCTTTATTATAGATAGGATAGTTATACTTAGCTCTAATAAGTCGCCGCGAATAATAGGCGCCTATATAACGATATCTCTATTTATTTTCTTAAACTAATACGCCGCTTAGCGCGAATCCCGAGTAGTCGGTTTCTATAAAGGTCTTATTATTTAAGACCTATTACCGTAGGATCGGTTCTTCTTAGAACCTTTTCTTAACGTCCTCGAAGGCCGCCTATTTATCGGGACCCTAGGAAAACGCTTAGTCCTTTTTCGTTAATCTTATTAACGCGGCCGTGATATAGGCGAAGTTCTCCACGAATATACGGTAATAGTTTATAAAGCCTAGGAAGCTTTAGACTCCCTTTACTAAGGTCGGGGCTTCCTACTCTCGGATCGCCTTTAGTTTATCGGGGTCGTACAAAAACACCCTAACCGGCAGTAACTATAAACCCTAAGTACTTTATAGTCTTTACGCTAAACTTATACTTCGCTAGGTTAAGCGTTAATCCTGTATCGCTTAGCGATTATAATACTAAGTTAACCTTCTTATTATAGTCGCGTAAAGATCCGCTTAAGTAAATCAGGATATTATCGATATATACAGTAACAAAGTCATTAAGGTAACGCTATAGTATCTTATTAATATATTATTAGAAGGATACGGGGGCGCCGCTAAGTCCGAAGGGGTATACTAACTATTTAAATAAGCCGAATCGGGTTCGAAACACCGTCTTTACTTTATAGCCGGCGGCTATTCGGATTTTATAGAATATAGTAACTATATCGAGTTTTATAAACCACTTAGCTCGCTCTAGGTTTCGGAGTGTTTTTATAATTAGTAGGAGAGGATAGCGGTCTTTTTAGGTAATTGTATTTAGGGTATAGTAATCGTAATAAAATTAAGCCCTCCTCCTAGCTTCTTTATAAATAGAACCGGAGCTTTAGTGGCGGAGCTACTAGCTTATATAAACCCCTTATCGATTAGGTCGGTAAGGGTCTTCCGTAGGACTAATAGTTCTTCTCTGGATATATTATAAAAAGGGCCCTAGGGCAGTTCTAGTTCCTTATTATCGGGCCCCTATATAAGGTTTACTTCGTGGTTAACTTTAGGTCGATAAGGGGGAAGGCGGTTCGCTTATATGTCGGAGAATAACTCCGGAAATCGTCGTAATATTTTTTCGGAGATATACTTCCGGGGGTTAACTAGAGACTTACCTCGGAGGGCCTTATCGATATCTTTAATACTAACTATATAGAGCGTGAGTTCCTTTTTATCGAACTGTTATTTCCTTCGTAATCGATATATAATACCGGTAAATACTAACCTAGTTATTACTTAAGCTCCGCGGATAGCTTTAATATTATCGGGTTCTTCTTCGCCTTAGAGTCGGATATTTATCCGAGCTACTCCGTAGTAGAGGCGACGTTTTTTTGTATAATAAGTAATATCGTTATATTCTATCTATAGTTTCCCTAGGAATATATTATAATCTAATCCTAGTATTATATAGGTAAATAATCGTTATATATATCCACCGATCTCGAGATTATATACGGCGATACCGGAACTCCTAATAGACCCTATAGTATCGTAGAACCCTAAGAGGGGTTTTCTGGTCTTATCGACTAATAGGAGGCGGAGGGGCTTTATAAGATATTCACTTATAGCTACGTAATAGTTATATCCAGTATCTACGAGAGCGGTGATTAACTTTTTATTTATCCGCGCTTATATAAAAGCTAAATAATTACTACGCGACTATAATATAAACTCTTTCTAATCCCTTTATTCCTTTATAATAGGCTTTAGTGCCTATTTTTATACTAAAGCTATTCTTTTTCCGAGTCTTTATTATTATCCGTGACTTCTATATAGATCGTCTTATTATCCGAGGCCGCTAAGACCTTCGTTACCCGGTTCTTTTTATAATCCTCTATATCCTTTTTCTTTAAGCGATATCTCCTAGTAAGGTATCCCTTCTTTTTATAGTTATAGCACTCTTTTATCTCTTTTTTCTTAGTCTATACTCGGTTAACTCCTCCTATCTTTATATCGCCGTTATAATCGCGAGCGTGACTATTATTATTATTATTATATAGCGCTTAGCTAAACTATGGCCTTATAGCGAAGGCTTTAAGTCTCTAAGCGATGCTTTATACTTCGGTTACCTAAGTATAGTAGTTATTCGGTAATTTCGTGGTAATAAGGGTAGCATAGAGGCGACTACTAAAAGCTCCTTCTAGGAATATAATCTTTATAGTATTATCCTATTAACCTTTACTGGCGATAGTAAGCTATTATTTAAAACCGGGTATAAAGCTTCTAAATACTTAGTCTTCGCGCTAGCGTAACGTTCTTAGGGCGTTAGCTACGTGAGGTTATTTATTAATATCCTTATATATACGGTCAAGGTAATTAAGGAAGTCTTCGGGGTCGTATTAACTATCGGTTCCGCTTATAGCCTAGAAGGAGGCGATAACGCGGCGGGGAGCTTTATCTATATAGGCGTTAATAAAATACCACTTTTCGCGAGGGCTCTAGAAGAGATATTAATCGAGTAGGAGCTTTTCGCGAATCTTAGACGACTAGCTCGTATACTTAGAGCGTTTACTATTAAACTTTTATAGTAGTGGAAGTGCTTTAGTCCTAAGGTTCGGGATAGGTATTATATTAGGCGTAGGCGTCGGGATAGGCGGCTAAGAGCCCTATATAGTCTTTTCCGATAGTATAGTAAGATAAGGCGTAGCTATACGTTATTAGTTTTATATCGCTTATAGTAGCTGATTAATAGTATTCTGTTATACTTAGATCTGGGTGGTTAAGGTTACGACCTAAGTCTATAGAGGGTTAATAATCTCCCTCCTTTACTCCGTAGCCTTAGGCGACTCGCCCGCTAAGCGTGACGGAGCGCCGGGAGGTGGATTAAAGTGATAGTATATCTTTATTAGCGTAGCGTATGGGTTTCGCTTAGCTTTAGATATATAAGCGGCTGGTTATAAGTTATTTATAGAGTAAGGCCAAATAATTAAATTATCTAAAGCTAAGGAGAAAAGGAGGAAAAGGGGAAAACTCTATAGGTGCTTACGACCTAAATATAATATCATAGCGACCTACTAGGGATATACTATGATTAGTTAGAAGATCCGGTAGTCTACCGGATTATCTCCACGGGGTTAGCCCATAACACTAAGGCAAAGTACGCGTAGTTAAAGGTTAGGCCCGATACTATCTAGTTTATCTAGATAACGCTATAGATCGATAAAAGCCTTTAGGGGAGCTATAGCTAATTATACTACCCACGGTTCCTTTCTCCGTGATTATAATCGACTCTATTATCGGCTTACCGCTTATCGAATACCTATACTTATTCTAGAAGATTAAAAGTAAACCGGTTAATAAACTAGATATAATACTAACGGTGATATATAAGATAGGCAAAAAGACTATCCTTATTCCAGGACACTCTACCTATATAATAAAAGATTAGGCAGAACTACTTTTACGTATACTTTAGCTTATAGATTAGGGACTACCTATAAGGATTATATTAGATAGAGATCCGAAATTCGTTTCCGAATTCTGGCGGGAACTATTTAAAGCACTTAGAGTTTTATTAGTAATTTCCACCGTATAGCACGCTTAGATAAACGGCTTAGTAGAGAGAAAGAACTAATCCGTCGATATTATCCTACCATACTATATATCTATAAGCGATATTCCCTAGCCCGATATTATTCCGGTAGTATAGCACGCTCTGAATTAAGCTTATATGATAATACTCGATATATCACTAAATAAATTCTTACTTGGATTCCGGCTATAATCTATAGCAGAACTCACTATAGGTATAGGAGTGCCGCTAATATTCGATAAAGAATAGATAGACTATATTAGAAGTTTATACTACTAGGAAGCAGAATATCTAGCTATAATCGTAATAAAGAATATAAAACGGCGATATAAGAAAATAAAAAGACTATATACCTTTAAGGTAAGTAACGCTATATATTTACGTCTATATAGAGGCTATAGACTGCTAGGCCACTCTAGAGACTCCTGTAAATAGTCTTAATAGTTGTGAGTGGCTGGTTATAAGTTATTTATAGAGTGAGGCCGAATAATTGAATTATCTAAAGCTAAGGAGAAAAGAAGGAAAGGGGAAAACTCTATAGGTGCTTACGACCTAAATATAATATCGCGGCGACCCACTAGGAATACGCTATAATTAGTCGGAAGATCCGGTGCTCTACCGGATTATCTTTACGGGGTCGACCTATAATATTACCCCCCTCCCCCCTCGGTGAGTCGTTAACCTTCGGTATAGGTTCGTAAAGCGTTATTATTCGATTAAATAACGCCTCTTTCTTAATTAGACAACGACCCCTAGTAGCTCTTTTTTTTCTTTTTTTTTTTAATCCTAAATAACCTCTCTGTTTATTAAAGAGCGCTTAAGGTAGGCCTTTATAGTTATACGATTAATTAGCGTGATATATACGGGTATTATTATTATTTATAGGCGGGTCGTAGAATTATTCCTTTTATATAAGGAACCGATATACGTACCTTCCCTAACCGTGTAACTCGTTTATTAGTAATACTAACTTTACTATTACCTCCGTTATTCTGTTTTTTTTTTCTTTTCTTTAATAATATCCTTTACTATTAGTAGTACGTTTTTTATCGCCTACCACCCTTTCGCACACCGTTTTATTATTCTAACCCCTTATCTCTCTCTTTAGAAGATATTTAAGTTTTTAGGATTATCTCCGGTCCCTAAGGTATATTTCCTATTCTTCCTATAAGCCTCACGCGATATTTACTAACTTATATATATAATATAGGGGGCTAATAATAATAATAATAATAATACTAGCAAGGAGGCACCTACTCTCGCCCCGGCTAATAAGGAGATTACCTCTCCTGCCTCGGCTATAGACCGCCGCGCCTAGCTAGCCCGAGCCGCTAAGGCTAAGGGTAAGTATTCCGCGGGCAAAGCTTCTATAATGGTTAAAAGCCCCGCGAAGCGCGCTTATAAAATAAAATATCCTCCTAGAGGGACCCGTTTAGTCTTCTACTACGCTTACGTAAAGGCTATTACTAATAGCCAGGATAGGCGGCGCTACCGCGATTAGTTAGGACCCGGAGCGAGGATACCCGATCCTAAGTGCTATAACTATTTAAAGGGCGGTTATAGGTATATTCCTCCTCCGCTTAGGATAACTAGTCTATTAGTAGCACTCTTAGAGGCGGTAAAGGTAGTTAACGATAACCCTTTTTATAGCCCTAAGGCGATAAAGGCGCTTATAGCGGCTTATTCGGCCTTCTAAAAGGCGTCCGGGGTTTTAAAAAAGACCTTTAGTACTTTATAAGAGGATAAGCCTATCTTAACGCTTATCGACTCGGGTACCGGTAAGCCTTACTTATCGGTATAAGCCACCGCCTCCCCCCCCTATAGGGGAGTACCACTATTTACAGCCGCCCTGTCTAGTATTTGCAGCCCTCTCTATCCTATTTTAGAAGGTTACGCGAGCCCGCGTAGTAGTCTGTATACGCCACTATCTTAGCTGTATATATCGCGTACCGGTACGTACCCCGGATCACGATAAAATTTTTATAGTGTTGAGTTTTAAATAAGTCTAAGTAAGACTCGGCATTCTTAAAATCAGTTAAATTAGCTAGTAAAATAATATATTTCTAAATCGACCGTCTTATTTAAAACTACCCTAAACTTAATCGCTATTTACCGTAAAATAACTATTTAACTAAGGCTAATAATTACGCTATATTACCTACGGCTACCGCTACGGCTACGGCGTAACCTAAAACTTACTCCCGGCCGCCTATTAATTCGAAGGCGGTATGTTTATATATACTTAGAATACCTGCTATTAAGTAGACTAATATACCTAGTAAGACTCTAGCCACTGTATTTAGCTAGGCGGCTACCCTTAAGGTATATAGCGATACCTACTAGTAAGTACTAAAACTATCTTGGCCCTAAGCTTAGTAAATAACGCGCGGGTAGTCTTTATAATAGCTGCTATAGCTACCTAGACCGGATTAATCCTCTTACGCCGCGGCCTTAGTTAATCCCTTTTATACTATAATAGTAAGCGGCCACTTCGAGCCCTAGGGCCTTAAGCCCTAGGCGCTTAACTCCCTTAAGTGCCGGTAGCGCGCGATCGCTACGGCTATCGCGGCTCGCTAGGAGTATTAGGTAGCTCCCTTAATTAATTCCGAGTTAATCGGATAGGAAAAGGATTAAGGATTCGGGTCCTTTTATAAATCTATCGTATTTCAGGCTAAAATAGGTAGTAAACGGTTAGAAATAAGATAATATAAAAGGAGCGGGTAAATATACTAGGCTCTAATTAACCCACCAGTACGGATTAACTTAAGTATGTTCTAGTACGCCTACTACCTTTAGGCAGCGTAATATCGTATAGCGGTATAGTAATCCGTACTACGCCTAAAAGGTCCTTATATAGTTAGGAAGAGGCTAATAAGTCCTAAAGGCTTCCTCTATAATTAGATACTATTACTAAATAAGCTCTAGCGTCTTAAATATAACCTCGAAGACGAGGCTAAAGATAATAGGTTAATTTATATATATTAATACGTGCTTTATACCCGCCTTTACCAGGCTAATCCTTAGTCGCTTACTCTTTTTAGCTATTATCTATTAGACCTATAAAAAGAGCTTATTAAGGTTAATTAGACGATTTCAAAGATACGTCTTAAGCTCTACGTGGGCGGACTCTATACGGCTCGTTACTCTAATACCGTAGTTACGAAAATACTTTACTATATAGTTATAGAACTAATCGCGATATAGGAGGTAGGTCTATTTAAGATAATTAATAAAAGCTATAATAAGGTTAATAATAATAGTGGTAGTAAAGGGTAATAATAATATACTAAACTATTTCTAGCTAAACTACCGCTTTAATAAGCCCTAGTGCTTATTAAATAAATCCTCCGTTAATATATAAACACAGGACCTCTATAAAGCAAGGAACCCGTTAACTATCGGCTAATTAGACAACGCCGATATAGAAATACGCGAATCTCGTAGTGCCTTAGTATAATTACTATCTCCGATTTCGCTAATAATTAAGGCGGCGATTTCCGGATTACCGGCGAGTTATAAGGTAACGATATCGTTACTCTTATCCTCTTCGCGGGCACTAGTATCGTATTTATCGTTAAAAGGATTATATATAGCTATTATTCGGTTAGTAAAAAACTTTTATATACTAAACCCAATTTAGGTAAGGTAAGCGATAAGATAGCTAATACTATCACGAGAAAAATTTTTATAGACCCACTGCCTTACCCTATATACACACACATATAATTAATCCATTTATATATAGCAATCCAAAATACTAAAAAAGAGATTATGGACTTAACTTACCGGGCAGGAAAAGGCTACTTCCCTTAAGAGGGCCGTCCTATTTCTTCTTAGTATAAAGATTAACGTTCTTTGTAATATACTATATATAGATCTACTAGTTAATAGCAGGGAAAATAATACTTAACGTATTTTTAAGAGCTTTATTGAAATTAGTGATAGTAGAACTTAGAAACTAGATAGCCTTGATTACGAAGATCGCCTCTATCCTTTTATAGACCTATCTAAAAGCCTCTTGATTTTCCCTGGATACTAGGGTAAAGCAGTAGTTATAAGAGCTATGGTCTACGGCTACGCCTATAACCTCGAAAAGAGGAGTACCACTATTTATAGCCGCCCTATCTAGTATTTACAGCCCTCTCTATCCTATTTTAGAAGGTTATACGAGCCCGCGCAGTAGTCTGTATACGCTACTATCTTAGCTATATATATCGCGTACCGGTATATACCCCGGATTATAACAAAATTTTTATAGTATTAAGTTTTAAATAAGTCTAAATAAGACTCGGTATTCTTAAAATTAGTTAAATTAGCTAGTAAAATAATATATTTCTAAATCGACTATCTTATTTAAAACTACCCTAAACTTAATCGCTATCTACTATAAAATAACTATTTAACTAAGGCTAATAATTACGCTATATTACCTATAGCTACCGCTACGGCTATAGTATAACCTAAAACTTATTCCTGGCCGCCTATTAATTCGAAGGCGGCACGTTTATATATACTTAGAATACCTGCTATTAAGTAGACTAATATACCTACTAAGACTCTAGCCACTATATTTAGCTAGGCGGCTACCCTTAAGGTATATAGCGATACCTACTAGTAAGTACTAAAACTATCTCGGCCCTAAGCTTAGTAAATAACGCGCGGGTAGTCTTTATAATAGCTGCTATAGCTACCTAAACCGGATTAATCCTCCTACGCCACGGCCTTAGTTAATCCCTCTTATACTACGATAATAAGCGGCTACTTTAAGCCCTAGGGCCTTAAGCCCTAGGCGCTTAACTCCCTTAAGTGCCGGCAGCGCGCGATCGCTACGGCTATCGCGGCTCGCTAGGAGTATTAGGCAGCTCCCTTAATTAATTCCGAGTTAATCGGACAGGAAGAGGATTAAGGATTCGGGTCCTTTTACGTATCTATCGTATTTCAGGCTAAAATAGGTAGTAAACGGTTAGAAATAAGATAACATAAAAGGAGCGGGCAAATATACTAGGCTCTAATTAACCCACTAATATGGATTAACTTAAGCACGTTCTAGTACGCCCACTACCTTTAGGCAGCGTAATATCATATAACGGCACGGTAATCTATACTACGCCTAAAAGGTCCCTATATAGTTAGGAAAAGGCTAACGAGTCCTAAAGGCTTCCTTTATAATCAGATACTATTACTAAATAAGCTTTAGCGCCTTAAATATAACCTTAAAGATAAGGCTAAAGATAACGGGTCGATTTATATATATTAGTGCGTGCTTTATACCCGCCTTTACTAGGCTAATCCTTAGTCGCTTACTCTTTTTAGCTATTATCTATTAGACCTACGAAAAGAGCTTATCGAGGTTAATTAAACGATTTCGAAGATATGTCTTAAGCTCTACGTGGGCGGACTCTATACGGCTTATTACTCTAATACCGTAGTTACGAAAATACTTCACTATATAGTTATAAAACTAATCACGATACGGGAGGTAGGTCTATTTAAGATAATTAATAAGAGCTATAATAAGGTTAGTAATAATAGTGGCAGTAAAGGGTAATAGTAATATACCGAACTATTTCTAGCTAAACTACCGCTTTAATAAGCCCTAATGCTTATTAAATAAATCCTCTATTAGTGTATAAACACAGGACCTCTATAAAGCGAGGAACCCGTTAACTATCGGCTAATTAGACTACGCCGATACAGAAATACGCGAATCTCGTAGTGCCCTGGTATAATTACTATCTCCGATTTCGCTAGTAATTAAGGCGGCGATTTCCGGATTACCGGCGAGTTATAAGGCGACGATATCGTTACTCTTATCCTCTTCGCGGGCACTAATATCGCATTCATCGTTAAAAGGATTATATATAGCTATTATTCGGTTAATAAAAAACTTTTATATACTAAACCCGATTTAGGTAGGGTAAGCGATAAGATAGCTAATACTATTATAAGAAAAATTTTTATAGACCCACTACCCCACCCTATACACATATATATATAATTAATCTATTTATATATAATAATCCAAAACACTAAAAAAGAGATTATAGACTTAACTTACCGGGCGGGAAAAGGCTACTTCCCTCAAGAGGGCCGTCCTATTTCTTCTTAGTATAAAGATTAACGTTCTTTATAATATACTATATACAGATTTACTAGTTAATAGCAGGGAAAATAACACTCAACGTATTTTTAAAAGCTTTATCGAAATCAGTGATAATAGAACTTAGAAACTAGATAGCCTCGATTACGAAGATCGCCTCTATCCTTTTATAGACCTATCCAAAAGCCTCTTAATTTTCCCTGGATACTAGGGCAAAGCAGTAGTTATAAGAGCTATAGTCTACGGCTACGCCTATAACCTCGAAAAGAGGCATATTAAAACGATTCACCTAAATAAAGGTTAGTTAATCGCAAATAATCTTAGAGTTCGTGGCCGGTATTTACTAACAGAATAGGTATAATCTATAAGTAATAACTCCGGATTCTTTTTCTATTACTCGATATAGTCTTAATAAGTCTAAAAGATTATATTAATATGATTCGTATCGCGGTTAAAGTGCTAATAAATATAGTATTCGCTTAACGCCCCTATCTATAGCTTCTTAAGGAAATACTATATCGACGATAAAGGTCTGTACTTCTCCCGCTATAGCTGCCCTTAATAGTTACGGACATCCTATACGTTAATTAAGAGGCTATATAGGAGATTCTCCCTAAATTTTTACTATATTTACTTAGTAATTTACGGGGTAAAGAGCTTACCTATACCCGATAATTACTTAATTATTATCTTAACCCGCGCTGCTTTAGTAGCCCGTTACGAATCTAGCCTCGCTATTACCGACGCAGCTACTATATCTAACGCGAGGGGAGGGTGGTTATAGAAATCCTTATCCGTGATAACGAATTCCTACGCCTCCCTAATTAATACTATAATAGTAGCCTAAGGGTATCTGATTTTAGTTATTTTAGTAGCTCTTTTAGTGGCTTTAGATAGCCTCTATACGCCGCCGTGGTTATAGATAAGTCGGATACAGAAAAGCTTACCGGTAGCACGCTTCCTATTACCCGACTTTACGATACTAAAGCCGTGCTAATAATAATACGCCTTTACGGCTATAAGGAGCTTATCGTGAGTGGCAGTAGCCGGGATAACAGGCCTAGGGCAGGAAAAGGATATCGTGTATTCCGAGATACTTAAAGATAGATAAAAATAATCGAAAAATAGCAGTGATTTTATAGTATAGAGTATCCGAGATAAGTTATAATAAATAGCGGTAGTCTTAATACTATAAAAATTTTATTATAATCCGGGGTACGTACCGGTACGCGATATATATAGCTAAGATAGTAGCGTATATAAACTACTACACGGGCTCACGTAACCTTCTACAATAGGATAAAAAGGGCTATAAATACTAGACAGGGCGGCTATAAATAGTGGTACTCCGAAAAGAGGCACATTAAAACGATTCACCTAAGTAAAGGTTAGTTAATCGCAAACAATCTTAGAGTTCGTGGCCGGTATTTACTAATAGAATAAGTATAATCTATAAGTAATAACTCCGGATTCTTTTTCCACTACTCGATATAGTCTCGATAGGTCTAAAAGATTATATCGATACGATTCGTATCGCGGTTAAAGTGCTAATAAACATAGTATTCGCCTAACGCCCCTATCTATAGCTTCTCGAGGAAATACTATATCGACGATAAAGGTCCGTACTTCTCCCGCCGTAGCTGCCCTTAATAGTTACGGACATCCTATACGTTAATTAAGAGGCTATAAAGGAGATTCTCCCTAAATTTTTACTATATTTACCTAATAATTTACGGGGCAGAGAGCTTACCTATACCCGATAGTTACTTAATTATTATCTTAACCCGCGTTACTCTAACAGCCCGTTACGAATCTAGCCTCGCTATTACCGATATAGCTACTATGTCTAATATAAGGGGAGGGTGGTTATAGAAATCCTTATCCGTGATAACGAATTCCCACGCCTCCCTAATTAGTATTATAGTAGTAGCCTAAGGGTATCCGATTTTAGTTATTTTAGTAGCTCTTTTAGTGGCTTTAGATAGCCTCTATACGCCGCCACGGTTATAGACGAGTCGGATATAGAAGAGCTTACCGGTAGCACGCTTCCTGTTACCCGACTTTACGATACTAAAGCCGTGCTAATAATAATACGCCTTTACGGCTATAAGGAGCTTATCGTGAATAGTAGTAGCCGGGATAATAGGCCTAGGGCAGGAAAAGGATATCGTGTATTCCGAGATACTTAAAGATAGATAAAAATAATCGAAAAATAGCAGTGATTTTATAGTACAGAGCATCCAAGATAAGTCATAGTGAATAGCGGCAGTCTTAACACCATAAAAATTTTATCGTGATCCGGGGTACATACCGGTACGCGACATATGCAGCCAAGATAGTGGCGTATACAGACTACTACGCGGGCTCGCGTAACCTTCCAAAATAGAATAGAGAGGGCTGCAAATACCAGACAGGGCGGCTGCAAATAGTGGTACTCCCTATAGGGACTCTTATATTATAGTAGGTAGACCTATACTTATCACGGCGCCTCCTACTATTATTACGCCTATTCCTAATATAATAATTACCTTTACGGGGGTAAAAGGCCTATGCCGGCTTAACCGGTTCCTATAAGTGGTTAAGAATATTATAGGGGTAATTCGTGTTAAGGTAAAGGATATTAAGTCCTTTAAGGGAAAGAAAACGGATAAGCAGGCTAAGGTCGCGGCGTTTATATTATCTCCTATTATCGCTAAAAGCGTTAACGGTTATAAGGATACTCGTAACAATATTAATCTTAATACCTAAACCCGGTAATTAAGGGCGGGGCTTATCCGCCCTAACTTAATTAACGTAGACGGCTTTACTATTATTCTAACCTTTATTTAATCCTTACCGCCTTTCTTATAACTCTTTTTCTTCTTATACTATTCGTATAATCCGTTATTAACTTTAATCGGGCTATACTTTTTTTTATAGCGGTCTAGGGCGGTTAATTCTTATAGGGACTTTATCGGTTCCTAAGATATCTAGGCGTATCCTTCCTACTTTACTAACGCCTCTCTCCTTACGCCTCTGCCTACCTTCCTATTCCTAGCGTATAAGATTTCCTTTACTATCTATTCGTTTTCTTTAAGACTATTATAAATTAGTCCGGGTTAGGGGTCGTATAGAATTTAACTAAGAAGCGGGTCTTTGCTCGTATATTATAGGAGGTCTATATAAAACCTCGGGTATACGTTTAAAGGCACGTCTAGTTCTATAATATACGGGTTAATAACCTTAATAACTATATACTTCTAGTATAACTAGCTTAACTTACGCGACGGTCTTAGGGTAGAGTAGTTTATAAGTAAGAGCTATATAAGGTCGCCTTTATAAAGGCGTTTAGCGGGGATACGACGCTTATTCGCTAACTCTTCTTATTATAGCTATATAGCCGCTATTAAAGCTTAGGCGAACTCTATAGCTTTTTAAAGGCGGCGAAGTAGGTTATAGGCTATAAACTCCTAAGCGTTACTGCTTAGTTCCTTATAGATCTGGATCGGGTCGATATAGTATCCGTGTTTAAGGAAGAACGGACTTATCTTAGTGGTAGAGCTCTTTTAGTTATTTAACGCTAGTTAGGCGGCGGGTAGTAACCTATCCTAATCGTCTTAGGCGTAGTAAATAAAGGCTCGGAGGTACGCCTAGTCTTCTTAGTTCGCTTATTCGGTGGCTTTATCGGTCTAGGGGTGGTACGCTATACTTAATCGTTATTCGATTTTAGCTAATTTATAAAAGTATCGCTAAAAGCGACTTATCTAGTTAGAACCTTTATTATTTACGATTAAATAAGGTATACTATAGAACCGAAAATAATAGTATAGGAACTATTCGGCGTAAGCTTCCGTCTTTATAGAGTCTATCGCTTTAAGGGTAATAGCCTTTATAAGTCGATCGGTTATAACCTATAAGTATCTACACTTCTTCTCCTTAGCAGGAGGCAGATCCGTTATAAAGTTTACTAATAGGTCGCTCCTGATTTATTCGGGAATTAGGAATAGTTTTAAGAGTCCTTATCGAGTATTCCTCTATATATAGCTCTAGTTATAAATATTATAGTTACGTATAAACCTGCGTACGTCTTAGTTTATTCCCGGCTAGAAGAAGCGTCTTACTATAAGGGCGATTATATTATCTCGCCCCGGATAACCTCTAATCGTAGAGTCGTGTATAGATTAGATTACTTATATTCGTAACGTGCTCCCTTCTTAAGCTCCCGGCACCTATAGGCGATCTTAGAATATTAGTAGTCCTTATAAGGTAATCCCGTATTCGGTAATCTAGGCTCGGAGACCTAATAAGGGGGAAAATTATCGATCACCTCTAGATACGGCTTATATAGCTTAGCGATACTAGTTATCTTCTTCTGCTATAGCGTCCTATAGCCGTTATAATTTATTATTAGCTTCGAATATTTATAAGTATTCGCGAAGGAGGCGGATCTTTAGGGGGATTAAGGTCTCTAGGATTAATTATATATATCGCGCCTATTCCTGTTTATCGGAGAAGTCCTTCGGTTTATCTTATTCTCTTTATAAAAGAGTATCGGTAATATAGTTATCGGCACCTTTACGGTATTCTAGCATAAAGTCGAACTAGGCGAGCTCGCCGGCCTATTAGCTTTATCTTTTATTAAGTATCTTCTTCGTTATAAAGTATTCTAGGGCCTTATAGTCGGATAGGATCGTAAAGCGATTATAACTTAGGAGCTCTACTCTTTAATACGTTACGTAATTTATAATCGCTAATATCTCCTTATTATAGATAGGGTAGTTATACTCGGCTCCTATAAGTCGCCTCGAGTATTAGGCGACCACGTAATAATATCCCTATTCGTCTTCTTAAACTAATACACTTCTTAGTATAAATCCCGAGTAATCGGTTTCCACGAAGGTCTTATTACTTAAAACCTATTATCATAGGATCGGTTCCTCCTAGAACCTTTTCTTAATCTCTTTAAAGGCCGCTTATTTATTAGGACCCTAGGAGAATACTCGATCCTTCTTCGTTAATCTTATTAGGGCGGCTATAATATAGGCGAAGTTCTCCACGAATATACGGTAATAGTTTATAAAGCCTAAGAAGCTTCGGACTCTTTTTACTAAGGTCAGGGCTTTTTACTCTCGGATCGCCTTTAGTTTATCGGGGTTATATAAAACGCCCTAGTCGGCGGTAACTATAAACCCTAAGTACTTTATAGTCTTTACACTAAACTCGTACTTTACTAGGTTAAGCGTTAATCCTATATCGCTTAGCGATTATAGAACCAGGTTAACCTTTTTCTTATAGTCGTATAGGGATCCGCTTAAATAAATTAGGATATCGTTAATATATACGGTAATAAAGTCGTTAAGGTAACGCTATAGCGTTTTATTAATATATTATTAAAAGCACATGGGGGCGCCGCTAAGTCCGAAGGGGTATACTAATTATTCGAATAAGCCGAATCGAGTTCGAAACGCTATTTTCGTTTTATAGCTAGCGGCTATTCGGATCTTATAGAATATAGTAACTATATTAAGCTTTATAAACCACTTAGCTCGCTCTAGGTTTTAGAGTATCTCCGTGATTAGTAGGAGAGGATAGCTATCTCTTTAGGTAATCGTATTTAGGGTATAGTAGTCGTAACAGAATTATAACCCTCCTCCTAGCTTCTTTATAAATAGAACTAAAGCTTTAGCGGCAGAGCTATTAGCTTATATAAACCCCTTATCGATAAGGTCGGTAAGGGTCTTCCGTAGGACTAAGAGTTCCTCTTTAGATATATTATAAAGAGGGCCCTAGGGTAGTTCTAGCTCCTTACCGTCGGGCCCTTATATAAGGTTTACTTTATAGTTAACCCTAGGTCGATAAGGGGGAAGGCGGTTCGCTTATAAGTTAGAGAATAAGTCCGGAAATCGTTATAGTATCTCTTCTAGGATATACTTTTAGGGGTTAACTAGAGACTTACCTTTAAGGGCCTTATCGATATCTTTAATACTAACTACGTAAAGCGCGAGTTCCTTTTTACTAAACTATTATTTTTTTCGTAATCGCCGTATAATACTAGTAAATACTAACCCGGTTACTATTTAAGCTCTATAGATAGCTCTAATATTATCGGGTTCTTTTTCGCCTTAGAGTCAGATATCTATCCGGGCCACTCTATAGTCAAGGCGACGTCTCTTTATATAATAAGTAATATCGTTATATTCTATTTATAGTTTCCCTAGGAATATATCGTGATCTAATCCTGGTATTATATAAGCGAATAATCGTTATATATATCCACTAATCTCGAGATCGTATAAAGGCGATACCGGAACTTTTCGTAGACCCTATAATATCAGAGAACCCCGAGAGGGGTCTTCTAGTCTTATCGACTAATAAAAGGCGGAGGGACTTTATAAGACGTTTACTTATAGCTACGTAATAGTTATATCTAGTATCTATAAGAGCGGTAATTAACTTTTTATTAATCCACGCTTATATAAAAGCTAAATAACTACTACGCGACTATAATATAAACTCTTTCTAATCCCTCTATTCCCCTATAATAGGCTCTAGTACCCGTTTTCGTACTAAAGCTATTCTTTTTCCGAGTCTTTATTATTATCCGTGACTCCTATATAGATCGTCTTATTATCTAAGGCTACTAAGACCTTCGCTACACGGTTCTTTTTATAATCCTTGACGTCTTTTTTCTTTAAGCGATATCTTCTAGCAAGGTATCCCTTCTTTCCGTAGTTATAGCACTCTCTTATCTTTTTCTTCTTAGTCTGTACTTAATTAACTCCTCCTATCTTTATATCGCCGTCGTGATTATAAGCGTGACTATTATTATTATTATTATATAGCGCTTAACCGAACTATAGCCTCGTAGCAAGGGCTTTAAGTCTTTAAGCGATACTTTATACTTCGGTTACCTAAGTATAATAGTTATTTAGTAGTTTCGCGGTAATAAGGGCGGTACGGAGGCGATTACTAAAAGCTCCCTTTAAGAATATAATCTTTATAGTATTATCCTATTAACCTTTACCGGCGATAGTAAGCTATTATTCGAAACCGGGTATAAAGCTTCCGAACGCTTAGTCTTTACGCTAGTATAACGGTCTTAGGGCGTTAGCCGCGCGAGGTTATTCGTTAACGTCTTTATATATATAGTTAAGGTAATTAAGGAAGTCTTTAGGGTTATATTAACTATCGGTTCCGCTAATAGCCTAAAAGGAGGCGATAACGCGGCGGGGAGCTTTATCTAAATAGGCGTTAATAAAATACCACTTCTCGTAAGGGCTTTAAAAAAGGTATTAATCGAGTAGGAGCTTTTCGTGAATCTTAGACGACTAGCTCGTGTACTCTAAGCGTTTACCGTTAAACTTCTAGGGTAATAGAAGTGCTTTAGTCCTAAGGTTCGAAACGGGTATTATATTAGGCGTGGGCGTTAGGATAGGCGGCTAAGGGCCCTATATAGTCTTTTCCGATAGTATAATAAGATAAGGCGTGGCTATACGTTATTAGTTTTATATCGCCTATAATAGCTAGTTAATAGCGTTTTATTATTCTTAGATCTAGGTGGTTAAGGTCGCGACCTAAGTCTATAGAGGGTTAATAATCTCCCTCCTCTACTCTATAGCCTTAGGCGACTCGCCCGCTAGGCGTAACGGAGCGCCGGGAGGTGGGTTAAAGTGATAGTCTATCTTTATTAGCGTAGCGTATAGGTTTCGCTAAGCTTTAGATATATAAGCGGCTAGTTATAAGTTATTTATAGAGTAAGGCTGAATAATTAAATTATCTAAAGCTAAGGAGAAAAGAAGGAAAGGGGAAAACTCTATAGGTGCTTTAATATACACTAACCGTATATATCTCTGGCCAGCCAGTACTATAGGACCTACGAGAGGATTTGGGTTAGGCAACCTTAGGGTGCAGTAAATAATATATAAATAGGATGTATTACTTAAAGGGGAGGGCGAGGTTTCTGCTCTATATAGCCACGGGAAAACCTCGGTCTATCTAGGACTTAGCTAGTGCTAGCACTAGTCTAGCGCTATACGGGCTTCGGCGCTAGTATAGTGCTAGCACTAATCCAGCGCTATACGGGCTTTAGTGCTAGTATAGTACTAGCACTAATCCGGCGCTATACGGGCTTTAGTGCCAGTATAGTGCTAGCACTAATCCAGCGCCATACAGGCTTTAGTGCTAGTATAGTGCTGGCACTAATCTAGCGCTATATAGGCTTTAGTGCTAGTATAGTGTTGGATAGTGGTACGTAGTATATGCCCCGGGGAGGATAAAGCCCTGCGTCCCGCGGGCTTCTAACTATGCTTAAGTCTATATAGTCTAGCTTAGACTCGGCTAGGCCGATTATTATACTAGTGATATATTATAGATATAGGCATTCCTCTCTTTATTATTAATAGAAAAAAATTTTACTATATAGGATAGCGCCTTCCTAGCGCGGTGCTCTAACTCCGTGGGTTCTATATACGATACTAGCAAGTATATCTAGCCGCCTATCCTCCTATCTTAGAATTACTAACTATAGACTTCGCGAAAGCCGACTATAATATAAAAGAAAAAAAGAAAGATAATAAAAAGGAAAGAGTAGAGAATACTAATTAGGGGTAATAGGGGATATAGCGGAGCGTAGGGTAAGTCGCTTTATTATACGGCGCTTAATAGTTCCTCTAGCTAAACTAATAATAGCCTGGTGCCGCTAGATAATAGTTATAGCGGGCTGTTCGGGCTTATTTATTAGGATACCCTATACGTCTAGTTCGAGGCCTATAATAGCGGCCGCTTCCTTAGTGGTGATCTCGCTACGCCTAGTCTCGAATTCCGTTAGCGTTATATCGTATAAGGCTAGGACTGCTTTATAGGCTCGAGCGTTATAGTGCTCCTAGACTATTACGGCGTGGTAGACTAGCGCTATAGCCAGGTCCGGGTTATCCATAAAGCGCTACGCTATTACCCGTTATTTACTATCGTTAAGCGAACTATTATCCGCTAAACGCGTAATATAGACTTAGGATTCTATACGCTAAAGTCCTACTAGGAGTAGGAGGTCTACGGTATTCTAGATTATATTATTTATAACGTGGTCGGAGATAAACCGTGCGGCGAATCTTCTTATAGGCAGCGGTAGGATAGTACCGTGGTTCCGCTAGCGAATAGTATAGAGGGTCTATCCTCGTATAGTAAATTCTTTTATTAGCGGCCGCGCTAACGCGTTATATAGTCGGGTTAAGAAGCTCTTTGTAGCTTAGACCTATACCTTATCCTCGCCTAAGCGGTAGAGGAAGAGGCGCTTAGCGGCCGGTTTATTAGGTGCGCCGATAAGTATACGTTTAGTTCCGCTCTAGGCTAGGATAGGGTTTACGCCCTAGGTTACGCTAGCGCTAGCGAGCATAGTCGGTCTACTAGTAATACTAGTACTAGCGAGGACGTCTATTACTAATCGAATAGGCGGCGTGTTATTTACTCTGGCGACCTATAGTCTATTCTTAATAGTTCTTATACGGGACTTAAGTATATCGTAGAAGGGGATAACGGCTATAATAAAGCTTAGCTAGTCGAGGACGCTATCTTATAAATAGCGGATTATAGTTATTATCTCGGTACTTAGCTTATTTACCTTATCGATAGCCTCCGCCGTCTTCTTATTAATAGCGGCTACGGAGTGGGTCTTAGTTCCTTACTAGGAACCGATAATAGCGGATAGTCGTGGTATAGGTAAGCCGCTAGCGGTAACCGTGGTAGGTATTACCCTTTACGCGCTCCCGTAGAGGAATTATCTATCGGGGCCTTAGGGCGCATTATGCCTTACTATAATAAGGAGCTCCTTAAATATTTGCTCTGGCTAGGGCTACTCGGCGATAGTATAGCTGGCCTTGATTAGGAATTAGGGTTAGGGGTGCTCTACCACTATTTCTTTAGCTTTATCTTCCAAGACGGTTTAGTCCGCGATTCCCTCTAGTACGAAGATAGTATGGTGTAGTCCCTAGTTCGTAGGGTCGTTATACCCTAAGCTTATAGCTTACCGGCGGTACTTATCGACGATTATCTTATTACGCTTATACCACTGCTTAAAGGAGGGTCCGGTAGTAATAAGGTGTCTAGTCACCGTGTTCTTATCTCTAAAGAGGGAGACCGCTCGAAAATAGCCTTTATAAGTTAGGCCCGTTCTATCCTTACCGGCTCGGAAGAACCTACTAAATTCCTCGCGGAGCTTAGTATCCTTTAATCGGTGTATGCTATCGGGGTATCTTATAATATAAAAGTCGGTTCTCGGGGGTATAGATAGGGGAATAGGCATTAACTATAAGGAGTGTTTTAGTAGATATAAGGGAAATATATACTAGTAGTAAAGGGATAGTGACGGGGGAAACGGGATATAATAGGTAGATAGTAGTAATCGCGATAATAACGCGGTGTGTGATAGGTTAAACAAGCGGTTTAGGTTAGGATAGTTATTATAATCGCTTAGCTATAGGTGAAGAATAAAGGAAAATAGTAAAGCTATAGGTGGCTAAGGAAATCTTTTATTTTCGAGCTAGCCGTGCTGATTTATATATACGCTAGGGCTATATAGCTAGTAGGGCTTCTATTCCTACTAGTTCGAGATTAGATAGTATTATTCTTACTATATCGGTCGCGCCTTCTAAAGGAGCGTTCGTTATTAAGGGGAATAGTTCTTTAGCCCTAGCCTGGCTCCGCCGCGAGGCTAAATAGGTCCCTTTAGTTCTTTAAAGCTCGCCGGGCTCTAGTCTTTTAACCTCTTTTATTCCCTTTAATACTAAACGAAGCACTTCTAAAGCTCTTTAACGTTCCTCGAATTCCTCCACTAAATCCGGAGCTTCTATTACGTCTACTAGTATCTAGACGTTCTACTAGTCCGGCTAGTCCTTTTATCGGATAAGGTACTCGGTACGTGGCTTGCCTTTTCCCCTACGGGTAATCCGTTTATCTAGGATAGCCTTAATCTTATAGTGCTTATATAGGTCTTACTATTACTCTTAGTCCCTATCTTATACGTCGATAGGTCCTTTAATCTTAGGTGTCTCTATAAACCTAACTATTTAGAGTTAAGTAATACTAATAACAGGGTACACGTTAAGAGTTTTCGGCAGATCTAATCGGTACGCTAGCGGCGATACTTACTTAAGGACCTTAAAGGGGCCTATCCGTTAAGCACCGAGCTTAGGGCTAGCCTTGCCTAGGAGCGAGTATCCGCGGCTAAGGCGGACGTATACGCGGTCGCCAGGCTAGAACCGAATATTACGCCGTTTCTTATCGTATAGGCGCTTTATATATATCTATGCTATTACGACGGTAAGTTTCGTATCCTCCTAGAATATCTCGCGTACGAACTTAGGGTTAATATTAGCGATTAGGTCGAGCGGGCTATTCGTTTTAATACTATATAGTATCTTATTTAGTATATAGCCAAGCGTCTTATTAAAGGCGTTATTTAGGTTAAACTATAAAGGTATAATTACCTTCGGCTATAAGGCGTTTAGGTTATCCGCTAGGTATATATATATCCCGATCTCGACGGTTTAGTTCTTCCTCTCGGAAATAACGTTGGTTTAGGGATACTAGGCCGTTAAGAATTTTAGCTTAGTTCCGGCTACCTTCTATAGAGTTATCTAGAAGTCTAATAAGAACTTAGGGCTATAATCCGAGATAATAGCGCGGGGAATACCCTAATTACCTATCTAGAGGGCTTAAAAGAGCATAGACGCCTAGTCCTTGGCGGTGTAGGTGCTATAGCCAGGGATAAGCAGGGAGGCCTTTAAGAACTTATCCGTAATGGTTAGGAGGGTATTAAATAAAGGGAAGCCTTCGCGCTACTAGGGAGTCCCTACGGAGGGCACTTTAGGTAGTCCGATAATAAAGTCTATAGCGATAATATAAAAGGGGATAGGGGGCGTTAGGATAGGCTATATCTCGTTAAGGGGAGCCTGCCGATCCGTTTAGTGGGTACGATATATCCTATATTAAGCGATATATAAGTCGACCTCCTTATAGAGTTATAGGATTATAAAGCGGCTAACTAAATCATACTATATCCGTTTAGCTCTAAAATAATACTAGTTATTATAGGCGGCCTAGAGGAATTCCTTATATAGGGAGAAGGGGATATAAAGGCGTTTTCTCCTATTTAAGTCTACCTAGTATAGGAGACTATTATCCACCTCGAAAGGGATCTTAACTAGTAAGTTATAGTTAGTGGTTTAGGTAAGGATAGGTGCCTACTTCGAGTCGTTAGCGTATCCTTCGATAATCCTTTATCGTATATCGTCCTTTATTTAGATTTCGCTAATATAATACGCAGCCTAGTCTTCCTAAATCCGGTCTAATTCGCCTAGACCTTTAGCCGGGGGGCTATCGGTGGTAGGTAGCCGAGATAAAGCGTCGGCTATTATATTTATTTTACCGGGGATATATCGATAATCTAACTAGAATTAGCTAAGAAACTCGGAGAAAAGGGTAAGCTTTATATTTAGCCTGGTCTTATCGGTGCTAGATAGGATTATCGACTTTATAATACCGATAATAGCGGCGTGGTCTATAAGGACTATAGTCGGGTTATAATAAGCGGACTAAATAATAGTACGGGTCTTACGAATAGCCTATACTAGGCAGGCGACCTCGAGTTCCGTGGGCTAGTACTTTTCTTCGGCGGCGTTTAGCCCCTTACTAATATAAAGCATTAGTTAAATATCGGTTTTCTTAAAGGTTCCTTTAATAAGCTATTCGGTCTTGTTAACTAGTTAGAAGAGTATAGCGGAGAACCCATGCTCTTTAGAGGCGTCTAGCTAAATAAAAAGGATCTTCGTGGGGATATAGTAGAATAGGCAAGCGTCTAAGGTAAGAGCGCCGGTAATATCGTGAAACGTAGCTAACTTTTTAGTAATGGCTTCGAACATTATACGTCTAGTATACGCCTTACGGGCCTATCCCTTATCTTTCCCGATTTAATAAGCCTCGGCGAGAAGGGTCGTTTTCCGTTATTAAAGGGGAGCGATTCGATAAAAGAATCGGGGAATAAGATAGTAAAGCCACCCCGTTATCCCGATCTAACGTTCTAAGGACTAAAGAGAAGTCGGAGGGCGAATCTTTCTTAGAGCCTTAGTATATTCTTTAGTGTTTAATAGCCCGAGGGCGTCGACCTTAAATACTAGTAGTTAAACTAACGGATATCTAATAAAGGACTTATCGGGAGAGATACTAATCCTCTTTTTACTAAATAAGGAGAGTACCGTGTTTAAGTGCTTAGTATAATTATCCTCGGTATTTAATACAATAATAATATTATTAATAAAGGCGGAGACGAAGTTTTAGTATAGGCGAAGGAGCTAGTCTATATAGCGTTAAACGTGCGCGGGCGAGTTACGGAAGCCTATTAGGGCGACCTTTAGTTATTCCTATCCCTATTAGGAAATAATAATAAACCGCTTATAGTACGGTTTATACACGGGGAACTAGTAAAAGAAAGCCTAGGCGTTAATAACGGAGATAGACTTCTTCCCTCGGAGTCGCTTAATAACCTTATCCTAAAGCGGTATCGGGTATATATCTAGGATAATAACCTTATTTAGGGTATAAAGGTCGACCACTATATAGCCCTTACGTTTACCTTTTACCTCTCGCTATATAATAAAAACCGGAGCACTAAAGGGCGTTAGTGCTAACGTCTATTCTATACGGTCCTAGTCGTAAAGTCTATCCAGGGTCTAGTCTAAAAAGGCTCGGTCCTTACGGCTAAGCGGATATAGCTTTTAGCTAATCCTTTAGGTATACTACCCGTCGATTAGGGGAACGCGTATATAGTCCTTTTCGTCTATATCGATAACGCCTTAGTCCGTCTAAACCTTAGGGTAGTTACCGATAATCCTAGTAAAGCGCTATACAAAGCGGGGTCTATAGTTATAGATAATCACGCCTTCTAGAGTCGCTTTAGTCGGGGTATCTAGGCTCTTAGCGATTCCGAGCTTCCCGCCTATAGGTAAATGCCCTCTAAAAATATCGCCTTATCCTTCCAGACTTAGGGACTTCTTAGCGGCCTTTAGTCGTTTTATTAGAATATCGCGGGCTTCGTCTTACTCTATATTAAAATATCCGTTAGCGTAGAAGGGATCTATATACCCTAGCTTACTACCCTAGGAAATAAGTAGCGGCCGGTCGCTAGCGTTATAGATTAGGACGGATATCCCTTTACTAAGGATATAGTTTAGTAAACCCTTAATATCCGGTTAGAATTCTATAGAGTCTAAGGTTACGTTCCGTTCCTTAAATAGGACGAATCTATACTAATACGGTGGAATAGTAACCTTCTTAGCGGCTTTTAATCGGCGCCTAACTAGTAAACGTTTAGCGAAGATACGCGCCAGGATAATAAGACCTTCGTAGGACCTAATTTAGATAGTATCCCGCGAGTTAAGGATATCGACTTTATTCGGATAGTTAAATTCCTGCCCGAGGAGTAGGCCGGCTTCTAGCTTAGGAACCACCTAAGCCTTTACGTATAGCCGTCCGACTCGGGGCTAGCCGTCCACCATACCTTATACTAATAGGGTAAACAAAGCCTATCTAATAGTGCTTAAGGTACCTACGCCGCGAAGCGTAGATCTCTTAGTTATATCGACTCTATATCGGGGAGGTAGGGGAGGAGGTACTAGCTTATAACGTATTATAAGGCGCCTAAATTAATATAAACTTCGAAGGGAGCGCTATCTAGGGTTATACGAACCTAGACCCTTACGTATATATAACCGTATAGGCCGGCTACTAGGTTTATTACTTCCTATAAGGCGCCTTCGATTAGCGGGGAGTCCTAACCGCCTTATTCCTCTATTAGGAATAGGTAAGAACAGGACTTCTCGTAGCGAAGGGCCTTATTATTAGATCTTATTAGTTATCTATACCTAGTATATTATTATCGTACCTATTAAAGATTATAATACTTAGGTATAAATCCGGGTTTATTAGCGACCTAGTATAGTTAATCACTGCCTTTATCGGTCTCGGCTTTATTATCTATAAGGTCCTCGGAACTATTAGACTCCTCTTCGAAATAGTATAGGTCCTCTAGTTCCTTATTATTCTCGTATCCTTTATCAGAGACCTTATCGTCGATAACAGTGTTTACTAGATCCCTAGATCTTTCTTAGCGAAAGTTCTGGTTACTACGCGCTAGTTAATCGGACGTATTATTAGCTAAGAGCCGTTAGCCGCGTTTATTTACGTAGCGGTTTAGCGTTCCTAGGGCTAGTAGGGCGCGGTTATTCCGGCGGAATTATCCTAGTCCTGGTCCTAGTCCTAGTAAGCGATATTCCGGGAATAAGGGATAACGATCCGGCGCTAAGGAACGTCGTTTAGGCTATAACGAGCGGCGTAAAGCCGGGCTACTATATTAATCCGGGTACCGGGGAAAGGGCGAGTATACCTAGGAAGATTAGTTCGAGGTCGATATCTATTCGATCCATAGCAGGGTTTATCGGGTAATAAGTGCCTTCTAGGCTTTATTAGTATAATTCCGGTACTATCCTGGTATTATACTAGCTAGGCTATTTATAAAGTCGGTCGCTATAGTCTCTAGTCCAGGATAAGGAATAGTATTCGCTAGATTAGCGTCTAAGCGATCCTATATAAAAGCTAAATACTTACCTCTAGGTTCGTTAGCCGCCTTCGCTAATCGGATTACCTTATCTATAAAAACACGGATATCACGGCGGGTAACTACGTTATCTAGAGTATATCGCTCGCGTCTTAGCTTATACTCGGCCTCCTCTTAAGGTAATCGGAACCTTTCCTATAAGGCGGTCTTTTATTCCGTAACGGTGGCTATTATAATAAGGTATAAATATTATCCTTTATTAAGGCTTATAAACTATACGGATACCTCGCCTAATAGATAGCGGGCTAGTCCGCGGGGAAGGGACTCACGGTGCTAGGCACTTAGGCCGGTATACTAGTCTATTATATTAGTAAAGCGGAAGACGTCTATATAGATTAGTTTAGTTCCTTCGGTTTCGAGATCCTAGTTAGCGGTAAAGTATAAGGGAGGCTTAAAGTAGCCTAGGTCGTCGGCCTTAAACCGGTACGTCCGGTTATCGCGCTAGCCGAGGATAACGAGTAAATCCGACTATTATATATATAGGTATAGTTCCGGGTAGTTAATATCCGGCGTGTTTCTTAGAGGAGGGCCTATGCTAGGAGGGCCGTGTCCGGGGGGACTATTACCCGGAAGGGCTACCCGGTGCTATTAGCGTTCCGGATTCCTATTATTCCTGGATCCGATATCCTCTATCTTATCGCGAGGGTAGTATATAATATCGGAGGGCGTAGGGCTTATACGCTTATCGCGGTTACTTATAGCATCGGCTTAGTAACTTTCCTAGTCAGAGAATAGTATACGGTTATTAGGCGTTAGGGTATAGTCGGGCGTTCCTTTAGAAGGTTTAGCGTACTTTAAAGAAGGGCTTTCCGCTATATCTTCGGGGAAACTTCCGACTAGCCGTTTAACTATACTTATAGCGGGGCGGATTAGAAGCGATTCCGATCCCTTAACCTTAATCTTTAGTTTTACTGGCGGAGAATCGTGGCTAGCGGTAAAGGGGGCTAGCTCCTTTCCCTTTACTACGCTACTATAGGGTATAACTATAGACTTATAGAGGTCGATATACTCGGGCTCCTTCTTTAGCTAATTATAGAATACCTTTACGAAAGAGTTATAATAGGTAACCCACTTAGCAGGATAGGTTAGCTAGGGAGGCAGGATAGCCTTAGAGACTCTTCCTCTAAAGGTTATAGCCTGGCTAGCTCTACTAGTACTAGGGAGGTTCCCTGCTTACTCGGCTATAAAGAGGAGTAGCCGATACTTAGGCATAAGAACCTTTTTGGCTATATCTAGATAGGCGTTCGCTATTACGGTAAGGGGATATACGCCTTTTAAATCCCTTAGCGTAGGGGGAGAGTCTAGGAGAACAGGGTAAGGAGCGTCGGTTATTATTAAGCGGGTTCCACGATAATACTATTTAGTATTTAATAAGTCGTTTTAGATACGGGCCCGTTAAATAACTAGTACTTATAGACTCTTATACTTATCGCTTACTCGCCTAGTCCTAATAAAAGGGAGGCGCTTCACTTAGTAGACTACGGTTAACTAGTACCGCTTTAGCTACGTGTCCGCTTAGGGCGCTATATATAGCTATTTAACTAAATAGGGGTTTAGTATATAGACCTCTATACTTTACGTTAAAGGGCTAGTGAATATAGTAAGGGGCGCGTGGGTAAGCAGTTCCTTATCGGCGCTATTAGGCTATAGCTCGATAATCGCTGCTTATCGCCTAGTCCTATTTAAGGGGAGGCACTTTATTAATAACGGATAGTTACTTACCCTAGGATCGTGTAACTAGAATAGTCTCTATAGTCGTTTAATAGGATCGGTACGCGAACCTTACTAAGATCGAATAATCTTATTTTAGTTACTACTATTTAATATACACTAACCGTATATATCTCTAGCTAGCTAGTATTATAGGACCTATAAAAGGATTTAGGTTACGTAACCTTAGGGTATAATAAATAATATATAAATAGGATATATTACTTAAAGGGGAGGGCGAGGTTTCCGCTCTATATAGCCACGGGGAAACCTCGGTCTATCTAGGACTTAGCTAGTGCTAGCACCAGTCTAGCGCTATACGGGCTTCGGCGCTAGTATAGTGCTGGCACTAATCCGGCGCTATACGGGCTTTAGTGCTAGTATAGTGCTAGCACTAATCCGGCGCTATACGGGCTTTAGTGCTAGTATAGTGCTAGCACTAATCTAGCGCTATATAGGCTTTAGTGCTAGTATAGTGCTGGCACTAATCCAGCGCTATATAGGCTTTGGTGCTGGTATAGTATTGGATAGTGGTGCGTAGTATACTTACGACCTAAATATAATATCGCGGCGACCTACTACGAATACGCTATGATTAGTCGGAAGATCCGGTGCTCTACGGGATTATCTTTACGGGGTCGACCCGTAATAATAGTGGGTCGGACCGTTTCGAGTAGTAAGAGTCGTGAACCCTTTAGCGTATAAACTAGACTTCCCTTATTCCTAGAGGGTATATAGAGTAGTCTTTATCGTATAACTAGTACTAGTACTAATAGGGGACCCTTTTAATAAAAAGAAAATAAGACCCGGACTAATCGTGGTGGACTGAGACGATAAAGAATAAAGGTTATACGAAATCGAATGGCTATAAAGACGAAGAGTGGTACGGATTAGAGGCCGCCTATAAACGGAATACCTTATAAAGTAGAAAGATTAGCTAGCCTAATATAACGAATAGTATCCGAGAAAACTATTAATAGAAAACGCTAGCGATTTAGTATACGATTTTAAGAGAAGATAATTAGTTACCGTCGCTGAACTAACAGGATAAACAGAAAACGGTCTAACGGGATTAAGTAGATAAGTAAGGGATACGGATAAGTAAGTAAGGGAGTAAATAATAAGGGACTAACTAGCCAGGGCGAGTAGATAAACGGACTAAAGACTAATCGAGTTAGTGCTACTATACGGCTAGCGGAGCGATAACGCAGAATACTAAGAAATCGAACCAGAAAATAGTAATTAAGGAGGAAACAGGGAGAAATCTCGAAGGGATCGGAAAGCGGTGGAGCCGAAAGCCTTTAAATGTATATTGATAACTAACGTTACACTATATCCCTAAACCTCCTTTTATACACTTATACACTTCCTTTTAGTATTATTTATACCCCTATACCCCCTTTTCACACCCCTAAAAGGAAAAGAAGAACTCACCTTAAAATCAAAATTCTAGAATACTAACTATCCGTTTCAGGATTAGCCTCTTTTACCTTGTTCTTACTTTTATATCCCTTTACACACTTAGAATAATTATCGTAACCTTAATAAAAGAACCTTATATTATATATTCCCTACGACCCTAACCGATATAACCTATATTCGATAACACTCTAAGATTATCTAAGAACCTAAACGATATCGTAAATATTATACTATATAACCGATGCACGTCTATAAATAATATAGCCCTAGAAGCTCGTAGTAACGTACCTAACCTTAATTAGCGTAAGCTGATTTTCGAAAAGTCAGTAGATAACCTCTAACTATTAGAAAAAATCTCTAAATACCTGCACTATAACTATCGTATAGAGGAATAGTTTTATAATATCCTTCTTTTCCTATTAGCTGAATAGAGACGGCTTACCTAGGAGCGTCTAAACTCCTAGGTCTTTACGTCTACCTAGACTATAGTCTCCGGTGGCGATAAGCGTAAGCCGGGTAATTTACGTAAATATATTACTAAGAATAAACTTAGCCCGTATATTTTCGAGGTATAGGAGGCGGTATACTATATATAGAGATAAGGAGTAAAGCGCTAAATTAGAGGTTAGTAAAAGGAATAGAAGGCTATATAAAAACGAATCGATAAAGATAATTTTCTGCCAGATAATAAGAATACGCTAGAACTATTTAATAGAGCGGTAATAAAGATAGCAAAATACCGTTATTAGGAAAACGCGTAATAGTAAGAGGAGGACTAGGATAAAGACACGATCGACGATAAACATAGATAGGCGGTTAAAAAAGGAGGTTTCGCTATAAATAACAGCTAGATTTTAGTATATAGAGATAACGAATATAGACTATATAAAGGAAAATAACTAGATAAACCCCCGATAAAGGCCGGCCTATTAAATATAGGTATAATTAAGATTGTAGACGATATAACTACTAATAACTCGGACTAATAGCCGAATAACATAAACTAATAGACGGATAATAATACGATAGCGGTATAGCCTCCGCAGCTAACTACTATAAAACAAACTGGTTACGAAAATATAATTAAAACGATATTTAAGGACTAGAAGCTTATAGTTATAGGATTAGACGGTATAATCGACTAGCACCTAAATACCAGAGTCGATTAATTAATTAGGTCTATGTTTTTTAACCGTAAAAGCCTAGAGGAAAGACTATAAGAAAAATTAACTAAAGGTAATAAATCCGTTAGATATTATATAATTGCACTAGCCCTAAGAGATAACGGAAAGCCTAACGATAGCTAGCTAAATATACTAAACCAAGACGTAATCGTTTAATAGATTAATTTATAGTATATAGACGGCGAAGATAATAAATATCGAAAACGACTCGTATCACTAAGCGATTCCTCGGACTTTATAAACGCAAACCCCGTAAAGAAATAAAAGACAGTAATACCGGCACCAGTAATAGTGGCAGCCCTATAGCCTATAGCACTAACCGTAACTAACTAACCCGGATAGTCTATATAAACCATAGCGATAAGGGCAGATATTAAGCTACTAGAAGACTATTTAAATAATCACGTTAAAAGACTAGAGCGATAAATTAACGCCGAGCAGGCCAAGAGACTAGCCGAACTAGTAAATTAACGAGATAAATAGAAAAAGGTAATCGATGGACAGAATAAGGCTATAGGACTATAAATAGATATATAAAATAAAAGATTATCTAAGGATATCGTATATAACGCTACTAAACTAGGTAAGATAAACTCGACGTTAACTAATATAGAAACTACTTAGATAAAGATATAGGCAGAGTTAAAGAAACTATAGCAGATATATACCGTACTAAAAAAGCTAGCGGGAACCGTAAAATTTAGAAAAACGTCATAAGCTACGCCACCTCTATCCCGGACCAACTCGTACACGTAACCGCTATAATAACCTTAGTTATAAACTTAGTCGTAAGCCTAATAGCAGTAATAGCCATAGCTATAGGGAAACCAGCTAGCTAATAAATAGGCAAACCTATCGGACTAAAACCGTCTATAACCGAGCTCGCCTTACCGATAGAGCAATAAAGGATTATAATCTTTACTTTCCTTTATTTTATACCGGCAGTCTCACGTTTCTTTCTTTGCAATAAGTATAATTTTCTTTTCCGCTATTTATGGCACGACGAAAAAAAAAAAAAAAAAAGAAAAGAGATATTAACATAATCGGGACGATTGTATTTTCGGGGGGGCGGTATTTGCTATACAAAGTTATATATACGTATATAGCTAGATTAGTTAGCTGCCGGCAGACCTATAAAAGTCTGCCTTTATAGCAGAGCTCCACGAGCTCGGACTTTGAAATGATTATCTTCTTTTCGAATAAAACCTTTGTATAGACCTTCGGTCTCCTGTATATATTTATGCGTAGCATAAGCCGTACGGCTAGTTATAGATATTACCGTTACCTACGTATCCGTTCTAAGAGATTAGTATAGATTTTATCACGGGTCTACCGCCTATAAAAGGGGCCGACGGGTAAACGTATAACGCTATCCTAGTAATTATTAACCGGTATATAAAGTACGCTCTATTTATTCCTACACGGAAGGACCTAATAGCACCCTAGCTAATAGCGCTACGATATAGGGAAATTAAGTGCCGATTCGGTAGCCTAGAGGATATAGTAATAGACCGGGATAAGCTATTTACTAATTAGTTTTAGATAGAGTTCTGCCGTAAGTAGGCGAACGCTTAGCGACTGTCTATTATATACTACCCGTAAACGGATAGTTAGATAGAATGAACGTATTAGTTCCTAATAAAGTGCCTACGAATAATCGCCGGCGATAGAATAATATAATGGCCTGTTTAGTTATTAGAAGCAGGGTTCGCCTATAATAATAGTAAGTATTCCTTATTTAGTATCTCGCCGTATAAAGCGTTATACGGGTATTATCCACGTATAATAGAATATATTCGACCTAGGGACGATACCCGGGTATAAGGCGTTTAAGAATATATTAAAAAGTTAGCGGAGGTTCGGTGGAAGGTCCGTGACTATTAGGCACGTACTATAGAGCACTAGGCTCGGCACTATAATAAGCGCCACTAACCGTAGTAGTATAAGGTGGGCGACGTTATTAGACTATCCACGAAGAACTTCTGATTCCGGTAAGGGTTAAAGCTAGCACCGAGATATATTCGGGTATAGGTAATTAAAAGGATCGGCGAGTAGGCGTATAGGGTTCGCCTTCCTATATAATACGCGAGGATATATAATATATTCCTGGTATCCTTATTAGAACTATAGAAAGACTGAGTAGCCGTAGAGCTATCGGCAAAGGATCTCCCGCTCCTAGAGGAGGAGTAAGATAAATAGGAGGTAAAAGATATTATTAGTTATAAAGAAGAACAGGGCAAAACATTCTATCTTATAAAGTGGGTAGGCTAGCCGGTAGAGTATAATACCTAGTAACTAGAGGACTACCTAGAAAACGCCCTAGGGATCCAGAAAAGGTACTAGTAGTATAAAATATATATATATAAAAAGTAGGATAACTACGAGATAGCATAAAGCGCCGAAGGGTTATCGGATATTAAAATAAAAACTTAATTATAGGTTATAATAACCTTTTTCCCTTAATAATAACTAAATAAAATAGGGTTAAGCCCTAACCACTCCTAAAAATTATAAAACTATTAGAATAAAGTTTAATACTATTTCGGGCGATTATTACCGGCGGATACTTAGCGAATAAAAACTATTTAGTTACTAAAACCATGGAAATCGGTCTTATTACTAATAACGGCGGCCGCGATATTATCGTTATTAGCGGGGGCCGGCTAGGCAGCGGGTATATAGCGGCGAGGCGTGCGAATACGACGATAAGGGATATCCTCCTTATCGGAAAAGGTAAATGCCGGCGGTATATACTTAGTATCGCTAGAGGGGCCGGGATTAGTAGCCGATAAGGCGGCGGAAGCTTAGCGATAAGTAGGTCGGCGGGGACGAGCCGCGGCAGGATAAGGAGCAGGCGCGATAGCCTTATTAAAGCTATCGGTAAAAGGATTATCGCTATTAGCGGAGGCGTGTCCGTGACGAGTAGCCGCTAAGCGGCCAGTAAAACGCCGTGCTAAAATAAGGCGCCGAGGGTTATTAATAGCCTCTAAAAGGTTAGCGAGACTATTAAGGACCGGGAAGGTATCTAGGCCCCCTAGACGTCCCTTATAGTCAAAAGGGTAATAACCGTTAGTCGCTAGGTCCTTAATAAAAGTAATAAGCGACTTAATATCACGGAGATCGTCCTTATAGGGAGGGCGAGTAAGGTCTAATAGCGCTAAAGCCTCGGCGTTATTAATACGACCTAATCGATATATAAAGTTAACCGTTATTATCGAAAAAAAGAAGAAATCTTATCTAAAATAAGCATTTAGATCTACTAACTATTAGAATATAGCCGAAGAATCGCCGATAAATTAACTTATATTCTTTACGGAGAGCTTCTTCTCTTTATAGTCTATAACTACACGGAACCACTTATACGCCTTAGAAATACATTTATAGCTATAACGCCAAGCTATCGGCGTTAGGTTATTATCTAACGCGTGGATCTGCTTACTACTATTCTAGAGTAGCTAAGCAACACCTAGTATAAAGTCGGGAATCTAAAACTAATTAGTATAGGTAATCGCTAAACGATCGGCGTACGTATAGGGATATATTATTAATAGCCGCGGGCGTAAGTAACATAGCGGCTAGTACCCGTACCGTCGCCGGCCTTATTAAAATAATCAATACCGGCATAGGAGTCTAAGCACGACACGTAAAAGAGGCAGGGCGCCTCGCGAGGGAGGGCCGACTCCTAGCCCTTATTAGCATTATACTTTAGCTCACGAAGAGTAATAGCGACTTATAAATTAACGGATAATATAACAGCGACTAGGCGGCGTTATTAATAACGATAAAGTTAATAATAGTTAGAAGTAAGACGGGCAAAAAATAATCGGCGAGTACTCGGCGATTATAATAATAGAAAATAGTTATAGGAGGAAGATCGAGAGCTATAAGGCGAATTACGCGAAGGAACTATATACTTATCGCTGAACTGTTACCTAAGGTTAGGTATAATATCCGCGAAAGGTTAGATAACCATAGGCAATAATAATAAGCATCGCGGAGTTTCTATAATAATATTCGGATAAATTATAAGGTATATAGTTAGCGATAAAACACCGAAGAGGTAATAAAGAAGCGGCTACTCTTTTTTCCTACGGGTTTTTAATAAGGGCTCGTATAGAACCAGATAAAGATAATTAATCGCGATAAACGCGTAATTAAAGGCATCACGATAATATAAGTCTGCGGGACCAGACTTATTAGGGGGGGGGGGGCAGTATAATAAGATAATCGCAGACCTATCGGTATATAGTCGGACTAATGGCCGCGCACGGACCACCGATCCGAACCTATCTTTATGCGTACGTTAAGGGATCAGTTTAATCCCTTAAGTTAAAGTCTTGGTTTAAAGTCAGCGCCTAGTTAATAAATATACTGCGATTACTCTGCGATATTAAGCTATCAAGCCTTTTCTATAATATCTTTTCCTTAACTAAAGTCTACGGACTTTCCTTTCGTTACACACTCCTACCTATTCCCTAAAGCTTATAAACTTTTCCCTAGACAGGGCCTTTATTAATCTATCAGCGATTATATCGGCGCTTATAACATAGCTGACTTTAATCCTTTTATACTACTACGCCTCTCGTAACTAGGAGTTATATATATCCACGTGCTGTAATCGCGTGTTTAATTAAGCAATCTCCGCCGTTAGTAGGCGTACCGTTTAGCTATTATCGTATCGTATCTTTAATCGTGGATCGTCGAATATCATACCTATCGCCTCTAATAGCCTCTTCGTGAATATCCCTTCCTTCGTACCTTATACCAGTAAGAGCAGCTCTGCCTCTATTATTAACGTTATCACCGTTACTTACTTATTAGCTCCCTAGGCTATTATACCTCTAAATAGGCGTATTATAAATACCTGGCTGCTTTTTCGATTAATTAAATTATCCCTAAAGGACGCGTCGGTAAACACCTCGATAAAGTCGCCACCACCTAATTCTAAGGCGTAGGTTTATATAGCCAGCAGATATCGGATTAAATAGTCGGCTGCTTTATAATACTAACGGCTCGGATTTACGTTAAATCTATAGAGTCGTGATACTATAAAGGCGATATCGGGGCGTGTAATCACTATAGCGTATAGAACTAATCCTATCTTTTGTTAATAGCTTTTAACGGTAGTGAACTTCCTAGCGTACGGTAGTAGCTCTGCCGGCTTTATAGGGCTTATAGGTTTATAATTAGATACCGTTAATAATAGATATCCTACCTTTATAATATAATCGCGTTATAATAGCTATATCCTCCTCGAGGGACGGTCCCGAATAACCTTAATCCTAAGGAACCATTATAGTAGCTGCCCGCCTTATAGGGCGTAGTGCTTTCGTAGGCTCGCGATAGCCTATTCTATCTCTTCCCTAAAGTCTTCCTTAAAGCCGATCACGATATCGTCTATATAGAAGAAGGGCCCGACTAGGGAGCCTAGACGGATTGATATCCGGGCTATAAAATGAGGCTAACTGTGGATTCATGGCTATAACTCCGAAAGCTCTAAGTACCACAGCCAATTTATATATACCTAGGTAATTACAGTTTGCAACGTACTTATCATAAGAAGGTACCTAGTCACACCGCGTAAGTTTATTCATAAAGATATACCTAGGTGGCCTTTCTATTATAAGCCTGGGGCCCATAGAGCTTCGGTTACTATATATACGCGCCCCTAGATGTCCTGAGTTCTAATGGTCTGGGCATCGAACTTATTTAACGTACGAAGTATACATACGAAGTAGGTATGGTATATACGGCTTTCAGAATTGTTTTCATATATCCACTTAACGACTTATTTCGCCTTATCTTGTAGCCCGGATATCAATTCGTCTAGGCTCCCCAGTCAGGCCCTAGAAGAACAGGATTAGCTCACGGCGTACGAAGCAGCAGGGCTCTTACGGCACTATCTTAAACCCGTCTCTTTTTAACACTTCTATAATATGCTTTTGCTATAGTAATAGAGACTCCCGTAGCCCGTATAACGCCTTCTTTAGTAATAGTAATTAACCCCGCACCGCGGTCCTGGGCGGGAACCGTATATATATATCGTGGGGCAGAGGGGCGTGCATGAAAGCGTTAACGACGTTATACTATATTAAAGATAGGTTAAAGCGAGCGGCGATCGCTATTAACGATCTAAAGGAGCGACCGGTAAGAGTGGCTGTATATATATCTTCTAATAAGTTCTAATACTATTAATCTCCGTGGACTACTAATCTAGCCTTGCACTTCTATAGGAAGCCGTGCTTATTAAACTTATAGATTATTACCTATATATAGCTAAGTACTTAATGCCCCTTTGCCCTGTCCTTCGGCACCGCGATCTACGAGCCTATCTCTTTATAACTCTTTAGGTGGTCCTTTTAGGCTTATCGGAATAGTATTTCGTATAGGTGGTTTTTAAGATCTTATTGACTTCTCGGAGGGGCCGGCAGTTACTTACGGTGTATTTTACGGGGTCTTTTAAGTGCCTTTTTAATTTTTAACTTTATTAGCGGCTTGCTATTTAAATTACGGACTAATAGGGCATATCTTCCTGCGTTAAAAGCAGAGATCCAGACTCGGTTACTACTATAGCTTCGAAATTTAGCTCCCCCCTGCTTTATAGGTATATAGCCTATAAAAGCAGCCGCCGTAAGCCCTGCCTAAGGAGGGGTTTCTGGTAGAGTTAGAAGGTAACTATTATCTAGGCGTTAATGATTAATCGCGGCCATGGAAGAGTCTTTTTCTAGCTCCGGCCTCGTAGGCTCTATAAGCTCCTCCCACCGTTCCGGCCTCTTAGGCTTTATAAACGGTTCCACCCCCTAAGCCTCGAGGCCGGCAGGCGTAGTCCTTAGGAGAGGGTCGTTGACCTCGCTGCCCGACTAGAGAATAGGCTCGAAGTATGCTATTATATATATCTTAGGCGAAAACGGCTCGCCTTACTTAATTACGTGTGTATTTAGTAGGCGGATCTAATTAATAATACCCGCTAGCTATTCTTCCGTTAATTAACGTAGATCGTCCTTTAGGGCTTCGAGTCTGCTATTAAAATACTCTTATTTATTAAAGATAACGTTATATATACGGACGATCCTATTCCTTCGAAGGCCAGGAACCTAAATACGGTAAATATTGGTTAAATCGTATCCTATAAGGTAACCGATATAGGCCCGCGGCGCTAGCCGAGTTTAAAGCTTTCTAGACCTTATTAGAGCTGCTCTGGTTATAGGAAAAGCTTTATAACTAAAGGCCCGAAGGTGCCCTAGTTATAGCTTACGTTAATAGATAACCTTAAACGGGGTCTTCTAGCCAAGGCGTTATTTAGGCGTTCTGTTTTATACGTAGGCGGTAGTAGGAACGACTTTAACCCATAGGAAATCGGGTAATCGGGAGTGTATTCGTATAGCTTATGCTTTCTGCACTATAACAGCCCTAGATCTTTTAGCACCACCGTTCTATACGGGGGTCTCTGCTAAAAAGGACTCTAATTAGATACTAAAATCCTTAGCTAAGCCCTGTATTTTAAGCGATTATATTAGTTCGTTATTACACTTAAAGACCTATACCTGCCGGTTAAATTAACTCTGAACCCATCGGATATATTAGTTTATAACTGTATAGATATCGGAAGCCCTCTTTAACGTTATAACGTAATAGGCCACGAATCCGCTATATCGATCCGTGAAGAATATAATCCGTACATAGCCTTCGGCGGTTTATATGAACTCCGTGAAATCAATCGCCTACCTCTCGGCGGCGTAGCTTAGAACTATACGGGTCCGCCGGCTAATCTAACGACTTATCTTCGATTAAGCGTAGGCATCGCACTCCACCGTTCCTAGTCCCTTTAGTTTAATGCGCTATAACTGCTCTTCTAGTGATTTTATTATATTAGGGCCAGCGTGCCCTAAACGGAGATACTATAGATTACCGTCGGCTTAGCTGGCTACTCTCTTGATCGGTTTTCGGATTAGTAGATTCAGGGCTAGGAAAGCAGTAGTAACGGGGGCGTTAGTGACTAGAAACAGCTCTATAACGGTTTAATCGTAGTAGATACTTAGTTTATAAAGGATTAATTAGTCACGGCGGCGTATATAATCGTTTAATGGCTTCTAATCCTACTAATAGCCGTTCTAACGTATCTTCTTATTAGAGATTAGGTTATAAATAAAATTTTCGTAGTAGGCTACGTCTTTTAACCGGAACTTTATCGGGCCGGCTATTCCTTTTATTATAATAATAACGTCTCTATACTCTTAAATCAGCACCGTTATAATACCGGCGATTATAATATTACTAGGGCGGGCTGGTTTATAATCCGTAAATCTGCTTCTATTATAAAAAACGTAGGATATAGTACCTAAGTCTAATATAGCAGACTAATATAAAGGATATACGGCGGCTAAGAGGGCGGCCGTCGGAGCTTCTAGCCGGCGTGGCTCGTAACGGACGGTGTTTAGCGCCTTACCTTACCCTCCGGAAGCATTTATAAGCTTTTCTAGCTTCGTGGTCTTCTTAAAGAAGACTTCGTTATTATTACCGGCGGCTCTTATAGCCGTATATAGTCACGCCTCCTCGAAGAGTTTGTTATTATTATCGCCGTTACCGCCGCCGCCGCTACCGACTTTATTATTATTATCGGTTACTTTATATTCGGTGGCGGCGGTTCTCTTCTTTTTATTCCGGGACCTAATCTTCTCTATAGCGCCCTATAGGTCCTAGTCTATCTTAAGGGACTTCTCTATAAGCCTCCTAACCGAGTCGTTAGCCTAGAAGCCCTCTGGTACTAACTCTAGGAATAGTATCTAGCAGCCCTAGAGATCGTGGCCGCGACGGAAGCACGCAGGGTACTTATCCTTATAGAAAAGGGATTACCGGCGCTTAGAGCTTATACGGTTAGTTAACTTACCTTTAGGGTAGGTATTACGGTCCTGCTAATCGTCTAGCTAGGCGCCTACCTTCCGGGGGTTAATAGGCGGCTTATTCTTATATAGATCGTAGTTCTTTTAGGAGTCTTTTATACGGGTCGCGATATAGGGTACGGCGTCGGCTTATACTACTACGTAGATCTCTTCCGGGGTCATGCCCTTTATTAGGGCCTTCTATCTCTTCGAGGGGATAGACTCCTCTACCTATTTAAGTATACCGTTAATACCCTTCTAATAGGTTTCGTAGTCTTTACGATCTTCTTTATATTAGCGGTAGTCTTCGGTATATACGGCCTTGCCTATAACCGTTAGCTTGGATATATTAGTGGGTTAACCGTTAGCGTTAGCGATAGAGGCGTAGGAGTAAATTCGGGACGGGTAGCTCGCTACGTCCTAGGGGCTGGATTATTAGGGCGTAGGAAGTCCTAGACTCCGTTACTATAAGCCCTGACTTTATAAAGGCGCTTCTATAGTTCCTAGTCTTCGTGGCTTATATAGATAGTCGTATTAGAGGTTATAGTCGTTATAGCTATAGGCAGCTCGGCGTAAATAGCTTTAATAGGTTATCGAGTAAATAAGACTCTTAATTATTATAAACAGCGTATAACTTAATTACGTAAAATAAGCGATCGATCTGTTAATTTAATTAACTCTGCGGAAATCTCTAATCATAGTGCTAAGTTCCTACCCTTATTCCTGCGGCAGATCCACTCCTCCTTTCGGGCCCGGAACAACCCGCTCCGGACCTGCTTTGGGTCAGCCTGTGCGATAACTAGTGCGTGGGCTCGGGTAACCTTCCTAAATAGGCTAGAGACGCTTGCAAATAGCAGACAGGCCGCTTATAAATAAGTACCACTATTTACAGCCGCCCTGTCTGGTATTTACAGCCCTCTCTATCCTATTTCGGAAGGTTACGCGAGCCCGCGTAGTAGTCTGCATACGCCACTATCTTGGCTGCAGATGTCGCGTACCGGTACGTATAATATATATATTAGGATAAGACTTCTTCACCTAATCTTATCTCTAATATCTGTAACTGTAAATTCACTACTAATAATAACCTTCTGTATATAAGCCTCTAGGCGATATAAATATATCACGTCTACCTAGAGGTAGAAGAGAGTAGTAGAAAAGGGTAGTGGAAAAGGGTAGTGGAAAAGGGTGGTGGAAAAGGGTGGTGGAAAAGGGTAGTAGAAAATAGTGGTGGAAAAGGGTGGAAAAGAGTAGTGGAAAAGAGGGCGGAAAAAATTTCTTATAAGGCCACGTAATCAGTCACGTAATCAGTCACGTAATCAGTCACGTGACTAATCGCGTAATTAGTTATATAT